>NC_089585.1:85394709-85698957 GCF_019320115.1 Miscanthus floridulus | reverse complement strand
CCATGCTTACACGAGGCTTGGCTACTTAGCCCAATCGATAAACTACCAGGCTAAGCGTTCTATGAACCCGCACACAAAAGTAATGATAACCTCAACTAAGCAAGATACATATTAAAAGTAAGCATAGCATGTAGATAGGAATATGATGAGTTTATAATAAGTCTTACAAGATATGGAAGTGAAGATACAAGGCTTTGTCGAGCCTCCAAGACTAGATCCAGAACTTGAGCATGGGCCCAACTCAACCCTCACTCCTGAGCTACTAATCTACTATATTGGAGAGTCTAGACCTAATCCTCCTAGTGTATCTTGATCTCTAAATGAGAGGTATGAATTAGGGTTTTAGGGATGCTCTAGGGAGGGGGATAGGGGCTACTATATATAGGCTGGAGCGTCATTTCTGGACCCTCGGATCAAACCGACTTGAAAGAATGGCGTAGATGCAATCTAGGAGGCGGTGGAGAACCGACATTCGAAGGAGGGGCTGACATGTGGACCTAGGGGGCCGGGCAGCCTATAGGTGGGGCCAGCTAGCCCCACATGGCAGCCACCTGCCCTTCGCTTTGGTGGTTTGCCTTCTGGAGTATTCTAGAGTCTTCCCACGTTGGTTTCGCTATGGATAAACGTGATTTGCTTTGACGAACAGGCCCTCCTTGATGGTTTTCTGAGTAAATCCTCCTGCAAACATAGATTCACCAAAACCTGTGAAATTTATTAGTTTAAACCCCTAGACCTATGTTGATGATCCTTTTTTATGAATTTATATAAGTTATATTGATGGTTTATGATGAACGTTAACTACCATCAATAAGCTCCCCACACTTAACCTTTGCTAGTCCCTGAGCAAAGCCAAACTCAGCAATGGATCAGGAGTTGCTACAATGCGTTCACTCCTCAAAAGTACACATGTGTTCAATCAAAAATTCTCCTCCTAGATTAGAATAAACTGATCTGACTTCCAAACTTACCCATATTACCTTCAACCATGGGGCTTCTTAGCCTTCACTTGGGTCTTGAGCAATTAAAAGACAGAACAATTAAGTGAAGCACTATGTCTCAAGTTCTTTGTTCCACCATTATTTTGGAGTTTTTTTATAAGTTTTCAAAATAAAACTTAGAGATTCCATTGTAAGACACTCTCAAGTCTCTCAATATATGTGGTATTTGTGGATCCTCACCAAGGCAATAAATATGTTATGCCTTTTCTCTTCCAACCACTAAGGCTTATGTGGAGTTCATAGGTAGGGAGAAAGCTAAAGCATACTTGCAATACATATATTATAAAGTCAAACCTTGGATCCAAAGAGAGTTAAGTCATACAATCAAATCAAGATGTGCATGTGTGTGGATATATATGGTGGATATATGTATGGTGGCTAACCTAATTCTACTATGCTCCTTGAAAACATATCACTCTTTTGAAATTTGGAAACATTTGCTAGAGAGCAGGGACTATCTTATTCATCTCTTCTTTTTTAGGCAGGCATCTGAGTACCCATTGTTTTAGATATCTCGAACACTTTTGTGTCCATTTTTTCTCATCATCATTTTTTTTCTTTTCTCTCTCTTTTTTAATAACTTTTGCATAGCCCCATGTCGCTTTTCTGCAACAAAACTTTGAGAGATAGCAACAAGAACTTGGAGCATTTATTTGGTGGATGGAAAACCTATCAAGCATGTTTTTGGTGTTCACTCCCAGTGTAGGAGTAGAATATTTTTGGGTGGATCTAGATAGAAAGCATGTTTTTACGCCTACCCCAGTGTAGGAGTAGTGCATATTTGGGTGGTGTGTACATGATCTTGATTTTAAGAGCATGGCAAACCTCTCATAAGGATCAACAAAGCTTGACAAATCCAATGCAAAAGCAAGTAGCATATATGTGGAAGTTTTTCTAGCCTAAATAATATGTATGGCTTACAGGAACTCATCATGTAGCATTTTTGTGCTTTTCAAAAGATAAATCTCCAGAACTTTAGTGTCACTTGGAACAAGATAAACAGCAACTCAGACCGTCTCATATCATATCCGTCAATTACCTAGACTTAGATCAAGCATATACTACCCACAAGTTTCAACTTCAGAGTAAATCCTTATATCAAAATAGTTTTCTCTAAAACTAGGGAGAATTCAAGGCTGAAAACTAGGTACTTGAAAGGAATTACAATAGAGCAACTATTCATCATTTCCATTTTAAGAGATTATCTTCAAAGTCCTTTTTATTTTATTTAGCTCTTAAAACAAATTAAAGCAAACTGGACACACTCTCTTTATTTTGTTTTCATTTTTTAGATCACATATATATTTCTATAAAGATAACTTTTACTTTGTTTTTAGTTATTCATTTTTTTCTAATATATATAAAGCAAACTAAAAATAATAAAAGGATAGAAATACTTATTGGGATACACTGGGGAATGCCTTCTCCCCCAAGCTGGTTGTTGTCGTGGTTGCTCAACGAGGTGGCCAGATGTGGAGGTGCTAGAACAGAGCCTCCCAATTTTGATTTTGCCGTTGCTGTTGTTACTGGAAGTTGGCCATCTCCTATCCCATGCTTACCTGCCATTATGTATGATTGTGTAACGTACCTTGGATGGCATGTGTCCTCTCATCAATGGTTGTGAGCTTGTTGTCAAATTCAGAACTTCCACTTGTAGAATTTGGGGGATCGACTCCCCCACACTTTACTCGAAGTGTGTTCTACTCATAAAGACAAGGTAGAGATCAAGTGCATGGACTCTGTTGGTGGAAAAACACCAACATAACCAAAACTTTATTTACTCTTCTCTAGCCTTAGGCACATTGAATCATGATAGAGGTAATGTTATGTGCATTATTTATTCTTATAACATGGGTGATAAGATCAGAAGGATATAGCATTTTGACTAGTGACAAAAAGAGTGGAGTTGCTTAACCTATGGAAGGATTGTCCATCTTTATAATGTATCAAACTTTACATGATTATGACTATTATCTTTCAAGGGTAAGATATGCAAAATTTTAGCTCATTTGGTTAAGACTATGAGATCAAGAAAGTGGTTCTATGAACAAGCTTAAGGAACAAAACATGTTGAGTTAATCAGGTTGGATTAAGCAAAATTGTAACTCAAACATGTTTGTTTCTTCATTTATGTGCATACCAAGATCAAGAGGAAAATGATGACCACATACCTTAAGATGTTACCTTCATTATTGGAGCATGATGACACCATATAATGAAGGGTAGATGACTTGTGGTGATCTTCTCTTCCTGCTTGAAGGTTTCCTTGCTTGGGCTGTTCATGAGAATCTTGTCTCCTATGTCGCACTCCTTTCTTATTCTTTTGTCATGCCATCTTTTTGTCCATTCTTTTGTGGATCTTGGCATTGTGTTAGACCTTCTACTCTACTCATTGTTTCTTCTCTACAAAGGATTAGTGGACAACACATACCCGAAGGAGTATACAAATGATTCAAAACAAGGATAGTGTTGTAATAGAGCTAAAGGTCATCTATATCCCATGTTTTCAATAATGTGCTTTTATTGTTCATCACTACTTTAAATTTCCAACAAGGTTAAGGCAAAGATGTGTGAAATTGTTTTGAAGAATTCCTCAAACCTTGGTTTGTTTCTACAAATGATCTCCTAACATTCCCTATCTGTACAACCGAATTCTATACAAGTATGTTTTGATCCAATGATTATGTTCGAATAGTATTCCAAAGCATACTTATAATAGAACAAGGAAGCTTGAAAGGCTCAAGAGATTTATTTAAGTAGAAACAAGAATATGTATGGTGAGCCAAAGGAGCATGATTATTTAAATTTTTATTTGTTAGTGATTTAGCAAGTCGACTACATCATAAAAGGTAAAGATGACCAAGACAAATTAGCAACATGGCATGAGATGTTTTTAAAGAACTCCATCCCCTAGACTTGAATTTTGCAGAATGCAAAATCTAGCTTAGATGATAGAATTCTCCTATGAATGTGATTCTATGTTGCATAATGCTTAGCTGAATATACCTTATGTTTTCCTTCTTTTTGTTGGAATGATTAGTGACAAACATACCTGAAGGAAACTTGTCCGATGTACCTATCAGTGAGGGCTTCATGGCTTTAGGTTCATTGAGTCAGACCTCTTCTTTCCTTTAGCTTTTCTTCGCACCATCCAATTGCATGCTCTTCTTTCATCAACCTTTCTTGATTTTTATTGATCCTTGGTTGACGAGATGGGGTTCATTGGAGATGCAAACTCAAGTTTCTCCTTGATCGTCTAATGGCGTGGCGGAGAGTTGTTCTTCTTTGATTGTTAGCGATATGCTAGCCGTCTTGATGATCAAAGAAATATCCTCATTGGTACTCGCATGGGAGCTTCATCTTCAATGACTAGGGGATGTCTTTAGGAAACCATGGTCATTTATAGCCTTACGAGACAATCGTCAATGAACCATTGATTGATGATGCTTATTGACACAATGATGCACGTCATGATGTAGTGGCATCTCGTTGTCTTGGTCCTTATTGCCATTGTACGAGCTGGTCCCTTTGAAGAGGATGAAAGTAGGCATATTCTGGTTAATACAAGGTGGGTTTCATACTGCTTCTCATCAACATGCTAGATTGAGTCTTGGGAAGGCTCAAAGCTAGGTTGTCTTTCATGTTGCTCATAGCCTCTCGATCTGTTCGTCCACTTCCATAGTTGTAGTGGTGGTCTGGTTTAGGGTTTGTGGATTCATACCAAACCTTGAACAGGCATAGCTTCTATTCAGTCTTTCCTGCAAAATGTTAATAGACACATAGGGAAATAATGAATTTGAAACACGGGTTGTGTTGTCCATTTGTTTTGTGATTTTCCTCTATGCTAATGGAAGGATGGTTTTAGGATTGTTTAGTATAGATTTTGTTTATCATGTTTTATGTGTTTGCTGCATTCTAGTATGGTTCAAGGCAAAGATAACTTGCAACAAAAGATAAGTGAATAAACCTTGATACTCATAGTTCTTCCTTCCATGAAGAATGAGTTGGGTCTTCTTTGTGCAAAGTTATTGGAGTTCATCGCATGCCTTGATTCATCTCCGATGTGAATTTATCTCAGGACTTACCCAGATTGAATTTGAGAGTTATCTCAGGGTTAGTCAAACAAAATAACCAGTATCTACTAAACCATACTATCGGCTCAAAAATTAAACTAGACACCATGTCTATTTTAATTTAGGAAAGCATTTTAACCAAAACACCATGCTTAATTTAAAAATCCTTTGGAAGTAAGATCAACACACCTCTTGGTTCAAAAATCAAACTAAACACCACGTCTAATTTGATTTAAGAAAACAATTTAAACTAAGCACCATGCTTACTTTAAAAGGTGTATGAAGATATTCCAAACCTAAGCATACTATAGCAAACAAAAGTAGCATGAAAGCATAAAAGAGATTTATTCAAACGGAGATGAAAGAGTATGATCATGGTGAGATTCTTTTTTTAATAAAAGATGCAAGTGGTATAAATGTACGCAAGAAACTAAATATGTTGTGGATTTGATATGAGAGAATTTAAACTAAACGGAGTGGATGCATGAATCATTGAAAATAAACATGTAATGTAATGCAAAAATTACAAGATAACGACTCATCAAGTTTAAAGTCCATGAGCAAGACTATCTCACCTTTCTTGATCATACTTACCATGACTCACATGATGGAATTTGTGAGTAGTGCAGCATTTGTATTCATCACTTGAGATGTGAATCTTGTGATGTCGACCTTTTTCTCTAATCTACACATGGTTAGTGTCGGTACAGAAAGTGACCAACTAGTAAATATTTATAGTTTTGCTGTACGTTATGATCGGAGATGGCCTATCACTCAATGACACATGATTTATACTGGTTTAGGCAACGTGCCCTATGTCTAGTTTGGGTCAGTCGGTGACTTTATTCCTGAGCCTAGGTGCTCGAAGTCTGCAGTGGGGTTACAAACGGGAAGGAGAAAGATGGGGGGTACCAGAGGCCCGGTCGGCTCTGGTTGGAAGGGTCGGGAGTGATGGGAACTCCGCTATAAGCTAAGTGCTCAAGTGTGTGCTTGAGGTCCGAACCTGGCGGTCCTGTGGTTGTGAGCTATTGGACTAATGAATCTAAAGGAATTGAGCTTGAATGAATCTGTCCTCCTATTGGAGGGAGTGCATCCCCTTTTATAGATGAAGGGGATGGCTTTATAGGTGAGTGGGTACGGATGCTTTTAAGCCTTGTTCCCCACGCTGATGAGGATTGGATAATAGTAGGCGCCCACAACACTATTGATGTCACTGTAGAATGTCAGGTGCACATGGGAGGTTGTGTTGTCTTCTTCAGGAAGGGTTGACATCGTGTTGGTGCGAGACCCATGGGATACCCCGCAAGGAAGGGAGAAGATCTAGTCTAACTAGGATTCTTCCCATGTAATCTTAGTAGTAGTATTATTTTGTAATCCTACTAGGAACACTCATTGTAAACTGACTAGGACTCTGGCCTCCTGACTATACAAAGGAGGGCAGGGCTCCTTAAAAGAAGAGAACAATTATACAACACAACACTTTACAATCAATCCAACACAAAGGCTAACACCGACTGGACGTAGGGCTATTACTCGATCAAAGATTGAGGGTCCGAACCAGGATAAATCGACTGTCTCTTGCGTTAACCATCGAGTTCTGCATACGCTGAAGCCTGAACATACTGCCCCGGGTACCCCCGTGGCAAGCTATCGGTGGTGAAACATCAACAGCTAGCGCGCCAGGTAGGGGCCTTCGGTGACTTTGCATCCGAGAGCTCGATGGACCTCGACAACATGATCTTCTCAAAGGGATCAACCTTCATCTTCGGTTCATGGATCTGTGAGGCAGGCGACGATGGCAAGCTCCATGGCCATCTCCTCAAAGATTCAGATCATCATCAGGACTTTTCCATTTCAGCGACAACGACAGATCAACTTGCTGGAAGATTCATGCAGCTCGCGATGTCCGATCCAACTCAGATTTCGTGGCTTCACGCAACCGATTCAAACTTAGGCTCCACTTCCGAGACGGAGTCTTATCCGAGTTCTTTCAAGAAACCAAGTTCTTTTCTAATAAGGCTCCGGGACATGACATCAACCTATCAAGAATACAACTCGGAGTACACTCAGAGTACTCTAAAGAAGACGGGTCTTTTTTGTTCGGTCTCAGCAACATGGCAATGCCTTATTAGGCACAACTCGAAAGATCTCTTAATCTAGTGCTAGGGGCACGATGGTGAGACCGAGAGTCAGAGGCAAGCTAGAGAGAGAAAGAACAAATTGAAACAAGGACGTCAACGCCGTGCTAAGCAGCGCAAGGAAGCTTGGATCAAATATGAGTCAGACCTAGCTGAGTACAATAGAAGAAAATTAGAGTGAGAGGTGAAAGAAGGATGAGCGGCGAATACACCCTACAATAAAATCCGAGAAGCACTAGAAGAACTCAGGGTGACTTCACATCCCAATGAAAAACAAGAACAGCTCCAGGACTTCCTCCGATCAACAGTCCTAAGGACACACGATGGAAGGGCCCGCTCAAGACTACCTGACAAGTCAGCATCTTATGAGCAGGAAGATCAAAATCAAAGGAAGTCCGCTTTCAAGAGACTTGGTCCAAGTGGAAGTCACAACAGAGAAAGTAGAAGAAATCATAGTCAAAATGACTAAGTCGAACAACCAAGAAAGGCCAGAAGCAAAGCACCTACTTGGACAGCCACACAAAACTACTCTCACCAAGACAACAGTTGGCAAGAAGGGGGCGCTGAATCAGAATACACAGAAGCCAGAACGCACGATAGATCCCCCTATTTTACAAACAGACTTGCTTCAATACGACTGCCTCACAAGTTCAAGCCATCCAACCACTCCAAGTATGATGGCAACATCGAACCAAGGCAGTGGCTCAAGATTTACTCGCAATCAATTGAATTGGTCAGAGGAGATGATGACATCAAGACCTTGTTCTTTTCCATGGCCCTAGAAACCATGCCCCTTCAGTGGTTTGACAAATTGAATCCAAGATCAATCAGAAATTTGGAGGACTTACAAAGAGCTTTTTGTGAAAATTTCATGGGTATCATTACACACCCAATCACCCACGCAGAGTTAAAAGGGCTCAAGCAGAAAGGAGGTGAAAGTCTCAGAAATTACTATCAACGATTTGGTGAACTATGAGCTCAAGTACATGACATCACCCAACGAGAAGTAATCGAAGTTTTCTCTCACGGAATCATGGCTAGGTGGCAATTTCAAGACTTCTACAAAGAAAACCCAAGAAACAATGAAGAATTCAGATGAACAGTGGAAAAGATGATTACCGTAGAGGAAAAGACACGAGAAAGATTCCTAGATAGAAACAACCGAGACAACTCGGACAAGCAAAATCTTCGAAATAACAGACATCAGGAAAGAAAACGTGGACCAGACAACACCATAGCAGTCACTGACAAATCAAGGAAGTTTTCCAAGCCCATAAGGTATGACAACATTGAAAACATGTGTTGCATCTTGCACCCCAAAGGAAATCACACCATCAGAGATTGCTACACCTTCAAAGATCGATACACAAGGAAAGATAGTAAGGAGAATACCAAAGAAGGCAATCAGAAAAAAGAAGACAACCATGAAGATAAGGGATTCCAAAAATCTAGGGGGACAGTAGCAGTAATCTTTGTTGGGGTTCCATATTCTAGAAGAAAACATCAAGAAAAGCTAGCATTGCGAACCATCATGGCAGCAGAACCGACTACTCCAAGATATCTCAACTGGTCACAGTATCCAATCCAATTTTCAAGAGAAGACCAATGGACTAGCGTAGGAAACATAGGCCATTACCCACTTGGTTCTAGACCCAACTATTGCTGGTATGACTGCTACGAAAGTACTAATCGACAGGGGAGCTGGACTCAACATCATTTTTTAGAAACTCTAAGGAAGATGGGACTATAACTCGTCAGGATGATTACACCAACAAGCATGCCTTTTATGGCATAGTACCTGGCAAGGCAGCAATGCTGCTTGGACAAATCACTCTACCAGTTACTTTTGGGACTCCCTCGAACTACCGTACAGTGTTCATCAAGTTTGAAGTCATGGATTTTGATTCATCATATCACGCAATCCTCGGGCGCCCAGCACTAGCAAAATTCATGGCAATACCGCATTATTTGTACCTATTGCTTAAGATGCCAGGGCCTAATGGTGTCCTTTCTCTTCGGAGTTATTTGAAGCGCACTTTCGACTACGATGTTTAGGCAATCCAAATTGCAGCAAATAGCACAGGCCACTGATGGAAGAAAAGAAATAGCCACTGTCGCAACATAAATGAGCCCAGAAGAGTTAGTAATACTGGCTAAAAAACCCAGCATCCTAGCACCACCAAAAGAAGCTGACATCAAGCAAATTGACCTGGGCACCGGTGATCCCTCCAAAATGGCAACCATCAGCGTCCCACCTCTCGGCAAAATAGGAACTCGCGCTCAGCAACTTTCTTCGGGATAACAAAGATATCTTTGCTTGGAAGCCGATCGACATGCCAGGGGTCCCAAGAGAGTTGGCTGAGCACATAATTGATATCAATGAAGGCTCCAAGCCTGTGAAGCAATGACTACGATGATTCTCACCTGACAAGAAGGCAGCAATTAAAAAAGAAATCACAAAACTAATGGCATCCGGATTCATCAGAGAAATCCTCCATCTAGATTGGCTAGCAAACCCAGTTCTAGTACAGAAAAACAATACGGACGAGTGGCGCATGTGTGTTGACTACACAGATCTCAACAAACACTGCCCGAAAGATCCGTTTGGGCTACCACGCATTGATCAGATAGTTGATTCAACAGCAGGATCTACCCTATTGTCGTTCCTTGATTGCTATTCAGGATATCACCAGATCACATTAAAGGAACAAGACCAGAGCAAGACATCTTTCATCACTCCATTCGGTGCCTACTGCTACAAAACCATGTCATTTGGACTCAAGAATGCTAGTGCCACTTACCAAAGAGCTATCCAAACGTGCCTTGGTGATCAGATCGGCAAAAACGTAGAGGCATACATGGATGATGTAGTAGTAAAGACAAAGAACCTGGATACACTAATTGAAGACTTAAAGCAAACCTTCGAAAACCTGAAAAGATGGAGGTGGAAATTGAACCCAAACAAGTGTGTATTTGGAGTTCCTTTAGGACAACTACTCGGATCCTTGGTCAGTCATCGCGGAATAGAAGCAAGCGCCAAACAAATTCGAGCCATAATAGAGATGGGACCCTCCTCGAAGTGTTAAAGATGTGCAGAAACTAACAGGCCGCATGGCGACCCTCAATCATTTCATATCAAGACTGGGCAAAAAAGGGTTATCTTTCTTTAAATTGCTAAAGAAGATAGACAAGTTCGAGTGGACAGAAGAAGCCAATGAAGCTTTCAAAAAGCTCAAGGCATACCTCACCTCCTCACCCATTCTCACACCTCCAAAGAAACACAAAGACATGATGTTGTACATTGCGGCAACTTCTACTATGATCAGCACAGTGATTGTCGTAGAAAGAGAAGAAGAAGGGCGTGTATATAAAGTACAACGCCCCATATACTACATCAGCGAAGTACTGTCAGAATCAAAAATCCAGTACCCACATGTGCAAAAACTACTCTACGCCCTCCTGATCACTTCACGCCAGCTTCGTCACTATTTTGAAAGCCGCAAGATTACCATGGTGACAAATTTCCCACTCAGAGACTTCCTACACAACAGAGATGCAACAGGGCGCATATCTAAGTGGGTAGTTGAACTTGGTGCTCTCAATATCTATTTCACCCCATGGAAGGCAATTAAATCTCAAGCCCTGGCTGATTTTATTGCTGAGTGGATAGAAATTCAACAACCTATATCAAATACCATCCTTGATCATTGGAAGATGTACTTTGATGGATCGCTCAAGCTAGGCAGAGCCGGTGCAGGCGTTCTCCTCATTTCTCCAGATGGAAAACAACTCAAGTATGTCCTTTAGATATAATGGCAATCTATAAACAATGAAGCAGAATACAAAGCCCTCATCCATGGGCTACGAGTGGCAATTACCCTCAGAATCAAACGTTTACTCATATACGGTGATTCAGCAGTAGTCATCAATCAAGTCAACAAAGATTGGGATTGCACCAAAGAAAAAACATGGGCACCTACTATGCTAAAATACGAAAGCTCAAAAAACATTTTCAAAGATTAGAAATTCTACACATCCTGTGCGATTCTAATATTGCGGCAGACGTCCTCGCCAAGCTTGGATCAGATAGGGCAAAGGTCCCACCCGGTGTTTTCATAGAGGAGTTATCAGCTCCCTCTATCAAACAACCCGATGAGATAACCCCTGAAATCTCAGCTAAAGGCACCTAGATTTTGGTAATCACCACTTCATAGACTCAGGTTTTTATTGATTACATCAAAGAGAATAAGTTGCTAGCGGAAAAAGAGGAAGCTACCCGAGTTATTCGTAGAAGCAAGTACTACGTCCTAGTGGGAGACAAACTCTACAGAAGAGCCACATCATTAGGAGTACTCCTAAAATGTGTCTCATTTGAAGAGGGCAAAGAGATCCTAGACTGAAATACACTCAGGTTGCTGTGGAAATCACGCCGCTTCAAGAACTCTAGTTGGCAAAGCATTCCGCACCAGATTCTACTGGCCAACCGCTTTGAAAGACGCAAAAGAACTTAGTCAGAAGATGCAAAGGCTATCAAATGTTCGCAAGACAAGCTGATGTGCCAGCTCACAATCTCATCTACATCCCACCCGCTTGGCCTTTCTCCTGCTGGGGGCTGGATCAAGTAGGACCTCTCAAGAAAGTAAAAGGCGGTTTCGAGTACATCTTCATAGCAATTGACAAGCTCACCAAGTGGATCGAATACAAACCACTCGCAAAATATAGCACAGCCAAAGCAGTCGAGTTCATCCAAGACACTATGAACCGTTTCGGCATGCCCAATCGAATCATTATAGATTTGGGTTCTCCCTTCACAGCCGCAGAATTCCAAAGTTGGGCATAGGACTGTGGCTTTAGAATAGATTACGCATCAGTCGCACATCTAGAGGCCAACGGACAGGTAGAAAGGGCTAATGGACTCATACTAGCCGGATTAAAACCAAGATTGTATGAAGAACTAGTGGACTATGGATCAAAATGGATTGAAGAATTACCCAAGGTCATATGGGGGCTATGGACTCAAATAAGCAGAGCCACCGGATACTCACCTTTCTTCCTGGTTTATGGATCAGAAGCCATACTATCTGTCGACTTGATCTGGACATCACCAAGGATAGAACAATATGACGAAGGAGAAGCAGAACACACCCGAGGATTAGAGCTCGACTGTACAGAAGAAGTCAGAGTAAATGCTACCCTTCAATCAGCAAGATACCTCTAAGGATTAAGGCACCACTACAACAAGAATACCCAGTCTCGATCCTTACAAGTCGGAGACCTAGTACTAAGAAGAATACAAAAAACTAATGGACGTCATAAACTACTCAGTCCATGGGAAGGTCCTTTTATCGTCAAAAAAGTCACCAGACCAGGCACATACAAGTTGGTAACTGAAGACGGAAAAGAAGTCAACAATACATGGCACATTAGCCAGCTAAGAAGATTCTACGCATGAAAACAACTCAAGGGAAAATATATACACAAGCCACAAGAGATCAATGTTCATGATCAATAAAGATGGTGCTCATCAACAACATATGTACTATTATGACTTATCAATGTTCATGATCAATAAAGATGGTTCTTTCTCGACAACATATGTCTCATTATGGCTCTCCCTGAGTTGTTTCCAATGAGCATACCGGCCGAGAGCAAAAGAGCTGAAAAGATGCTTGAGCCCGTCCGATGAGGGTAGCTAATAAGCTAACACCCGAACAAAAAAGCAAAATGGCTAAAAAGATGCCTGAGCATACTGGCCGAGAGCAAAAGAGCTAAAAAGATGCTTGAGCCTACCGATGAGGGTAGCTAATAAGCTAACACCCGAACCAAAAAGCAAAATGGCTGAAAATACGCCTGAGCATACCGGCCGAGAGCAAAAGAGCTAAAAAGATGCTTGAGCCCGCTGATGAGGGTAGCTAACAAGCTAACACCCAAACCAAAAAGCAAAATGGCTAAAAATACGCCTGAGCATATCAGCTGAGAGCAAAAGAGCTGAAAAGATGCTTGAGCCCACCAATGAGGGTAGCTAATAAGCTAACACCCGAACCAAAAAGCAAAACGACTGAAACTAAGCCTGAGCATAAATCAGAGCAATTTCAAGACAAGACACTCTAGCTCCTTGTTCCAAATAGCAAGAGGCTTAGGGGCTACACTCAAAAGATCCCAAGAAGCACTACACGGTTTCACTCAGGAAAGCGCTCAAATGACGCTTGTACCAACTCAGTAGGACCTAAAGGAACAAGACGAGGCTTCCAGAGCTCTACCATGAAGTGCTCAGGGGCTTGACAATCCTAGGATGTTTTTGCAACCAAGGAAAGGACCAGACGCTGACCATATCTCGAGTTAAGCCAAAAAGAAGAAGCTGAAGATACTCGAAGATCGCCAGTCCTAAGTCTTTTTAGTACTAACAAGAACACAAAGTTTGTCAAGACAACGATCTATACCAAGTTGTTTACAAGTCATAGATGAAAGCCAGACAAGCACTCGATAAATCAAGGAAGTCTGTCAAGACATCAATCTACGTATACCTGAGTTGTTTACAAGGCACAAACGAAAGCTAGAAAAGTACTCGACAGATCAAGGAAGTTTGTCAAGACAATGATTTACCTAAACCGGGTTGTTTACAAGACAAAGAAATATAGACAAAGAAGACATCAACAAAAAATGAAAAATCTCCATTCAATCTTCAAGTATAGTGTTCTATTACAAAAGCTGGAATACAAAGGTTGATTACATCAAGCATTGTCATCAGGAGAAGAAATATCAATGTTAAGATTATCTACAATCTTCTTGGCTAAATCATTCGACCTTAGGCTCCAACTTCTCAATAGCATCCAGATACTAGACTCTCAGCTTCATCAGCAACCTTAGACAAAGGAAACTCTGGAGAAAGAACCCGGACCTGGGCAAGAACATTCCTGGTACATAGATGGGCACACCTCTTCACAAACTCCTGGAAATGGGTTGGCACTTAGGGAATAAACTGAGCCCAAGAATGACCATCATCTGCTGGAGTTCGGAGAAGGTCGGCTACTGACCAAAAAGACTTCCACAAAGCATTCCAGTTCTCAGTAGCCATTACCAACTTGTCGGACAAGTCTTCAATGATTTTTTGGGCCTACACAAGATCCCTATAAGCTCCACGCCTAATCAACTTAGCAAGTGCGAGTTCTTCTTTAGCTCGAGTAATTACCTCCTCAGCCTTATTGTGGTTAGTACGAACAAGTGTCTTCATCTCCTCGATACCCTCTGAGAGCTTCTATTTTTCAACTCAGAGAGATAGACCAGGCAACAAAACACAAGTTAGCAGAAAGGCAAATTTGAATACAAAAGGAAATGAAAAAGAACTCACAATACCATGGCACTCTTTCTTCATGGCCTCCACATTTTTCAAGGCCTCCTAAGCAGCTGCATCCCTCTGCTTTTCTACCTCAACTACCTAGGCACGGAGAGCCTTCTCCTCCATCTGATGCATCTGACGCTCGGTCTCCAACTCGGCCTGATAGAGGTCAAGCTCTACCTTCAAGGTACTCACCTTAGAAGACAAATTTTCTCATTTTTAGACGAGAAAAAGAAGCCGGTATGATCATGAGAAAAAGACTGACCAAAAAGAGAGAGAAAAACAAGACATAAGGATAGGAGAAAAACGAACATCCAAAGAAAGAACTTCAGAAAAATTTACCTGGAGCTTTTCCCAGAAAGAAGTCATGAAGGTCACCAAGTTTCCCTAGGCAGCAGTCAGCTCCAACAATCAATGAGTGGCATCAAATGCTACACCATGTCATCCGCCAAAGGCAGACCACCAGAAGCAAGAAGAGGAGAGGGAGAAGCTGGCCGAGGCAAAGAAGGCACGACTAGGGCAATCTCCTGGGAAGCCACGACCAATCCCTCAGATGAACCCACCACCATGACCACGGTCACCTCAGGAGTCAGCAAATCAATAGATGCGTACTCTGTCCCCCTCACAGCCACCTCGACAACCGTGTGTTCCAAGTCCTGAGACTCAATACACAAGGGCGCACCAGAGGTCTGACAAGAAGTTGACTGGAGGCTCAGGGAAGACGAAGGCCTGAAAGTTGACAAGGAAACTCGCCAATAAGAATAAGAAAAAAGGAGAACAGAAGCAAAGAAATAAAACTAGAATTCACTCACTCAGCTATCTTCTTCTTCATAAAACCAAAAGAAGACCTCACAGGGGGAACCACAGTAGCAAAAACATCGCCACCACCCTGTGACGGGAGTAGCGCGGCTGGTACTAGAGCCCCAGAAGAACTCGAACCCGATGACCGCTTACTACAAGGGAACAAGACCAAAGTCAAAACAAAAAGAAGGGTTCAACAACAGGAAAACGAGAAAAGAACTTACCGACGAGTAACAAGGGCGGCATCATCATCCTCCTCTTCTTCACTCTCGACCAAGGCTACCATAGCGCCAGCTAAAAAGGACAAAAGTACTCGGTCAAAGATAAAAACAAACAACAAAAGGGCAGAGCGTATCAATATGCTCACCTAAGAGCATGCTAGCTACAACTGGAGTACCTGGATGAGTACTTGACTAGGCGAGACTTCTTGGTAGCAGATGGAGCAGAAGAAGAACTATCTGCTCGCCCCCTCTTTCTGAAAGTACGAGGAGCTCAAGGAACTTGAATAAGGAACATACTCTACATATACACCAAGGTTTACAGAAGAAACACCAGGAAATATTGTGGTGGTCTAAAACTTACTGGTCAAGGACACCCTAGCTAGACTACCCCTAGCCTCCACATTTGTAAGGAAATCATCAAGGGGAATTGGATCAGCGAAATTATGCCCCAATTCCTACAAAAGAGTAAAATAACAAGACAAGGAAGATTAAGCAAAAAGTGGATACAACAAAAGACATTCAAAAGTACCCATATAAGAAAAGAACAACTCACAGCAGGGGATGGGTTATTAGCACTGTACTCAAGGACAGCAAGCGAGACAACGCTTACTCCTTTCAGCATCTTTTGAAGATGCTCGAGCACCTCCTCATCAGTCAACTCAAGGGCAGGGACCATACGAGAAGGGTCCTCCGCCCTAGAGTACTCAAAACTGTAATGTTCTCGCTCCTTCAAAGGTTGAACTCGGCGGTGAAGAAAACTAGAAATAATCCCAAAGCCAGTCAAGCCTTACTGTTTCAGAGTGCAAATCCTCTCAAGAAACGGCTTGATCGTCTGGAGCTCAGCCGCCGTTATAGGATTCTTTTCCCATTGGTCATTAACTAAGGGACCAGATCTAGAATGAACGGAAAGAGGAGGAATCAAGTTGGTGGCATAAAACCAGTCAGCACGCCAATCCCTCATAGAATCAACCAGGTCATAGTCAAAGAATTTGCTCTTAAGACCCTGGCGAAACTGAATCCCATAGCCACCAAGAACATTGGTGTCATCAGCGGTGGGGTTGGGGCTTCAGGCAAAAGAAGTAATGAAAGAGAGAGAGAGAAGGAGGAATTCCAAGGAAAGTTTCACAAAGATGAACAAAAACAAAAAGATGAAGGACAGCATTGGGAGCGAGATGGTTCAGGCTAATCCCAAAATAGTTGAGAAATCGGTGAAGAAAGGCAGAAGCAGGAAGGCAAGAGACCGACATGGATAAAGGAGATGAAAAGAATAATCTCACTAGGACTTGGAGCAGGGACTCGATGCTCGCCTAGAGCTCTCCAATCAGCAAATTCCTTGCTCTAGAGCAGACCATCACTCATGAGCTCGCTGCAACTGGTCCTCAGTCAGTAGTCGGAGCTAGGCCAGACCTTCTGAGCAGCCCTCATGGCCATGAATTCTTGATTTTCAATGACGGAGAGCGATGCTTCCTTATCAACAAAGGTCGCCTAGGACTTACTCGCCGACTTCTTCCTACCCATATACTAGCAAAAGCAATGGGGCACTAAGAATCGAGAAGGCTCAGACTGTAGTGCTCAGATGACGGCGACAATGGCGGTGGTAGAAGTTTGAAGACTAGGGTTTTAGAGGAAAATTAGGGCAGTAAGGAAGAAGAAGAGGAAAGGCCCTTAAATAGATTTTACACTAGTAAAAACGTGGCCCACCAGGCCCGCTTTTAACACTGGCATGGAGACACAACAGGTCCATTTACTAACACAGCTAAAATGATGGACAGCACAAATCCACACAATGGTATAGTTCAACTGGGTAGATTTCAGACTTATCCATCCAGCACCACGGCAGAGTTATCACATTACTACAAAAAGAACTCTTCAGCCATGAAGTAACGAAGGGTTACCACACAACGGACGCAACAACCCGATCCTTATAGAAAGAACTCAGGAATCTCATAAACAACTGGGACATCAGCAGAATAAAGAATGATAGCTCAGAAGACAAGATTCTTTCCATTATAAATGGTTTCAAAAAAATAGAAGACTATACATCTTACAAGACCCAACGAACTCGGTACTATGACAAGCAAAGTAGCAAAGAGGAACCCAGGACACGGCTAGGCTATGGAACGACTATATGTTCCAAATTGCTACTCGGTAGGACAAACCGCCCTTGGCTACATTTTTTTTTCTTCAAAGGACAGACACTGGTGCATCCAAGGTGGAAATCAGCAGCACGGCAGGACAACATGGAGCAGAGAAGGCTAGCAGGCATCTGTCTACCCAAGTCTAATGTGATGCTGGATATGGTGTTGATCTGCATCAGATAGTCTTAGGGCAGGCGATGAGGATCAACCTAGAACTGCCAGATGAAGGATCGCATTCCAACATCACAAGAATCCCTCCAACTACCACCACGTACTTTCAAGTATAATGCTGCTGCGGGATTTGCCTACTTCTAATCCCTATCACAAGACTCCCTCCAGCTATGGCAAGATACATAAGAACTACAAAATATGCCCGGGGGCTGCTCTACTTCAGTAACTATCATATTCATGACTATGGAGATTTCAGACCACGCAACAAAGTGCTCGATGAATCAAAATAGCACACCAGAAAGGTATTTATAGACCAAAGAAGTAGTGCACATAGACCAGGAGCACCAACTGGAACAAACCTAACAAATGACACAGTGAAAAGACAGAATTCAATGAAAGAGGACTCAGGCGTGAAGAAACAGGTACTCAAGGACGAGCATATTCGAAAGGATATACCAACACTGTACAACTCATGAGCAAACAGCATTTACACTCAACCACTACCATGCAACCACATTTGACAATAGCAGACTACCAAAAAATATGCCAAGACCCTGCACCCAAGTTCTTTTTGAATAAAAGAACCCGGATATACGCTCAGGGGGCTGCATCAGGAGAGGTTTTTGAGCTCTTTTGAACAACATAAGATTCAAGACCCTCCAACTTTTTGTTCCAAATAGCAAGAGGCTCCAGGGGCTACACTCAGTGAGTGCACTTTTTCCTTCAAAAAAGCGCACATCACTCAGAAGACTTCTTCAAGACAGACCACTTCAAAGCCACACGACAAAAAGAACCCAGACATAGCTATATCCGAGCTCTTTTTACAAAGAACCCAGGTATATGCTCATGAGCCCTTCGATGAAGAATCAGAGTGATTTCAAGAGAAGACCCTCTAGCTCCTTGTGCCAAACAGCAAGAGGCTCGGGGGCTATACCCAAATGGGAGTACTTTTTTCTTCAAAAAGGTACAAACCACGCGAAGATCTCACAAAGTGCTACATGGTTTCGCTCAAGAAAGCACTCGGATGATGCTTGTTCCTGCTCGACAAGACCTGAAGGAACAAGATGAGGTTTCTAGGGCTCAACCATGAAGCGCTCGGGGCTTGTCGATGCGGGACCCATGGGATACCCCGCAAGGAAGGGAGAAAATCTAGTCTAAGCTTGGATTCTTCCCATGTAATTTTAGTAGTAGTATTATTCTGTAATCCTACTAGGAACACTCATTGTAAACCAACTAGGACTCTGGCCTCCTGACTATATAAAGGATGGCTGGGCTCCTTAAAAGAAGAGAACAATTGTATGGCACAACACTTTACAATCAATCCAACGCAAAGGCTAACGCTGACTGGATGTAGGGCTATTACTCGATCAAAGATCGAGGGTCCGAACCAGGATAAATCGACTGTCTCTTGCATTAACCGTCGAGTTCTACATACGCTGAAGCCCGAACATACTGCCCCGAGTACCCCCATGGCAGGCCTATCGGTGGAGAAACATCGACACATCGGTACCTACAAAATATTGCTGGAGGCCTAGAGGTATGTGAGGAGTCCCACACCATTTACCAGGTATGGTGAATCTTGGCGCCTACAACACTATTGATGCCCAGAGGCATGTGAGGGGCTTTTTGTCGTTCGGGAGTCCAATGGCGCCTACAATACTGTAGGGATAAATGTTGGTGCCTACAAAACTGTTTGTGTTAGGGTGGTTGTGGAACACTGTTCCCGCAGGTGTATAGGGTATGGTCCCTGTACCATGGTTTGACTCATGTGCTGCTTTCTCTGTTCATCCCTGGTCCCTTCTGAGCGGGCATCCCCGGTCGGATGGCCCCAGTCGGCTTAGGTTGCGCTAGTCAGAGAAGAGCGCCAAGTAGGGTTCTTACATACCCTAGTCAGAGAGATGCGGGGTCAGAGTCGGAAGTAGGGCTCGAGGTAGGCCTTCCGATCAGAGAGGCCGTCTGGAGGCGGCTGGAGCCGAATCGAGCGCTCCGGTCGGATAGGTGGGCCGAAGTAGCTGACGAGCAGACATTGCTCTTCTTGGGCCAGGCTTTCTGATTAGTTGCTGGACTGCCCCTTTGCCCTATTGTTCTTACTCTCAGGTTGAGCCTTGGCATGGAAGCCGGTCCCTGAGGGACCCCGGGTTTATGAACCCGACAGGAGCCCCTGAGCCCCTAGGTGATTTGGGCAGAATCGTTTGGGGGATTTTTGTCTTACCGGCGGGTGCACGCGAGCACACCCGTGGGTGTAGCCCCTGAGCCCCCGAGCGGTTCGGGCAGAACTGTCTGGGGGGTGTTTGTCTCATCAGGGGAGGTTTTCTATTTTGTCGGTAGGTGCGTGCGAGTGCACCCGCGGGTGTAGCCCCCAAGGCCCCTGGCAGTTCGGGCAGAACCATCTGGGGGTGTTGTTTTAGTGGGCGTGTGTGCGTGTTTTTAGTCTGAGATGGAATTTTGTTAACCAAGGCATCGTTGTGCAGCTGAGGCATTTTTAGGCATGAAGATGAGACAAAACTTTCTGATCTCGGTGTCGATGCGCCCCGTTGATCGGGCGAGGAAGTTAGTCCGAGCATGAGAGAGCTCACAGATCCTGGCGTCGATGCACGCCGTGGGATTGGGTGAGGGAGTTAGTTCGGACGTGAGAGAGCTCACTGATCCTGGCATCGATGCACGCCGTGGGATCGGGTGAGGGAGTTCGGACGTGGAGCCAAAGCGTAGTTAGTTAGTTAGTTAAAGATTGGACAAGGCAGTGCTCGTGGATCCTGGCGTTAGTGCACGCCACGGGACTGAGCGAGTTGGGGTCGTGGATCTGGCGAGTTTGAGGTCATTGTCCTTGGTGTTTGTCTTGAGCCCCCGAGCCCTGTTGGGCCTTCATGGGGGTCGATGTGAGTTTGTGTGCATTACCCCATCCTTGGTTCCTCACAACCGAAGGGGCTGAGTTTCGTCGCTTGTCCCGATCGCTTGGGCTCGAAGACTAGCTCGGTAAGTTCGCTAACGGGTGTGATTGACCAGAATCTGGGTCCGTCATTCGTGATGGGGTCAGCATAGCCTTCTTGTGACATTCCACTACTCCTTTACCTGCAACCTGGTAGATTCCTAGGTCGTTCCAGAGATCGACCCGGGTGGCCTAACGGCCACCCCTCAATGGAGATTCTGTGGGCCTGGCGAGAGGTTCAGGATCGAACGAGAAGGTTGAGATGACCCGGTCTGCCGGATTGGGCGAGGGCCACACGGTGCTCATCTATGGTTTTCTCCCCTGGTTCTATTGGTTGCTCATGTCGAATGAGGCAACCGCCGCTTCATGACGCAACACGAAGTGTTCTGATGCATTTTGCTGCACGTGCGATGCTTAGTTCCTGAGCCCCCGGGCGGTTCAGGGCCCGAATCGTCCGGGAGGCACAGGCATATGGAATGAATGCGTGTATGGATATATGAAATGATTTATTGGAATAGAGGGGGTTTGACAGTGTTTACCTTGACGACTAGTGTGACGAGGCTCAGAGAGCTTCAGTCGAAAAATGTCTGACCAGGACCCATGCTCGTCGTTCGTGACAAGTCGGCATGGCCTACATGGGGAGTCCCTTTGCTTCCTACCTATGTCTCGGTGTGGATATTGAGCGACTTGATTGACTCAGGGGGCCAGTTGGTATCTCATGGTAGAGATTTCGTTTTTGGTCTCCCAGGTCTGTCTTGGGGAAGCAGGGAGCCACCCGCATGTGGTGACGCTTCGGTTTTCATGACCCGGTCGTGCGATAGTGGAGGGCCATACCTAGGCCATGTTTTGCTTTGCCAGGCCATGTTCTGTCTGACCCGATGTTGCTCTAGTCAGTCAGTGTGCATCCCTTCGGCCTAGGGCATGTCCTGTTGTTTCCCATCCGCATTGAATGGGGGCAGAGTTTTGCGCTCTGATCGTCTACTTGTCTTCTTTAAATAGGGGGAGGGAGAGGGCTCTCCGTCGTAGTCCTTTGCCTGTTCTCCAACTATTGTCTCTCTTCCTTCTTCCTTCTCACCAAGAGTGCTTGTATGCCGTGGCGGTTTCTAAGTGAGAGAGAGAGAGAGTGAGCGAGGGGGAGGACTTACAGATCCTTTTGTGAACCCAGAGCATGATGTTGGACTGGAGGCCGCCGCGGATGATGCTGGATCTGATCTATGAGGCCTTCTTTGGGATGAAGCTGCGTGTAGATTTTCTCTGGTGGATCTTCACTGGGCAAGCTTTGTCGGAGGGGAGGTTACACGTGATTGTGCCAGTGGAGGGTCCCGTGCCTACAACTGCTCAAGTCGTCTAGTTCATAAAGTTTGATGAGATTTCTTCTAGCCAGGGTGACCATACCTCGGTAGTGGCGCCCCTACCTGGAGCTACCTCAGGCCGCATGAGAAGGTCAGGAGCTCCATGTTCTTCTGCTGAGCATCTATAGGTGCAACGCCGTGGAGGTATCCATCGTGTTTGCCGAAGTCGAAGGAGTGGAGCCGAGCGGGTCCCTGGTGGTTACATCCGGATTCTTCTTTGGCTTCGAGGCGATGTCGTTGAGCGGCTGCTAGTAGCATTTGTAGCAGTAGAGAATGTAATAGTTAAGTTTATGGGTGAGTCCCCGTGTGAATAGTTTTTTGTATCAATGAATACATCCATGCAGCCCTTGTGACAGAACCACAATATTCAGTTCTTTGTGTTTATCTTAGCATAACTTTTGTTTTTATCCTTTCTTTTTTGTACCTACCTGTTTGTCCCATAGGGTGCGGCCTTAGGAGCCCAGGGCATGGCCCATGAGGCTTGGCTAGTTCGCACCCATAGGGAAAGGCAGGGTGCAGTCTAGTTGGGAGTAAGAACAGAGTTACATAAGGTAATCAGAGGAATGGAATGTGTTTCCGTTTGGGGACAAAGTTGTTTTATCGTGTGATAGTAAAAAGAAAGAGAGGTAATATTCAATATTGTACTGAGGTAATATTTAATATTGTACCCTTATGGAGCCCTAAGTGACCTGGGCTGAAAGTGTTCCGGGCAGGGGTGCTCTTATGGGAGCATGTTTTAACTAAAAAAGTGGTTTAGACCAGATTTAGGGGGAAACGAATGTAGCTATTCAATGTTCTAGGTATTGTTGAGAATGTTGCCTGTTGTTGTCCTCTAGTCAGTAGGTGCCTGGTCGGATTACTTCAGCTATCATATACAGTCCTTCCCATGGTGGAGAGAGCGTGTGTTTTTCCTTCATTGATTGGGTTCTTCGGAGTACAAGATCACCGACTTCGAGTATCCTTCCTCTGATCTTCCTTTCGTGGTATCTATGGAGGGTTTATTGGTAGTGAGCAGAGTGGATGACGGTTGTCATGCGGGCTTCTTCGAGCAGGTCAACTACATCTTGTTGAGCCTTCGCAGGCTCGGTCATGGTCGAAAGCCTTCACTCTTGGTGCGCCGTGGTCGAGGTTAGAGGGCAATATGCCTTGGCTCCATAAGCCAGAAAGAAAGGTGTGAATCCTGTGGATCGATTTGGGGTCATCCTTAGGCTTCAAAGGATCACTAGGACCTCTGCAACCCATTGCCCAGGCGTACTTGTTGAGTCAGGTCGAAGATGCGTGACTTAAGTCCTTGGAGGACCATGCCATTGGCACGCTAGACCTGACCATTGGTACGCGGGTGTCCGATAGAGGCCTAGTCGATTCTGATGTCATACCCATCACTAAAGTCCAGGAACTTCTTCTTGGTGAAGTTAGTCCCATGGTCAGTGATGATACAGTTGGGAACGCCGAACCGGTAGATGATGTCGAGAAAGAAATTGACCGCTTCTTCCGAGCGGATGTTGGTGATGGGCTTGGCCTCTATCCACTTGGTAAACTTGTCGATTGCTACAAGTAGGTGAGTGAAGCCGCCCGGGCCCTTATTGAGGGGTCCCACCATGTTGAGACCCCAGACCACGAATGGCCAGGTGATCGGGATGGTTTGGAACTCCTGTGTCGGTAAATGGGTTTGCCAAGCATAGAACTAGCATCCTTCGCATCTGCGGACGACCTCCTCTGCATCTCATAGCGCAGTGGCCCAGTAAAAAACCTTGGCAAAAGGTTTTTCTGACTAGAGACCTTGGGGCCGGGTGATGTCCACAGATCCTGGCATGGACCTCGAGGAGGATCTGCTTCCCTCGGCTGGCGGGGACGCACTTCATGAGTACCCCTAACGGACTCCATTTGTAGAGTTTGTTATCGAGCATGACGAAGGTCTTGGCGCATCGAGTGATTCGTCAGGCTTTAGTCCTTTTAGGAGGGAGAACCTCCTCAAGGAGGTAGGCGAGTAGTGGTACTTGCCAGTCGGTTTGATCGAGTGCCAGTACGACGACTTTTGTGGGTGACGTAGATGTACTGGGGTCGGAGGCCTCGGGCGCTGGCTAGGCATTGGGGTTGGAGCCCCCGAGCGCTGGCTGGGCATCGGGGTATGTCTAGGTTGGACCTTCTAGGATGCGGGTGAATGGCTCATGGATGTCGTTGATGAAGACCCCGCTTGGGGATGGATCCCGCCTGGTGGCCAGTCTCTCAAGGAAATCGGTGGCATCATTGTCCCTTTGAGGGACGTGATGCAAGTTCGATCCCCTAGAATTTGTCCTCAAGCTTGCGTACCTCTTGGTAGTATGCTGTCATGAGGGGGCTTTTGCAGGAGGACTCCTTCATGACCTGATCAACGACTAGTTCTGAGTCACCACGGACATAGAGTCGCGTAGCACTGAGCTCGATGGCAATGCGGAGTCCGTTGATAAGGGTCTCATATTCCGCGGCATTGTTTGAAGCTAAGAAGTGGAGGCGGATGGCGTAGTGGAGCCTACTCCCATCTGGGGAGATTAGAACCACTCTGGCCCCCAAGATAGGTGCCATTATGGACCCATCGAAGTACATTGTCCAATACTCGTGGGTGACGTTTGGGGTCGGTAGCTGGACCTCTGTCCATTTGATGACAAAATTCATGAGAGCTTGAGACTTAATAGTGGTGCGGGGGGTATATCTGATGTCATGGCCAATGAGTTCAAGTGCCCACTTGGAGATTTGTCCCGTGGCGTTGCGGTTGTGGATGATGTCTCTGAGCGGGTACGAAGTGATGACTGTGATTTCATGGTCGGTGAAGTAGTGTAGGAGCATCCTGGTCACCATTAGTATGGCATATAGGAGTTCTACACCTAGGGGTACCGGACCTTGGGGTCGCTAAGTACTTCTCCGACGAAGTATACGGGTCATTGTACCTTGAGGTGGGGTCCTGATTCCTCCCTCTCGATGACCAGGGCGGCGCTCACCACATGGTTACTTGTCGCGATGTAAAGGAGGAGGGGTTCTCCCCGTTCGAGAGCGACGAGGATTGGGGCCGACGTTAGGGACATTTTGAGGCTGTCGAGAGCCTATTGGGCTTCCTCAGTCCAGACAAAGGCGTTTGTCTTTTTGAGGAGCTTGTAGAGTGGCATCCCCCATTCACCGAGCTAGGAGATGAAGCGGCTTAGAGCAGCTAGGCAGCCGATGAGCCTCTGCACACCCTTGACGTTGCGTATGGGACCCATGTTGGAGATGGCTATGATCTTTTTGGGGTAGGCCTCGATGCCATGCTCGGATATGATGTATCCGAGCAACTTCCCCTTCGGAACCCCAAAAACACCTTTTTCGAGATTCAGCTTGATGTTGAACGTCGCGGCCAAGTTTGCGATCAGATCGCACGCTCGAGCTATTTTGACCACAATGTCATCAACATCGACGGCGATTGTTGGTTTCTGTCATTCGGCCTGATCAGGCTGATCGGGCGGGTCGATTTGGTCGGTGAAGCATTGCTGCATGCACCTTTGGTAGGTGGCGCCAGCGTTCTTCAAGCCGAAAGGCATGGTCACATAGCAGTACGAATCATACGGGGCGATGAACAAGGTTGTGAGTTGATCGGACTCTTTCATCGTGATCTGATGATAGCCTGAGTAGGCATCTAGAAAGGAGAGGATCTCGCAACTCGAGGTGAAGTCGATTACCTGGTCTATGCGCAGCAGCAGAAAGTGATCCTTTGGACACGCCTTGTTGAGTCTAGTATAGTCAACGCACATTCTCCCTGGTCTTTTTTCTGACAAACACGGGATTAGCGAGCCAGTCGGAGTGGAAAACCTCTCTGATGAATCCGGCTGCTAGGAGCTTGGCGATCTCTTTGCCTATGGCCCTGCACCTCTTGTTGTCGAAACGACGCAAGCGTTGCTTGGTGGGCTTTGAGACTGAGATAAGGCATAGTGCATGATCAGCGACCTCTCGTGGTATCCCCGACATGCCAAAAGGCTACCATGCGAAGACATCACGATTGTCGCGCAGGAAGTCAATGAGCTCGCATTCCTATTTGGCCGGGAGCTGGGTCCCGATTCACACCATTTTGGCTAGGTCGGTGGGGTTGACACCCACCGCCTTGGTTTCCTCGAGCGGGTGGAAGGCCGTCAAGGAGGTTGGTTTGTTGTAGTCTAGGACTACTGGGGTTGATGACTCCCCGAGCTACAGGAGCTCGGACAAGTTGACGACCGTGGTGGCGAGCTCGTAGTGCTCATGGTCGCACGCGAAGGTGTGTGAGAAGGTGCTACTCATGGTGATGACGCCATTTGGTCCTGGCATCTTTAGCTTGAGGTAGGTGTAGTTGGGGATTGCCATGAATCTTGTGTAGCATGGCCGCCCCAAGATGGCATGGTAGGACCCTAGAAAGTCCACCACTTCGAAGGTGAGGACCTCTAAGCGGAAGTTGGCCCGGCTACTGAATGTGACGGGTAGATCGATCTGTCCAAGCGGGTATGCCTGTGCTCCCAGGATTACCCCATGGAAGGGGAGCTCGCTAGGCGGAGCTTCGATCGGTGCATGTGCATGGCATCGAGGGTGTCGATGTATAGGATATTGAGGCCGCTGCCCCCGTCCATCAGCACCTTGGTGAGGCACTTCTTGTGGACGATGGGGTCAATGACGAGCGGGTAGCATCCCGGTCCTGTGATGTAGGAGGAATGGTCCCTCTGATCAAAGGTGATCAGGGATTCTGACTAGCTGAGGAAGGAGGGCATGGCCATCTCGGTGGCGCATGCCTCCCTGTAGCGTACCTTATGCTGGCATTTAGTCTAGATGGCGTCAGACCCACCGAAGATCATGATGCACTCTTCAGGTTTAGGGAAACTATCTCCGTCCTTGCCTGCCATGCCTCCCTTCTTGGCTGCCGGCTCCTTGCCGTCTCCCTCCTTTGACCCGCTGGCCTATCAGAGGAAATATTAGAGGAGCTCGCACTCCTTGTAGAGGTGTTTGATGGGGTAGGTGTGGTTGGGGCACAGACCATCCATGAGTTTGTTGAAGTGGTTAGACAGTCCCTATTGGGGCTGCCTGGGTGTGCGATCAGCCACGGCGACCAACGCGGTATTGTCTGACCAGCGCCGATCCTTCTTATTCTTCTTGCCCCTCTGAGTGGAGGGGCCTTCATTTGGATCCGCGTGCTTGGGCTTGCCTTTGTCCCAATCTCCGCTGAAGATCGCTCTAACTGCCTCCTCACTAGAGGCATGGTTGGTGGCAACATCGAGCAGATCGCGGGTGGTACAGGGTTTTAGGTAGCCAAGCTTGTGGATCAGGGACTCACAGTTTGTCCCAAAGAGGAATGCGTTGATGACATCCGTGTCGATGACATCAGGGAGGGACTTGCATCATTGAGAAAACCTACGGATGTAATCCCACAGGGACTCGTTGGGCTCCTGCTAACAGCTCTTGAGGTCCTAGGAGTTTCCTGGGTGGACGTACGTCCCCTGGAAATTCCCAACGAAGACCCTCTTGAGGTCCACCTAGTCGCGGATGCTGTCGTGTGGAAGGAATTCAAGCCATGCCCAAACATGTTCCCCCATGCAAATGGGAAGATATTGGATGATGAAATAGTCATCAACCACTCTTCCGGCTCGCCTTCGAGCCAAATGCCTAGGTTTGTCTCCCCAGTGTATTTGGTGATGTTGGAGGGAGGCCAGAAACGCTGTGGGAACGGTGCTCTCTAGATACGCCAGCTGATGGCCCATGGCCTCAGGCCCTCAGGGCTGGGGTTCTAGTTGTCCAGCCGGCAACCATGCTTGGGGCGCGTTTCACCACTTTCCTCGATGGTTTGGCCAGGGTCCGTGTCGCCTGCTGCCGTACGGCGGACATCATTATCGTGTCGGGCCCAATCCTGGTCACTGATGACGTTATGAGCGTCCTAGTGCGGATCGGGCCACTCATGTACCGGCAGTCAGTGTGGAGCAGGCGCCCAGTCAAACCATGGCATGGCTGTCGCACCCCGAGTCGATCCTGTCAGCTGCAGCGGCGAGCGAACGGAGCGATCCGACTAGCGCGTCCCTGTCCCCCCGGTGGGGAGAGAGGGCATAGGTCAGAGTCGTAATGCGGAGCATTCCACCTGTTGGACGGTAGCGGCCTCTACTAGAACCCGGAGGTTCCGGTAGACTGCCCGCTCCTGGGGGTCGACGAGCTCAGGAACACCGCGTAGAAGCATTGCTGCAGCAACGATATTTTGGCTGGCTCGGGTGAATTATGGGACATTGCTCCCCTCATTCATGATGTCGTGCTGGACCTGATGAGCGTGACCCCGAGTGCCACCCGCCGGGCCATGCGCATGAGGCGCAACGTGCCACACCGACCATGCCAACGCAGACGGTGGCTGGTTCTACCGTCGTTGTTGTAATTCCTTGGCGTGCGCTTGTGCAGACATGAGGGCCTCCGCACATGGGTCTAGAGGGGTGTGAGTTTGCATAGACTCCACAACCATCGGTGGCTCTCCTGGACCGTCCACCACAGCGCACTCCCAGGACGGACGGTGGCAGGGCACCACATCACAGATGCTGGAACCGTTGCTCTCGCCCTCGTTATCTAGGAGTTCGTGGGAAACGACAGGAGCGAAGCCTGCCATTCCTACAAATTCAGACGAGAATGGGGATGGTGCCAGCGCCCTTCAGAGCCCCAGAGCATAAGCATCCGCAGAGGACGTGAGGCCGTAGGGGAACCGTTCGTACGGTGTTTGTGGTGTAGGCGATGCAGTCCCTCTGGCTGATCGGTGGGAGATAGTAAATAAAGGGCGAATAGAAGTACACGTATTACTTATAGTGGGGTTTGAGCAGAGAGTTTGCTCGGAATGAAGCGTAGATGCCGTGCCATCAAAGTCGCACATCCTAGAGCCGATGGAGGACATCTCTCTGATGAGTGCTGGGTCATGAGTCTCCTCGTGGAGGTGGAGTACGTCGAGCCAGTCAGCGACGAAGTCTAGGCTTTCGAAGAGGAAGGCCTAGGATGGCTTGAAAACAGGTGGAACCCGCATCCCGGCGGGCGAGAGTGCGGGAAACTCCAGTGAGCCAAAGCGAATCGTATCGCTCGAGCCTGCCATGGCAGGGGGTGGCAGAAGAATGGGCCATCCGATGACCAAAAAAGTGTTGAACATACAGCGTCTTCGCCACAGACGGTGCCAACTATCGATACAGAAAGTGACCAACTAGTGAATATTTGTAGTTTTGATGTACGTTGTGATCGGAGGTAGCCTAGCACTCAATGACACAGGATTTATACTGGTTCAGGCAACGTGCCCTATGTCCAGTTTGGGTTGGTCGGTGACTTTTTTCCTAAGCCCAGGTACTCAAAGTCTGCAGTGGGCTTACAAATGGGAAGGAGAAAGATGGGGGATACTAGAGGCCTGATCGGCTCTGATCCGAAGGGCCGAGAGTGACAGGAACTCCGCTATGAGCTAAGTGCTCAAGCGTGTGCTTGAGGTCAGAACCTGGCAGTTCTGTGGTTGTGAGCTATTGGACTAATGAATCTAAAGGAACTGAGCTTGAATGAATCAGTCTGCCTATTGGAGGGAGTGCATCCCCTTTTATAGATGAAGGGGATGGCTTTACAGGTGAGAGCGTATGGATGCTTTTAAGCCTTGTTACCCACGCTGATGAGGATTGGATAATGGTAGGCGCCACAACATTGTTCATGTCACTGTAGAATGTCAGGTGCATGTGGGAGGTTGTGTTGTCTTCTTCAGGAAGGGTTGATGTCAGTACCTACAAAATACTACTGGAGGCCTAGAGGTATGTGAGGAGTCCCACCACGTTTATCGGGTATGGTGAATCTCGGCGCCTACAACACTATTGATGCCCAGAGGCATGTGAGGGGCTTTTTGCTGTTCGGGAGTCCAATGGCGCCTACAATACTGTAGGGATAAATGTCGGTGCCTACAATATTGTTTGTGTCAGGGTGGTTGTGGAACATTGTTCCCACAGGTGTATAGGGTATGGTCCCTGTACCATGGTTTGACTCGCGTGCTTCTTTCTCTGTTCGTCCCTAGTCCCTTCTGAGCGGGCGCCCCCGGTTAGATGGCCCCTGTCGGCTTAGGTTGCGCTAGTCGGAGAAGAGCGGCGAGCAGGGTTCTTACGTACCCCGGTAGGAGAGACATGGGGTCGGAGTCGGAAGTAGGGCTCAAAGCAGGCCTTCCGATCAGAGAGGCCGTCTAGAGGCGGCTGGAGCCCAAATTGAGTTCTCCGGTCGGATAGGTGGGCCGAAGTAGCTAACGAGTGGGTGTTGCTATTCTTGGGCCAGGCCTTCCGGTCAGTTGCTGGACCGCCCCTTTGCCCTATTGTTTTTACTCTCGGGTCAAGCCTTGGCATGGAAGCGAGTCCCTAAGAGGCCCTAGGTTTATGAACCCGATAGTTAGAATAATATATATGTGTATACAAACTTGTGAGACGGCAGGGTTCCAATGTTGATGGATCTTTAAAGTTCAGGCACCCTAGGGTTCTTCAATGTCTCTTCTTTTCTTATGGAAGATTGCTGGAAGGTCGAAACAACATTTGTTGTCCTATATATTCCACAATATAACAGAACAGGGGTAATCCTACTAAAGCTTGAGGTATGTTAATGATCTAAATCTTTACACCAATTGTTTCCCCAGCAACAGCGCCAAAAATGCTTGTTGGTATTTATAAGTGCAAATAGAATATGAAGGATTCTGCAAGCGCACAGAATACCATTGTAGCATTTTACCAGGGAGTATTCCAGGTATCATTATTTATATTTTACAACAGGGAAACAATGGAGTAAAGACTTTTTGAATATCAAAGGAGTATCAATCAGTCAACATACCAGTATGGCTAGAGCAGGGGCGAAGGTAATGATAGGAATAAAGGATAATGATACTCAGGGGTTAGATATATAAGATAACGTAAACTAGTCAACTCGGGAGAGCAATGAGAGGTATGAATTAGGGTTTTAGGGATGCTCTAGGGAGGGGGTAGGGGCTGCTATATATAGGCTAGAGCATCAATTCTAGACCCTTGTATCAAACAGACTTGAAAGAACAGGCGTAGATGCAATCTAGGAGGCGGTGGAGAACCGACATTCAAAGGAGGAGCTAACAGGTGGGCCCAGGGGGCCGAGCGGCCTACATGTGGGGCCAGTCGGCCCCACATGGTAGCCACCTACCCTCCGCTTTGGTGATTTTCCTTCTAGAGTCTTCCCATGTCAGTTTTGCTGTGGATAAACGTGATTTGCTTTAACGAATAGGCCTTAACGGTTTTCTGAGTAAATCCTCCTGCAAACACAGATTCACCAAAACTTGTGGAATTTATTAGTTTAAACCCCTAGACCTATGTTGGTGATCCTTTTTATGCATTTATATAAGTTATATTGATGATTTATGATGAACGTTAACTACCAGTCAACAGAGTGCATGTTCCTCGCTTGAATGCTCTAAAGTTCTTACAATGGGGTGTAAAACCCTCTGTGTTAAGCCCTAAACAAACTACTTATTCATGTCATGAGCATCGTAATAATGCATGTGATAGAAGGTGTTGATAAATTTCTTGTAGCCTAAAATAACCAATAAAAATGTTAAATGAATGTTGATTCAATAGCTCATGTGTATCAAGTAGGGTTAAAAATCAATTTTTATTAAGCAAAAATACTATAGAACATGTGTGTGATACATAAATAAAGTTTGAATTACAAACTTTATAGATGACAGTGCAACTCTTGCTATAGAAAAATAATATGACTAGCTAGTATTTCTAATGGCTTAGAAATGGAACTTGAAGTCAAATTCAAGCTCAAGACTTGGAAGAAATTTTAAGTTTAAAAATAGTGTGACAATGCCATGTTGGCAAATTAATTATGGAAAATCTAGCTAAAGGTCAATGCCGTGTTTTTGCTCCTTATGCTAGATTGATGCGCCCTCATTAGCATGGTCAAGGCAGATTAGCTTCAACTGTGTTAGGATAGTTTTTAGACGCACTTTAAAATTCGTGCACGTCATATGCTTGGCTCAGGCGCATGGTCACCTCGCGCGACCGCTCATTGTCGCGCGGCTCGCCGTGTTCTACATGCCACGGTGCCAACCCCGGTCAGCATGTCTAGCCGTGGGTTGGCTGTGGTCGGCTCTAGCGAGCTGCTGTCATCGCCCTGTAGCTGCTGGCCATCACGCTACTGCCCCTGCTACTGCCCTTCCCGCCTTGCGCTGTAGTGCGGCTGCTGCCCTCCTCACCATCGCATGTGTGGCCATGTCCCTACTATCGGCACTATCACATCCGTGCTCTCTACAATCCTGCGCCACTGCCTGACCCTGTCTGATGGCACTGTCTCTGCCGCGTGGGCGCTGCCGGCCAGGCCATGCGTGGAGTCAAGCTGATGTCGTAGCGGCCTTTGCCTTGCCAATGTGGCACTCTTTTTGTCGCTTGAATCACCTACTCGCCGAGCCGCTGCCTGCCTCCATAGTCATGTCGCACTAATGCCTGTGTTGCGGTGTCACTGCCCTCCCTCGCGTCGTTTTGTTACACCGACCCTACGAGATGGTCCCGTGTGTGATCGCTACTTCACTACCACTGCTCGTGTCCAGCCAAGGCCAAACAGTCCCATCACGGTGCTTCACGATGCTCTCTCTAAGTCTTCCCCATATGGATGCCTCGCTTCATTAACGCAGCCTCGACTGAAGCAGGCATAGCCTTGAATAGCTGCCGCCCCTGCCTGCCCTTATCGCCAACAGAATTGCCCACTTCACATGACAAATACATGCGGTTAGATAGGAAAGCTAGCTAGCAACCTGACCCTCACCTTGGCGTAACTGGGGACTATAGGCGGCTAATTTTTGGTTTTTCTCACCATCGGCCAGGTGCGCCGCCGCGCCAGTGAAATTGGGGTAAGGTCCCAATTAGTTCAATTGTTTGTATCCATGAGCTCGCCTTAACCTCCTCTATTTGGTGATCACACCATTTGGCCAGGGTGCTTACCGAAGATGTGGCAACACATGGGTATCCATCCTGGGGCATCGCCGCCCCGATGGCTCACACGTGGCTAGTCCACCTTAGCACTCCTCCACCTCAACTGTCATCCAAGCACAAATTCTAGTGAGCTACTGGTGCTTACCCACTATCCCTACCACCCCGATAAAACCTTAGGTCACCTAAAACAGTCGTGCCGCCACCGTAGATAGCCGCTCGCCGCTGCAGCCCATGACAGTGCACCTTTGAGTCCCTAACCACCACCCATCCTTGCATGTTTTGTTGTAGATGATGGTCAGCCCCTTACTTCCGTCGTAGCACGCCTAGGTTGCCCAGCGTAACCATCTTATGCCGTCGGCCGCCACGCCAGCGCGCGAGGGCATCCCCAGGGACCTCCCCATGGTAAAGGCGAAAATATCCGAGGATATAGTTGCAAGATTACTGACGGTAGGAATAGTACGCATAGTAGTCATGTTATTATCTAAAAGCACGGGGGCATTTCTGCAAAGCCGCCATCACGCGCGGGCCTCCTGGTCTTGGGCCAATTTGGGCCATCACAACGTGCTGGCAACCTCACCCACGCTGGCCATTAGGTCTGCTAGGCCGAATGCTTGCCACTGGCCCTTTTTGTTTTCTAAAGCATTTTCTAATTTAGTTTCTAAGGTAAACTTGTAAATTCAATATAAAATTGTGTAGTTAACCAAAAATTATGAAACCAATTTTGTTAGGTTCCTAAAATCATGATCTATCTGCTAGTATATTTTGTGCACATAGTTTTATAATATTTTCTAGAGTTATCTAATTAATTTGAGATGCTCAATATTGTAAGATATAAACTTGTAAGAATTGTCGTGATAAATTGGTGATAGTGTTGGCTCTAAAAATTTCAAAGTAAATTCCTCACATTATTAGGTGCTCATTGTAATCTTTGTAGATCCATAATAATTAGTTTGCTAAGGTAGCTAAATGAGCCCTAGTTCGAAAATATATGTTTAATCAATAAAATATCGAAACACCTTGGGATTTTAGAACTAAAATATTTTTCTAGAGACGAAGCCTTACTTGACGACTGTGGATATGTAGACTAGTACAGTTAGTCATTAAAGCTAGCTCGTTAGCTTGTGGAGCATAATCGTATTTATAAGAGCTGAGGTTACCGTTGATTAATTGCGTCTCTACGTTGCATCCACATATATCATAATAGGAACAACGATGGATCATGGAGTCAACTAAAGTAGCAGAAAATATGGTGCCTTGATGATTGTGTCACCAGGGAAATGCTAATCCTTGGTTATATCTTGCCCAGGCAAGTCCCATTGCATAACCCCTATTATTCTGCACTTTATTTTATGCTTGTGCATTAAGTTTTAAGGAGTTGAATGAAAACCACTTGCATATATATATATATATCCTTATCTTATAAGTCCTACTAGTATGTCAGGATCGTGTAGATTGCTATGCTATAGGATCCGATAGAAGTCAAGTGATTACCTATCATTCGCGAGAGATAGGAAAGATATTATTGCTCTTATTATCATATAACTATCACATGGAATATATATGGATGATAATTGGAGATCGAGCGGGACTGTGCTTTGGATTTAGATTTAGACTTGGTTAGGCAACCGAGCGAGGCTCCGGTTGCATTTGTCCCACCTGTATCGATTGAGGAACGTTCGTTGCTATGGATGGTAGTCAAGTCACAGACTTATTATCCAGAGCACATACTTACTTATGGGAGCGAGAAGGCTCGTTACGCTCTTGTCATGGGTTCCGGCTCTTTTCGGACCGACTAATTAGAGGCGGGGAAAGGTGGAGGTCTAAGCACCATACTGAGATTGGGTCTCAAGTGTAGGGGCTTGGAGTCCAAGTTTGGACGAGGACCTGGACCCCATGACAGGAGTGGAATGGGTTGATCTTGTTTGTGCCTGGGGTACAAATGGGGCATGTGTTTCGGGGTACCCAGCTAGGATGCATTGATTTGTGAATCGCCATTTTCATGAGACGGTACGACTTGGCTATGGTCTTTCACCATAGTAAGAACTAGAATATGAAAGATGGTAAAATGGTTCTAATTGCTCACCACCTGCTTGTAAGTAGCATAGGAGCTTACATAAAATGGATAGTTAATGAACAAATGATGACTGCTAATAAAATTTAATATAGGAACGCACATTTAGTAATGCTTCCGCAGATGCAATAACCCATAAGCCAAATAAGCCTTGCATATCCTTGGAGTCTTTTACTTTCCTCCTATCGGATAAGTCTTGATGAGTACAATCGAGTACTCAGGGTTTTATTTCCTCTGCTGCAGGTGATCGGAGAATACATAGAGCTGACCCTTGTGTGTGGAAACCTCCTAGTGGGCTCAGAGAGGATTCCTTTCACGCTATGACCATAGTGTTTATTTATAACCCTCACTAAAGGTTTTTATAAGAAAAGATGTAAAATATGTTAGTGTCTCTTGTATAAAAATGTCCACTATGTTAATGCTCCACCATGTCATTAAATTAATCTTTGCTTCCTCTGTAACTTTAATAACATTGTTATATTCCATTGTTATAAACAATTGAGGTAATATTCTACTACTGTAATAAAGTGATGTAAGAAATGACTTAAGAATATTGTAAGCTTTATTCTCTCATTTATGATTCTAATGGAAAAAAGTAGATTTTTGAGTTCTCCTTTAGGGTGTGCTCGATGGAACTGCATAGTTTAGTGTCCTCTCTTGAGTACTTAGTGTCTAATGAAAGACATGTACTCCTGGGATGCATTAGATTAGGCAGTTCTACCACATGGGGGTGCAAGAATGGTGGAAGAGGTAGGAGATCTAGAGCTAGGAGACGGGCTACCGAAAGGGAAGCTTCAGGACCCCTTCTATGGTGGAGAATGAATAAAATGGTAGAGGATGTCTTGGAAGGATGCCATGGCTACCCTTATATAGAGTTCGGGGCCAAGGCATTTACAAAGAGGAAAGTTCTCCTGACCGAAGGGTCGTGAGCCTGAGGGAGGGCCTAGCTAACATGGCTTGCAAGCTATGCTATCTTGCGATGCACGTCTGGGCTGTGGTTGTCGTCATGAACTTGTGGCCATGTCATAGCATGGTGTGACATGGTGCTACTAGTGCCGATCATGGCGGTACTATAGGCATGGTGGTGGTTTGCTAGCTGTCCTACACGACGTGGTCTCTGCCGTGATCTTCGTCTTCGCCTCCTGGTTTCCTAGGGCATCATCCAGGAGTTGGTAGCCACCCCTAGGTCATCGATCGCCTTATTGGCCTAAAGAGCTGAGGGCCACAATCCCAAATGTTAGGGTCATGGCTCCCGTCGGTCTAGATGGCCTATAAGTCAAGGCCTTCATCATGGATCCCATCCCATAGTGGGTAGAATCAGTACATGCATCTTGTTCAGACCATATTTGGACAGTGGGTACTGTATCGGCCATCACCACCTTGGGTGGTGTTGTCTTGTCTGAGCTACGTAGCGTAGGGATGGCAGTCTGACCAGATCCGAGGTGACCGCTGTCCCCTCATTCCTTACAAAGTTAGAGTGGCATGCTTATCCTCGGCATGCTTGGTCAGGTTCAACCCCTCCCTATTCCTCCCAGGGGTTGAAGCGGTGGGGAGGTCATGAGTCTCTTGACCGTCATGTGGTCTGGTTCACTTGGCTCAACTGGGCCTTAGTCATTCAAGCCTTTGCTAGCTGATGTATCATGGGCCACTTGGCCTACTAAAAAATCGAATGCGTTGAGACACCCCAGGGGTATAACTTCTGATAGTAGCCCCCGAGCATTTTTGCGATCATGTAGTGATCGTGAAAGCACTGAGATGCGTGTGCGTTGGGTGCGGGTTCGTAGTCTTGGCCTACTCGAGCTTCATCGCTCGACCCCTTGCGGGCTGGTGCGTTCAATGCGGTAGGTGGCCATTGTTGTCCACCCCATCAAGATGCCCTGATGATGTGGTACATGACTATCGAGCCCTGCCATGTCAGTGTGTCATGTTTTGACGCTGTACCTATCCTGCATTTGCAAGAGTCTCAATTTTCTCAACCTCACATGGGCATCTAACATCAGGTTGTGACCTCCCATGGTTCACCACATGGCATGGGGGTTTTAGGCTGCTCAATCCGTCCCTGGCCTATAAATGGAGACCTTTTACAGTTTGAACCACTCATGGCTGTAACTACAAATCGCTCTCTACTTTCTTGCTAAGAGAGTGAGGAAATGGGAGAGAGAAGTTCGAGCAGAATCACTGTGGCTCCTATCATACAGTCCCTCTAGGGGTCGTTTGTGGTGGCCGAAGCTAGTATCACCCCTTCAATAATTGGTGCTAGAAGGGGACTTACGAGCGGGAGAGGACTAAGGTGGTGTTCAGCCTAACCGTAAGCCCTCGTGGTTCTAGCGCTTCCCCGAACCTGTAGGTTTTGGGTCGCTGAAACACAAGCACCAAGGGCTGCAACTAACTGCTCCTAGAGCCTATAGGCTACTTCTAGGAGCCACCTATGGTTTGGGGGAGGTGTTGCCAGTCCCTTGGTGTCTCCATCATGCTTTCTGAAGCATGATAGTGGCAGGACTACGGGCTTTCCTGCCCCAGAGGTTGTAGTGTTATGAGAAGGGAGGCAAGGCAATTTCTCATCTTCTTCCTTCCACACTTGTAGCAGGTGCCTTTGGGGACCCCAACACCACCGCCTATGTGGCAACGCCGTGGCTCAGTACCTTTTCAAGTGGCTCGACCGCTCTTGTACTTTTGGGGATTCAAGCAAAAAGAATGCTCTTTTCTGTATGCTTGGATCTCCTTTTGTGCCTATCGTGAGCCCCAGGGCCGTGGAATTAGGGTTGCGGCTTTTGGCTTGATGCGAGGAAATGTTTCCTCTACCTCTTTTAGCACGTTCGAGAGGTTTTTTGCGATCAGTGCCTTGCCTCAGTAGGTCTTGGACCTTTTATTTTTTCCACGTGATCGAGCCTGTGATCACTGCTTTGGGCCCCACATCGCTTCACAAGGAAGACTCTGTTGTGTTACCCTGGCTGTCTGCTTCATCAATCTCTCCTAGAGAGGTCAGTGGACATCTAACAGTTTGTGAGCCTTCGAAGCTAGCCTTAGGTCATTAGACCTAGAGATGCCGGAGAGGAGTTTCAGTCGCGGCTTGGCCTCGACCCCCTTATGGGGTCAGGGGGACCCCACTCCTATTTTTCTCGACATGTCTGCTGAACTCGAGAGGTCATGATGTCCTATTATAGGTAGGTTTGGTTTTGCCCTATGTGGGGAGAGGCATGTCCGCCTTAACCATGTGGGTCAGAGCAGTGCGCCTCGTCGGGGTCGATGGGTAATCCAAGCGAGATCCGATATCCTCCCCAATCGACATGGAGTTCGGCTATGCCTCATCGAGAGATGTCCCATAAATCATTGACCATCAAGCCCATTGGTCCCCGACTGCCTCCATAGCGGCTAGAGGGCAAGATGCCTCCCCCCCAGAGGGGGTCAACCTGAGCAACTTCGAAACGAACGACTCGAACATAGAGAGAGATAGTCATATGGCTCTGCACCACCTATTAGAGCCATAGGGGCCCATTTCCTCCTTGCCCCTATCCCTTTTGTGGCCTCGAGCTCTTCTAAGGACCGGCCCAAGAGTGGGTTTTCTAAGCACGACGTGGGGTCATGATCGCGGTAGGTCATTCTGCGCATGATCTTGGGGGGGCATTGGCCTCCCCGGTCACATCATGGCATAAGGGCGCCCACTCACAAGCAGTTGTGCACCACAAAACATGGGCGTGCAAATTGAAATGATATGGAAAGAGTGGGGATATGTGTAGCTTACTTGGTTCATGCCATTGCGTGGGCAACCGTCATTTCAGTCTCCCCTCCGATCGCTTCACCTGCTCTATGGGGTTTTCCAAGCGGTTAGTAAATGTGAGTGAATATGCGTGTATCTCGAGCGTCCGTGGTAGTTATAAATACACAGGAGTGGTATGGCGAGAGAGGCATTCGCTTTGAGTCGCCTACTCTGCCACTTCCCTATTCTTGCTCTCGTGTATTCAGTGCTCCTTCTCCACCAGCCAGAATGGACCACAGCAAATGGCCATTGGAGGAGTCATCGGGTGTCAGCGGGGTGCCGCCGCCTCTTCATCCTTGCCTACGCGACTAGGGGTAAGTATGTTGTGTGTTTGCAAGGCTGCCTCCCACGCCGTGTCTAGAGGGGCCGCCAGCGCCGCTTGTGCCATGACCCTGCCCATAGGGGGGTCGAGCTCGTCGTTGTCCTCCTTGGATGATCATCGTGAGTTTCATGAGCTCATTCGTAGGACAGATGAGGCCTGCTAGCGCTACTCTGATGCCACCCATGAAGCGAACTAGCAAGAGCGCTGCCTTGATGCTTTCAAGCAGAGAGGGAGACCGCCACTATGTAGGTGGTGGCCACCGACGCCTAGGCCCGCATCGTGGGTAAGGGTGCTTCTTCATCTTGTCATCCTGCTCATTGCTTGCCATTCCTAATCTTCCTCTGATCTTCCTATCTTCTTGTTGTCAGCGTTGGAGGAGGAGCTGGCGGCCTCCCACCACAAGATGGAGGAGGCTCACCTCCGGGAAGTTCTGATGGAGGACCACGAATGCAGCGGTGGTGGCCAGAGTCCGACAGGGAGCCAGCATTTCCCTTGCCGCCCTACTACTCCTGCACTGGCCAGGACTTCCATCAGGTGGTGCCTAGGTTTTCGGACCATGCCTAATAGGCGGAGCAGGTCAGAGCTGGTCGGCGGCTTTGCCACCACCAGCGTCCGCCATTGTGGCCACCGTAAACAGTGGAGGACATCCTCCATGGCAGTGGCCAGGGACCTTATGTTGTACCTAGGGTCTTTTAATAAACAAATTTTCTTAGCTTGTGTCTCGTGCTTCTTTTACTTTCGCGTGCTCGTCGATGATCCTATCGTTTGAATACCGTAGTCGTGCGACCTTGCCTGGGGATCGGCCCATGAGGCTTGGTCTAATGCAACTCCAATTTGTGACCGAAGTGTTGTAGGACATATCTAGCAGCAGCGCGCCTTTCGTCGTCATTTTTCCTTTAGGTCATGATGGTCTTTCTTCTAGTAAGCATCGGTGTGCGGTATGCCACGGTGTAGCCCCCGCGAGTGATTCGTGTCGATTAGCACGCACCGATCGACACGGGTTGCTTGGGTCACACGCGTCGTCAGAGTGTCGCTATGACGTATGTTCATTGAGGCATGTTGTGCTCTCTGGGCATAGGGATAATTCATTGATCATTATGTACAAGTCTCAGTTGACTGAGGGTAGCTTTGATGTGAACACTAAGTGTTTGCACCACTGGTCGTGGCCTTCATCATTCGCGGTGCTCGACACGATGAGGCCTAAACCGCGCGGCTCATTGAATCGAGGAATACTTCCGTGTCACGAGCCCTCTGGTGCTCGTCGATCGTGTCATCCTCGTGATGTATCGTCGCTTGCCTTGTCACATGCCACGGTCGAGGTCATAGAGCATGACCTCCACGTGCCCCCCTACCACGTAGGGAAGTCGTGTTCAGGTTCAGCCCCCGGAGGTGAGTCTGGACTGTTTCGCAAAACTCATGATCCTGCATCCTCACATGAATTGCTCGAAGCCCGAAGCCCATAGCAAACATGGTCTTGGACTAGTCCCCTTCCTTCAGGCTCCCCTCCCAGCAATGCTAACGGTCCAATATACTCAGCCTGAATTAGCTAATCGGATTCACGGTCAACTATAACGTAGGCCCTATTATGTGTTTGGTACCTTCAATCTCAACCAAGGTCTAACAATGAAGTGGTCCTTAAATGAAACAGACAGGATCAAAGAATACATGCCTAGCCGGCATCAACAACAATCATAATAGCACCGGATCCCGTCCGGTCTCTAGTTATCAATTATCACCTGGTTCTTTTTCACGATAGCAAATATAGCCAACCGTGTTAGAGTAGCCACCTATGTCTCACAGGCGACAGGAATCACCCGACTTCTACCGGTCTAAGCATAGATAAGAATAAAGCGACCTATACATACTAGTAAGGATACATGTATATATATTGTAGACAAGGTAAGACATGCAACAATGGTTTTCAATTCAGCTCCTATGCTTAATGCACAATACAAAATATAAACTCAAGTATATTTTAAAAGAGAGGTAGGAGGCTTAGAATGCTCCGGGGCTTGCCTGGGTTTGAAGCACAATGATAGTTAGTTGGCTTCATCTTCAAGACATGATCAACTATCATTTTTGTCTTCTGGACTTGTTTACCAACATCGTCTTTTGGTTGGTTTCAACACCACTGTTCTTCACCTTCTCGTCGTGCATCTAACGTACCTAAATGATATATGCAAGATGCAATACATGAATATGGAGAAAGAGTGATACATGATGCATTATAATTTGGCAACAAAACAAGCACAAGGTTACACTAGATCAAACATAGGCACTTAGGTGGATGATGATTAACTAAACATCACACAACCTACTAACGTTACGATAGCAAAGCAACACCAAGACACTCTCATGCAAGCTAGCCATACCAACCATGATAAAGGTTCTAGCAAGTCGGGTACAAACATTATTTCTAATGGCATGCATATAAGACCATCTATTGGCTTAATTAGTTTATCATCATTAAACAACAAGGTGACCAGCTGGTTTAGGTAGATTAACTCAATATCTTCAAAGGCATGAATCACACTAGCAACCATATCAACCATCAAGTTATAGCAATCAGCTTAAGCAAGCCAAGTTCTGGACTGCAGCACAGCGGTCACTTGTTTTGATCATAACTGGAGTTGTAGGAATCTAGCATAAGTGTTCCTAGACTTTCTGGAAATCTTATGAAATTGCCTACAACTTTCTTATTATCATCTTGAGATGATTAAAGAGTTAACTAAGCTAAAAAGCACAACCTTTCAAATCTGTCTAGCATACAAGTAAAACCTGACAGGGAATTTGTAAAATTCATAACTCCCAAATCTGTTGGCCTAAAATCATAAAATTTTAGGACAACAAAGATCAGCAAGTTACCTACAACTTTTATATAGACCACAGCCACAGAAAACATCATTTTCATTACGAAACCATCATCATAACAGAAACTACATGTGTAGCTATCTCAGCACACGTGTAACTAAGTTCCTCACTGGGTTCAACAACAAGATCACCTATGTACAACTAATCATATGGCTCACAACTTCTATTAACACAGCTAATTGACCATTAGTTATAGCTAACATGAAAGGCAAATTAACTCATCTTCAGGCAAAAGTTATACATGGCAATATACTGAAGGCACTTAAAAAGAAAACTGCATACTATAAACAAGACCTGGGCACATATCATGATAGAAACAGTTAACACACTTCCTAAATATGATAAAAAAAACTATGGAATCACTCCCAAATGAATTATTTACATGCCTTTTTTAATTGCCTAGCAAACACAAGGGAAAAAGGAAAAGGCTACTTGCAGTATAGTATTAATTCTAGAAAAATTACAGCAGCTCCAAAATGTCCAAACTAGCATGATGCATAAATTTCACAAAGTTTTGATACTTATAGCTGCATTTATCATTTTCATGAGCTAAACAAGCATCAAACAAGTTAAATCAATAACTCAGTGACACTGTATCCAATGAAGCTGAAATTTTTACCATGCATCAAGATCAACATGAATAGCCTACCATAAAATTTCACAGTAAAAGGAGCACCCTAAGTATAGATATGAATTTCTCCCTAAAAAGCATAGGCAAAAATCTAGAGCAAGATTTTTCTACTAACACATACAAAATTATACATCCACTGCATAGATCTAGTCATGAGGATTCCAGAACATCTTTATTTTCCATTTTATGATTTTCTATGATTTTTCTATGATTTACTATGAATTTCTAAATTTTCAGCTGAAAACACATAAAAGAAAAAGAAAACCCCTGTAGCGAACTATTCACCTGAGTCGCGGTTTGTGCAGTTAGACCCCTGGAAGAGTTTCTATTTCATCGCGAGGTCCCTGTCGTCGAGTCAGAGCAGAGGAGCGCCGGGGAACGGCCGATTCTTGACGGAGGGGCGGTCGCCGACGGCAAGGGAGAGGCTCCGGAGCATCTCCGGGGCTAGGCGCACCCAAGGGCGCCTTCGTCAAGGACAGAGGTGGCCGGTGGCCTCCTAGCCACATGCACAGGTGGCCCAGAGCGGTGTAGCCCGACGGCCATGCCATGGAAGCGGCGCCGATGGCTGGGAACGGAGAAGGGAGAAGCACGGGAGCTCCACGGCAACGAGGCGAACGCGACGGTATAGTAGTTTGCTGGCGAGGGCTTACGGAGAAGGAACGAGCGGTGCCAATGGGAGCTGCACGCTCGGCCGGCCATGGCGGCGGTGGAGAAGAGAAGGAAAAGGAGGAGACGACGGCCGGGCAGGGGCGTTTTAAAGGCGAGGGTGAGGCTTCCAGGCTTCGGCAGCAGCAGCGCGAGCTCGCCCACGCGGACAGGCCGCGCGTCCACGCACAAGAGGCGGCGCGAAGGCGGCCAAACGGCGCACGATGGTGATGCGGCAAGCAAGCTGCTGCTGGTGTTACTGTTCATCGACTGAAACCCTTCCCTTCCTCTATCTCTATTTCCCGATCCAAACGACAAAAGATCAAACCAATTTTCTCAGGTTGTATACATACATGAGCAAAATACCTTTGCTTAAAGGACCAACATCAAACTCTCACTGGTTTGAAAGATTTTGAGTTTTGAAAACATATACATGGAAACTGAAAACTGAATTCAGTTTCAGTGCTTCCATAACAGATTTGATTAAGCATTTTTAGGTAATTAATTAGTAACCAAAACACTTCCAAACATCACAACCAAAGGCACATTAACATAGTACAAACTTCATATCATGAAATGATACCCAAGTTTCACAACTTTTATTTATGAAACATCATTTTATAATTCAACAAACATTGAACTTTATAACTAAAATCAGGAACTTAGTCAAATTGGTTGTATGTGGGAATTAGTCATTGGATTCAATCTTTGAGCTCAAATGTAAACATATTTGACTTAGAAATACTATCAATCTTTGATCCCACATTATAAAGCACACTTTGCACTACAACTTTTGTTTTAACAAAATTTTATTTGTTTAAGCAAATTCTCATATATAAATTCACAAAGAGCATTAAACATTATTGTTATTAATATTTCAGGTAACATGTGAAACATCTTATATGCAACACATGAAACATCACATGTTTCTACTCAATTAACAAAAGTGTTTTTAAGCAAAGCAGAAATTATCATTTCTTATAAATTTTTGAACAAAAACCACATGCAACTTTTCATGTGACCAGAATATGTTCATGATTAGGTGATGCACATGAAAAGACATGATATTTTGAAATAAAATTTACTTTTGAACAAAAGAGTTTTGTCTTTGCCTTTGAAAAGTTTAAGTTAGGTCATATTTGAAATAATTTGACTCCACCTTTGTCACCACTTGTTAGGTGTTAAACTAAAGCTCACAATCATCCTTTGACTTGTTTAGATTAGACTTAATTCGCTGCTTAACTTGAAATTGACACCTGGGGTGTCACAACTGTCCCCTACCTGGTGCGCCAACTGTCGGTGTTTTATAAATCGAACTAGTAAATTTATACGATTGTCGCGCTGCTCTAGGAAGACGATGGTAGCATCCAAAAGGATACGATGATTTATACTGGTTTAGGCCAGGAGCCCTATATCCAGTCTCAGAGATGATCGAGTGCGTGTTCCTCGCTTGAATGCTCTAAAGTTCTTACAATGAGGGGTGCAAGAATGGTAGAAGAGGTAGGAGATCTAGAGCTAGAAGACGGGCTACCTGAAGGGAAGCTTCAGGAGCCCTTCTATGGCGGAGAATGAATAAAATGGTAGAGGATGTCTCGGAAGGATGCCCTGGCTGCCCTTATATAGAGTTTGGGGCCATGGCATTTACAAAGAGGAAGGTTCTCTCCGACCGAAGGGTCGTGAGCCTGAGGGAGGGTCTAGCTAACTTGGCTTGCAAGCTACGTCGTCTTGCGGTGCACGTCCGGGCGTGGTTATCGTCGTGATCTTGTGGCCACATCATGGCATGGTGTGACATGGTGCTACTATGTCGATCGTGGCAGTACTGTAGGCATGGTGGTGGTTCACCAGCCGTCCTACGCGACGTGGTCTCCTCCATGGTCTTCGTCATCGCCTTCTGGTTTCTTGGGGCGTCGTACAGGAGTTGGTAGCCGCCCCCGGATCGTCGATCGCCTTATTGGCCTGAAGAGCTGAGGGCCACGATCCCGATTGTTAGGGCAGTGGCTCCCGTTGGTCTGGATGGCCTCTAAGTCAAGGCCTTCGTCGTGGATCTCATTCCATAGTGGGTAGAATCGTACATGCGTCTTGTTGGACCGTATTTGGACGGTGGGTATTATACCGGACCGTCACCGCCTTAGGTGGTGTTGTCTTATCTGAGCTGCGTGGCGCAAGGATGGCGTCTGACCGGATCGAGGTGATCGTTGTCCCCTCGGTCCTTGCAGAGTCAGAGTGGCGTGCTTATCCTTGGCACGCTTGGTCAAGCTCGACCCCTCCCCGTTCCTCCCAGGGGTCGGAGCGGTGGGGAGGTCGTGAGTCTCTTGCGCGTCGTGTGGCTAAGCCTGATGAAGGGAGAGGTCGTGGCCAACCCTAGTCTTGGCGTTCGGCCTGGTTCACTTGGTCTAGCTGGGCCTCGGTCGTTCGGGCCTTTGCGAGCTGATGTATCGTGGGACCACTCGGCCTGCTAACTAATCGATGCGTTGAGACACTCCGGGGTTATAACCCCGATAATGAGGCTCTTTAATTAGTCTTTGAGAGCTCACTAACTTAGACAGTAGTGACTTAGCCTCTTGTGTGGCATAGAGATCTTAGTTAACTAGAATTGTGGATAGGAGGCTTGCATTTTGAGTAGGCTAGCGCAACACTCGCTTCGCCATTTAATTGTCTAACCACTTTGGCTTAAGTGTTGTTGTAGAATTTTTAATAGGCTATTCACCCTCCTCTAGTCATTAGGACCTTTCACGGGCACATACGAAAAGTACATGCAAAATATTCATTTTCTCATCTAAAACAAAATCCTCGTGACAGACAACCCTGCCACCAAGGATGGCCACACAACAAGAACTAAACTCTATGCAATGGTCCGATCCGATAGAGACCGGTTACCATATTCGCCTTGCTTGCCTCTTTGCACAAGGGGTCTGGAACCAAATCGCATCATCGGAGCACTTTGATGGGTTGGACACAACACAAGTGTTAACTTTACCACCATAGCAGAATGGTGGGAGAACACCTTAGGTTTGGTCCCCAAAGAACTTAAGCGAGCTTTCAATGAATTAGCCATCTACATCCTGTGGAACATTTAGAAAGAGCTTAGCCGCAGGATCTTTGATAACAATCGTTCAATGGCCCTCTAAGTCGCCAGACGGATCAAAGAAAACCTGGACCTCCACAAAAGGCTGCACTGTCTCTGTCTGCAACCCCGTAGTGGTCTGTTTGGGGTTTTTAGTTTAGAAGGTAATTTTCTTAGTGTGAATTTTTCTCTAGGCTAGTGGGCTCGCATGTCCAGTGTCTTTTGGACCCTTGCCTTTTTATATGTAAGTATCACTCTCTTCACCTTAACTAAAAAGGCAGGGCTCTTGCCTGCTTATGTTAAAAAAAGGATGAGGACGTCCCTAAGGGATGAGCAATGAAGATGGTGGGATATTGTTGCCCGGTCGGTGTGGGCAAGGATTGCGATTGCTTGTCATGGGGGCGAGGTGCTCTTGGTTGATGGGCTACGGATACTTTCATACGGGAATTGCACAAACGGAAATCCCATGACACAATGAATGCATTGGAGCAGTTGAACACCTATCGGTACTAGCAACGGTGAGGACTCCTCGCGCTCCCGTGGATTGGAGGGAGATGCCAACGAGGATTAGCATTGGCGACTATGCTTCCTAGGCATCAGGAGGCATTCTTGGATGATCCTGAAAGAGGGGAAGAAGCACGGAGTCCATCAAGCGGGGCGATCGTTAATGAGATCGAATGATCATGAAAAAGATTGGACAATGTGATTCATGTGATCATCGATGATTGGCCATGATTACTGAGAGGGGCGAGGTGGCCAGGAAAGGATGCAGCAAAGGGAAAGGAGAAGCACAAAAAAGGGTCTCTACAGGAGGGCGGGGGATGCACGACAAAATGTCCACAAGTCTGTGTCTCGGTGTAAATCAAATTGAGGAAGGACGTTTGACTGAGTGGGGCAAAGGTTGTCGTGCAAACCTTTTTAATTGTAGAGATTTCTCAACGGGGTTTTCTATAGCCTTTGTGAGAAATAATTCTTCTAACTTATGGTAAAAGTTCAAATTGGGTATCAGAGGTTCCAAGCTGGCTCTTGGACGACATAAACCTAAGACAATTTATATTTTCAATAGTAAGGCCACATTTGGAATGTGGACATTATTTACTATCTATGTTTTTTTATAAAAAAAATGAACTGATTTTTATAAAATATATGTACCATTTCTATGAAATTCATATGCTCCTATTTTCAAATGGGCCGTACAGTCAAGAACTCGGATTGTAGCACGGCCGCACCTGCAACAACTCCCATGGGCCATGAGGACCGCTCCTCGGCTTGCTTGATTAGTTGACAGCTTGACACACATACGGTTCTGGTTCCCTGATCTCTGGATTGAAGTCTGCTTGGTACCCGGGAGGCTGCAGTTTGCACATGGGGAACGTGATCCAGTGACCTCATTATCCAGATGCAATCGTATCGGCATCGCCATCATTAATCATCAATGCGCGGCGGGCTTGATGGTGCTGCATCGTTTGACCTTTTCGCTAAGCACGGAATTCTCTGAAATTTTCTCCTCCCTGACGCAGAATTTATCTGAAACCAGTGCGCGCTCTAGATCCGCGTTGGTCGCGAGACCCGTAAATTCTTCGACACCACAGTGGTGTCGGGTGTGCGTAACCAGGAGCATCACCGTGTTGGCCTGATGAGCCTCATTAGTCATTAACTCGTCATTATATTAATATAATAACAAACTTGCTTGTACCTGCAAAGTTTGTTGCTTACTCCTACTTACTCCAAGCAGGTTAGTGTACCAACCATAAAGAATGAACAGCAGAGGACAGGAGGACTGGCTGGGAACAACCAGAAAAAGCGGCAAAAGCTACGGCCGAACGAACGGACGACATCATCCACGCGACGGAGACACGGCGGACCGGCCGCAAGAATCAAGACCCATCCACCAGTGCACACCACCACCACTAGCAGACAGCCTGATCGACCGAGTGGAACGGTGATCAGGCTACTGACTCCACTGGACTGGATTCCCACAATCCATCGTCCGGCACCCGCCCGCCAATCAAATCTTGCCGCCGCGCCACTCCTACTCTACCATAAAATTTACCGGCAACCACCACCTCGTCGCCATCCGATTCCGCGCCCACCTCACCGCACCCCACTACCTGCCCGCCTCCACAGTCCCACTCCTGCACCGAGAGAGACGTCGCTGTTCCGTTTCGCCGCCAGTACACACCACTCGGCACTCGCTCGCTACTCCTGGGAATCCCGGCAAAGCAAGAGGAGCCGCGCGAGAGGCGTCGCGTGTTCCTTGCTTCGTCCTCACGTGCCCTTGCCCCTTCCGCTTCCCCCGTATCCGTCCCGTTCCCGCCCCGAGCAAACCGGCGGCGGCGTGTCGGTCAGGGCTCAGGGGGAAGGGGAGGGCAGAGGCGATGCAACACGAGCCGTGGCGGCCTGGCGCTGAGCCCGCCGGGATGGCCCCGACCACCGTCGACGAGGCGTCCATGGAGCGCAGCAAGAGCTTCGTCAAGGCGCTTCAGGTCAGGCGCGCCGTCACCGTACCCCGCACGGATCCGACCTGATCCTGCTTTCCACTAACTAATTCATTCGTTTTTCTTTTCTCTCGTTCGATCGAATTGGTGTGCGAAGATCCGGGTCTCCCGGGAGCCTGGACTGCCCTCGACTCGATCGATTCTTGCTTTGTTTGGGCGCTTAGCTTACGATCGCCGCCCGTGATATGCAGGAGCTCAAGAACCTGCGGCCGCAGCTCTACTCGGCCTCGGAGTACTGCGAGAAGTCCTACCTCCACAGCGAACAGAAGCAAATGTGAGACGAGATCCCTCTTGTCCTTTTCTCCCGGAATTCCCACGTCCGTGCGATTTTCTAAACCAAATCAATGAATGATTTTCTTTCCGGTAATAATTCATTCAAGCTCCTAGCAAGTATTGGCAAACATTTGTTTACCTGTTGCTCCTAGTCCCGCACCGGTCGCTTGAACTTTCCTATAGTGCTCTCTCTCTCTCTCTCTCTCTCTCTCTCTCTCTCTCTCTCTCTCTCTCTCTCTTCATTTGGTGTTACAAGTCTACGAGCAGTAGGTTTGATTATGGAGATTAGTTCAGGGGGCCAGGGGCTCTCTCTCTCTCTCTCTCTCTCTTCATTTGGTGTTACAAGTCTACGAGCAGTAGGTTTGATTATGGAGATTAGTTCAGGGGGCCAGGGGGTATACCACTATACCTGCCTCTGCCTAGGAAGTAAACCTGGGCGAATGCAAAGTACATCAGTTGATTATGGAGATTATAAAACCTGGGCGTATGCAAAGTACATCAATTGATTATGGAGATTTTATATTAAAGGACTTGGGACATCATCATTATGAAAAAGTAAAAGGTTATCATGGACTGACAGGGTTTTGCAGAAGTAAAATTTTGGAGTTTTCGGGTTGTTTACTTCAGTTTCTTTTGGAGGTCCTGAATTCTGCACTGCACGTCTGCACCTAGTAGTATCTCGTGCTCCATGGAATTGCAGTCCCAATGGATGTCTAGTATCTGTCTGCACTGCAAAAGTGGCTCCATAGATATAGAAGAACACAGGGGCACTGCAAAAGTGACTCCATAGCTATAGAAGAACACAAGGGCACTGCAAGTATGTGCTGTTTTCTCGTGGTGCGAGACGGGGTCCTTGCCCTCCTGCTAAACTGAACAACTTTCTGCAAAGTAATGAGTGTGCTGAAGTGGAACACGTCCATTTATTTAATAATTCTCTCATCCATTTTCCCATTGCTTCTTGATATCAGGGTGCTGGACAACTTGAAGGATTACGCTGTCAGGGCCCTGGTCAACGCTGTCGACCATCTTGGCACAGTGGCCTACAAATTGACAGACTTATACGAACAGCAGGCTTCAGAAATATCAACACTCGAGTTGAAAGTAGCATGCTTGAACCAGGTACCACTGCTGCCATAACACAGGAATTTGTTGCCTTCGTGCAATATATCGTTAAAGCTGACATTCTGATGGTTCAATGTTTAGCAAGTCCTTACCTGCCAGACATACACGGATAAAGAAGGCGTTAGGCAACAGCAGATGACGGGGGCTGCCAGAAGACACCATAAACATTACATCGTACCATGTAAGGGTTTGTTCAATAGATATGCAATTCCAGAGTGAAGGAAATGGTAAATGCGTAGCTACTAGCTAACCTTTTGACTTTTTCTCCGAGCTAGATGCGGGAAATAAAAGAATGCAGGCGTTTTCTGATTTGCAAGCCGATGCTGATTTTGACTCAACGCCAAGGCCTTACTCTTCAGGTGCAGCTTCGTTCTTCCTCCTGTGCAAACATTTGCAATTTTGGTATTACGCACTTGGTGCACTAAAACAAAACATTTTCCCCTGCAGCAAGGACCCTTCAGTGGCATTTGGTTTCCGAGAAAAATTCCAAAACTAATACACCAGATCAATCCGAATCTGCGTAAGTCAGACATGTCTCTGGTTCAGTCTTGCTAAATGGGGCATTTGCTCCCCTAATACTTCTTCCTGTGTGACACTGTTGTCATCTGCTTTGTTGCAGCCAAGGAGAAACAAAAACTACTAAGCCTTCATCAAGCGGTTTCCGCCTTGGTATTTAATTGCTTATGTTTACTTTATGTTTGTCTTCATTTGGTGGATTTTGGCATAGCCTATATGTAGACAGCAGATACTTAATCCGAAGCTACTTATGTTTCAGGCAAGGAATCATCTGCGTCTCCCTTGTCCAGGAATGTGCAGTCCAACATAACCAGCATGGATATTGTTATTGTAGGAATGAAGGTAAACCTACAACAAGATACAAAATCGACCAGTTTCCGTTATGTCAAAAAAATATGATAGAAACATTTGCTTAAAGATTAAAGCTTACAATTTATTTGATAACGCAAATGTTCATCATAGAGGATAATCATGTGCTCCCAAGCTAAACCAATCAGTTTCCTGCATTTTCAGGATCAGCCCACGACCAGGCATTTGTCATCATTCAGTTCTTTGGACAACCCTAGAGGGCGTCAAATCCAGAAGGCTCCAGTTAGCACAAAAAGTATGCTAGCTGCTTTCTTTGTCAAACACAAATCAGCAAAGATGAAAAACGTCTCTGTTCGTTGATCAACTGCAAGCCAAGCCTGTAGTTTGCTCCAGCCAAACCAATGTGGAAGTGTTAAGGACATGGAAGAAACTCTGTATACATGTTTGTATATGGTATTTGGGTCTTCTATATTAGTGCTCTAGAGATAAACATTTTCTGATACCCTTTCAATCTGAGTCTTAATGTCATCTTACTGATGACCTCAATGGATTTATATGGATATATACAATAATAGTTTTGTACTTTAGTGTCATCTCACTAGTCACAGTGTATACGGAATGTAAAAGGAGTACACTTTTTTCCAGCCAGAAATACGAGGTGGGTGGTCCATCTAATTAATTGATTAAGTATGTGTATTGCTGGAGTTGGCTCAAGTGCAAAGTGGAAAAAGATGTAAGGAAACAACAGTTTACTCCCGTGGAAAATTTAAGGAAACAACAGTGTACTCCCTCTGTTTGAAAATATATATGATTATGATTTTGTATCACATAGATTGTAAGTAATTATTGGTCAAAGTCTTATCATAACGAAATAAATTACATGTCGTCATCTCAAAAGGTAGAAATTAGTTTGTTTTAATTGTCCTAAGTCCAACTTATCTAACTTTAACCGAGTTTATAGAAAAATACTTACCATATCAAATTAGATTCATTAAATCTACCATAAAATATATGTTTATATTGTGTTTATTAGATAGTGTAGATGCTGATGTATTTGTTTTTTTTATAAATTTGGTCAAATATAGAGAAGTTGAGAGAGAGAGAGAGAGAGAGAGGGGGAAAAAGTTCAATAGAATCTAAGATAAGCAGAATCTAAAGGTCAAAATATGCTCCAAGAAATAAACTCAAGTCAAAATTACACCAAAGAAACCTTTTAAGAGCATACAACAGGTGCCTAGGCATGATTCTTTGGGTGGCCATCTAATCATCTTCACCCAAAAAAGAACTACGTGGATGGATCAGCATGTTACCAAGGCCAATCCAGAACCACGTTACTCCTAATATGGTGGTGGTGGTGGTGGGGGGGGGGGGGGGTGTTGGCGGGGGAATGTTACTGCTAATATTTATTCAGAAGTAATATGACATTGCCTGATCTGATCGCTGAATACCATTTTACAATGCCTGCGCTCATATAAATGATTACGAGGACCACAACACATGATAACAATTCAAAATTCAAAGGTGGCAACACTCTTGAGAGGACAAGCTAAAATGAAAGGTGAGGAAAGCTTCAGATCGAAGCAGCAGAACCACCCCAAGGCGTACAATGGGAATAAACCATGCCACCCATGAGTCCATGATGCTCAAAGCATCTAAGTACGGGTCACTATAACACCACCCTATTTTGGTACAAATAAGTCCGGACTGCACATACATGGATCTCAAATTACAGAGTCTTCTTAACGGCTGTTCCAAAAAGAAAATGGGACCAGGATTATGTCTACGGGCAGATTGTTCTTGAAAGTATTCAATGAAATTGTACATGACAGTTAGAACATGCGCCTCCGATTTGGAACAATCTCAGGGCTGTTGTTTCTCATCATGGCAACAAACTCCTGGTAATTAATTCTTCCATCCTGCCAATAAGAAAAAAAAAATGGGAAAGTTAGCACTCTGATAAATTGAGTTAGGCAGCCTCTGTTGAACTTTTGAGTTATAGCTAGGCAAAAGGGTTACTGGTCTTTGACATTCCTGATGTAGGTTTATCTGAGAAGGTTTGTAGAGATTGTGGACATTTGCTAATTTATCACCAAATCCGAGTCAAATTGGTAGTCTCTCCATGAATTTCCGTTCACCAGTTTGATATTGTTTAATTTATCCAATGTGAACTCATTACTGCGTCTTTTTCTAAAAAAAACTCATTACTATGTGAATGCATCCATAGTATATAAGATAGGAAAAATATTTTAATCAGCATGTTTTAACACACAAGCCCCCACCACGTCAAATCTTGGGGTCTTCTTTTCCTATAAGAACTCATTTCTATATTCTAGGAACATGGCAAGTGGTTGAAGTCAACAAGTAACATGCCACATAACTGATGTCAGTGGGGCGGGTTTTTTCAGTTGATTGGTTTAAATTTTTATAAGAGCTAATCTTTTACTTGAACTCTGTAAAATATATACTCACATGATCTGTATCTACTTCAGCAATGATTTCCTTTATTGTTTTGTCATCTCCCATTTCATACTTCTTCAGAGCTTCTTCCAACTCATCTACTGTTATGTATCTGTACAGAAAGATTTAAACAGTGAGGAAATCAAATGGGAACAGTCAAGGGCTGCAGAACAAGTTTGACCAAAGTTAAAATGAAGTTACCCGCTGTGGTCCTTATCAAAATATTCAAAAGCTTTGAGTATATGGTCTTCCTTCTCCAATCTATTCAAGTGCATTGTGGCTGATATAAACTCCGCATAATCAATGGTACCATTTCCATCAACATCAGCCTGTTCATGGAATTAAAAACACGAATAAAGAAACAGAATGGTATGTGCTGAACTACTTGCAATAGTTCCATCAACAATGTCCAGATGTTTGATATATACTCTAATACTCTAGCAGTTTCACATGTCCATTACTCCCCATGTTTCCTTTCAAATAATTGTAAAAAAAAAAAAAGGAAAAGAATGTGGAGTCAAATGTCCAATGCAGTCCATGACAGTTGCTTTCAGTTTTCCAGCGGGGAGATGTGATTCGGGAATTGGGATAGTAATAGTTAAGAGAAAAAAGAATTACTGTGAGAAAATTACACATCAACAGAAAAACGACGAAGCATAGTGGATATGAAGGATGAACATACCGCCTCCATCAACTGTTTGATTTCTGATTCAGAAATTTTAGTACCAAGTTTTGGTAAACCAGATCTTAGCTCTTCAAGAGTAATTGTCCCACTGTTATCTGTATCCAGGGATCTGAACATTTCTTTTAGGCCCATAATCTCTTCATCTGATAAGTTCTCAGCCACAACCTGGTTAAAATTAATGAAGATGTTAGAATTATCTGCTCCTTAAAATCAAAGGGCGTACCCAGTGCAGAGAGCTCCCGCTCTGTGCGGGGTCTGGGGAAGGGTGTTAGTGGCAAGCCTTACCCTCGCCTGTGCAATGCGAGGAGACCGCGACTCGAACCCGGGACCTTCCGGTCACAGGCGGTAAGACTCTACCGCTTGCACCAGGCCCGCCCTTCAGCTCCTTAAAATCAAGTATTTAGAAAAAGAATAAATGCTGTGGAGTCAAAGTCAATCAGACAATCACCTTCAATGCAACTTTCTTGAGCTTGTTCATTGCCCTGAATTGTTTCATTCTACCAATGACAGTAATGTCAAGTGGCTTATCTGGGGCCTCTCCATCCTCTCTAATCCATGGGTGGTCTGTATGCTCACAATATTAGACTGATAAACAACACTTGCGAATGAATACTCAGTGTCTCAGTTCATGTGGAAAGCATATAGGTCCCTTTTTTAGAAAGAGAGAGAAAGCAGACGGGTATTTGTTATAAAGAGAGAGAAATCATCAGTTTCTCTGGAATATTAACTATTATCAGCGCTTTAGCACTCTTGTACTCTCTGATACAAACTACATGTCATTTAGGTGAAACTTTGGTCTACAATTTCTATGAAAATATGAAATTTCAAATAAAGATGATTAAATACTTTGAAGATGCTTTCCATGGTAAATCTAATGACATCTATATTAACTTTGACCAGCAGGAATCTTAAAGCAGCATATTTTGAACCGGAGGGAATATCAAAAGGCACAAAATTTGGAAGAAATTAGGAGGAATGATTGCTCCCATTTGCTACTAAATTACTACATGAAACATGATTCCACAACTAGACATACAAAGCAAGAGAAGAGCAGTTATCTTACTCAAAATTTCAGCAGCAGTCAGGCGTTCTTTTGGGTCTTGTCGCAGCATCTTCTTAACCAAATCCTTTGCACCATTAGATATTGAAGGCCAAGGATCAGAAGAGAAGTCAATGTGACCACGCAAGACGGCATCAAATATGCCATCCTCATTCTCTGGTGAAAGTAAACGATGAAGTGAAGGAAACAATCAATTGCGTAAGAGTGATAGAAGGGAAAAAAAGACTGAAATGATATGTTTAAAAAACATTACCTGCCCAAAAAGGAGGAACACCAGACAGAAGGATGTAAAGAATAACCCCAGCACTCCATATGTCAGCCTCTGCCCCATAGTGCCGTTTCAGCACCTCAGGAGCAACATAATACGCACTTCCGACAAGATCCTTAAACGTCTCCCCTGCAATCATCCAACATGGATTCTCATGTCAGTATACAAATAAACAAACCATTTCACTTGTTAAGGTTCAAAAACAAAGAGGGATAATATATAGAGAAAAGGCTAAGCTTCTAAGCCTCACAACAAATCGTCCACGAAACCAACATTTTGCAAAGTGAACAATCCCAATTTTATCCAACAAAATCAGGGTGTAATTTCCCATTGTGTGCAATGCAAGCATTTCACACAAGTTCGATCCGTTATGCTTCCTTCAATTAACGATTAATGGTTAAAGTAAGGCAATGCCTAAAGAATAAACAATGCAAATCTACAATGCCATCACAATGTCACATTTCGAACAAGCTTGGAGTCCAAGTACTTTGGAGTAAGCTGGATCCCTACCCCCAAATACTAACATATACAGAAACACGCAACAAGGATGGACAGATATGAATAATGCCATTTCCATATATAGACACTTATTTTAACAATGCTGGGTCTGAAACCGTCCAGCCCGGCAATCGGGTCAAAGTCAAATCCACATCCACATCTAGTCAAACATCTTAAAAGGATACGGTAAGATCCATATGGAAGAAGGGATGCAGTCAAATCAAGCACTCACCGTGCTTGAAGAAGACGGAAAGGCCGAAGTCCGTGGCCTTGAGCGGGGAGTCCTCCTTGTTATTGAGGAACAGGAAGTTCTCGGGCTTGAGATCCCGGTGGAAGACCCCCATGGAGTGGCAGCTGTGGACGACGGCGACGATCTCGCGGCAGAGCGCAGCGGCGGCGCGCTCGGTGTAGTGGCCCTTGGCAATGATTCTGTCGAAGAGCTCCCCGCCCTCGCAGAGCTCCATGACGAGGTTGACCGAGTGCCTGTCCTCGTAGGCTCCCCGGAGCTCGACGATGTTGCGGTGGCCCGTGAGGTGGTGCATGATCTGCACCTCCCGGCGCACGTCTTCGATGTCGTCGCGGTGGACGAGCTTCCGAGTGGCGATGGACTTGCAGGCGAAGCGCTGCCCGGTCTCCCGGTGCGTGACGAGGTAGGTGACCCCGAACTGGCCCCGCCCGAGCTCGCGGCCGGAGGTGTAGGTCGCGCGCACGTCCTCCATGGGCCGCCCCAGCACGCGCCCCACCGCCCTCGCCCCCGCCCCCGCCCCCGCGACCGCCGCCGGCTTCGGCTGCGGCGGCGGCGGGGCCTGCTGGTACTGCTGCTGCGTATGCGTCTGCGGCGTCGGCGGCGGAGGCTGGGTCTGGGGCTTGGGCGGGGTCGGCGAGGCCAGCTGCTGCTCGGCGGCGGGGCGGTTGTAGCGTGACGCACGGTTGCCCATGGCTGCCTGCCGGGCTGGGGTCCGACGAAGAGGGGGAGGAGGTGGCCTCGACCGAAGTGGAAATTGTGTGGAGAGGACTGGGGAAAACGAGCGCGTACTGCGCTGATCACAAGCGCGTGGGTGAGGGAGGGCGCGTTGGGTCGTGGTCCGTGGGACTGGGTGCGGCGTGTGCCGGCGTGCGGTGTGCCGGCGTGCGAGCGCGAGCAGCGACAGCCGTGGCGTGGCGTGTGGGCGTGGGCGGTTTCCGGGGATTGAATGGAACACGAGGGAGCCGAGCCAGTGTCCGGTGTGGCCGTGTGAGCGAATGCGTGGTGGGGACGGGAGCGCGACGGGGCCGTGGGGTCAGTGGCGTCTTGTGCTTTTGCTGGGATGCTGGTGGTCACCGTGATTTCTTTCGTTCGGCTTCCCTTTCTTTTATCTGAGGCGCCGCGTTCGTGATACTGTGCCCGCCTGGCCACGTGGGATATTTTTCTGGGTAGCGACAGGGTCGGTCCGCGTCCGGGCCCGGCTGCCTCGGCCGTAACCCTCGGCTCGATCTTGCCGGATGCTCAGGAACGTTTGGTTGTTTGTTTTTGTCAGTCCAGCTAGTCTCGTCTCACTGGCCAAGGATTGCAGCAATGAAAACAACACCCAAATATAAGATATATTTGTTCTTTCATAACGCTACAAGTAAAAGATTCAATACTTATTCGACATCTTCTTCAAGAACGAGACCCAAAAGAGAATCCTTTCTGCAAAATATTTCCAGGAGAAAGGATATCCATATTTGGGTTGTGCCTCTCTGATAATCCAAAATAGGTCTCATATATAGATACTTTGTTGGAGACTAATTTTTGGTCTCTTGCTACCTATTTTGGATTTAGATGTCTATATGGGTTTCTTGTTGGAGACAGTCTCGTAGAAGAGTTTTGGCTCATTTGTGTTGGGTCTCTTCAGCAGGATGCTTTTGATATTTCTCCAACGAAAAATCTTATCAAACTCTACCAAATGAGCACACACAAGAACGAATCAAGTAAAAAATGTGAAGCTGAAACTGTTTTGGGAAAGGAGAGTGAGAGACACAAGCTAGAGCCAAATGTGACGTGAAATCCAAATCCTATCAAAGAGGACATAATTAATATAAAAAGGAACCGGGAGAGCAAGCAAAACTACCAGAGATGCTTGGTTTCTTTTCTGGGAGAGGCTAGGTTAGCCTAGCCAAGCAAGGTAAAGCAAGATGAAAGCAGGTGTTCTGTTGTTTTGCCCATAGATGAAGCGGGATGTTTAAATTGAAGGGCTAAAGTTTAGGGGTATCACATCAGGGGTTACGTGAGGATGTCACATCGAGTGTTTGGATAGTAATAATAAAACAAATTACACAAGTCCTCGGTAATCTGCGAGATGAATTTATTAAGCCTAATTAATCCGTCATTAGCACATGTTTACTGTAGCAACACATTATCGAATCATGAACTAATTAGGCTTAAAAATTTCATCTCGCAAATTAATCTTAATCTGTGAGCAACTTTGCCCGGGAAATGGTAGCAACTAGTACTAGTTTGAAACCTGGGGCTTTTCGGTTCGTTCATTGCAGCTTTCCCGTAGCCACAGCCGCTACTTCTATAGTACTATCTCCGTCCAAAAAAATACAATTCTAGTATAGTATCACGTTTTATTACCTTAAGTTCGACCAATTATAAATAAAAATATCCATATTTATGATACCAAATAAATACTATCAGAATAATTATAAAATATATTTTTATAATAAATTAATTTAAATCCATAAATGTGAATATTATTCACTAAAAACTTGATCAAACGTGAATTACTTTTCGTTGCACGTAACTCATTGTCGGGTTCATAAACCCGGGGTCCCTCATACACCTACTTTCCAGCAAAAAGCTCGGCCAGCAGACGACGTTGCGAACGACGCGCAACTCCTGGGCCGGCCCAAAAACCTAACGACGGGCCAGAAGGGCGATCCCGTCTCCGACCGAGAGGCCTGGCAAAGGAGGAACAGTGTTCGCTTCCGACTCTGGCTCGCCTCTCCGACGGGAAGGCCTGGCAAAGGAGAGGACGACGCTCGCTTCCGACTCCGGTCCGCCTCTCCGACTGAAAGGCCTGGCCGAAGAGGAACGGTGCTCGCTTCCGACTCTGACCCGCCTCTCCGACCGAAAGGCCTAGCAAAGGAGAGGAAGACGCTCGCTTCCGACTCCGGCCTGTCTCTCCTACCGAAAGGCCTGGCCGAAGAGGAACGACGCTCGCTTCCGACTTCGACCCGCCTCTCCTGCCGGAAGGCCTGGCAAAGGAGAGGACGACGCTCGCTTCCGACTCCGACCCGCTTCTCCGACCAGAAATACACCGAACCTCTGCTTACAGCTCTTCTCCGACCGAGAGACCGGAGCCGACTAGAAAACGACCAACTAGGGACGCCCGCTTGGTGAGGACCTAGGAAACGGACAGAGCAAGTAAGGTACAGCGCTCCAGTCAACCGCAATACCAAGGACCATACCCTGCACACCTGCAGGACAGTACTGTCAGATTATGTCAGAAGGGTATTTTATAACCTTCCAGACATGTCAGAACACCAATAGTATTGTGGGCGCCGACATTTGACCTACAGTATTGTAGGCGCCGATATTTGCCACACCAGAAGAACCCGGTAGAACCGACCACATGCATCCATCCATCAACAGTATTGTGGGCGCCGACAAACCGCCTTGTACCCGACGGCATGGACAACAAGACTAGGAAATACGCATACTCCCTTTCTCTCACACTCTCTCTCTTGTAAAGTTGTCCCCTTCATCTATAAAAGAGGATGCGCTCTCTCCAAAAGGAGGACGATCAATTCGAACAACCAAGGAATAACAGACAGCCAATGTCCGATTCTCTCTGCTCGGCTCTAGAACTCTAAAGCCAGACAAAGCATACGTTCGAACACTTAGCGCACGTCGGAGCTCCTATCACTCTCAGTCCTTCGGTCTGGAGTCTGACCGGACCTCTGATACCCCCCATCTTACTCTCTCTCATTTGTAACCCCACAGCAAAATTCGAGCACCTAGGCTCAGGAATAAAGTCATCGATCGACTTAGACTAGACGTAGGGCACGTTACCTGAACTAGTATAAATCCTGTGTCATTGAGTGCTAGGCCACATTCGATCACAACATATAGTAAAACGACAAATATTTACTAGTTGGTTACTTTTTGCACCAACAGTTAGCGCTGTCCATGGGGAAGACGTCGTACGTTCACGCTTTTGGTCATCGGATGGCCCACCTTTCCGCCATCTTCGACATGGCGGGCTCAAGCGATACGACTCGCTTTGGCTCGCTGGAGTTCCCTATGCTCTCACCTATTGGAATGTGGGTTCCTTCCATCTTCAAGCCGTCCTAGGCCTTCCTCTTCGGAAGCCTAGACTTCATCGCCGATGGGCTCGGCGTGCTTCACCTCCACGAGGACGCACTTGTCCCCGCACCCATCGGAGGAGGAGCGCCCTCCGTCAGCTCCGGGCCACCCGGCGACCTCTCCGACGAGGCGCCTACGCTTCGCTCCGAGCCCACGCTAGGCTCAAACCCCACTGTGAGTAACATACATATTGTTCTTTACTCGCTTTTTTATATTTTCCACTGACTCTCTGGAGGGACCCTGTTGTCCCTGCCATGACCGCCATACTACCAGTTCCCCTACGTCATCGTGTCCCCCGTGGACGCATACGCCCAGGGGCTCTAAATGATGCTGGCGCCGCCACCTCTCACATTCGAATTCATGGGGATAGCGAGCTATGCTCCTACTTCTTTCCACGACCTCATGAATGATGAGGTTGAGAGCGATGGCTCCAGCATCAGCGATGTCATGGCACCTAGCCACCCTCGGTTCCAGGAGTGCGCTATGGCGGATGCTCTAGGACAACCGCCGGTGGTGGCGGAGTCTCTATAGACCCACACCCCTCCGGACCCTTGCGTGGAGGCCCTCGTATGTGCGCAGGAGCACGGCGAGGAGCTACACAAAGGCGGTAGAACCAGCCACCACCTACACCAGTGCGCTCGGCATAGTACGCTGCGTCGTGCGCACGTACCCCGACGAGCGACGCCCGAGGTCAGCCCGCTAGGTCCAGCGCAACATCATGGATGGGGGGAACGATCCCCCATAATTCACTCAGGCTGGCCAGAACATCACCACTATGGCAATGCTTCTACGTGGCCTTCCAAAGCATGTCGATCCCCAGGAGCAGGCGGTCCACCGAAACCTCTGAGCATTGGTGGAAACCGCCGCCGTTCAATAGGCAGAGAGCTCTGCGTCGCGACATCGACTCATGACCTCTCTCCCCACTAAGGGAGTGGGGACACACTAGATGAATCGCTCCATCTACCAACCGCTACAATCACTAGGCATGGAAGAGGAGGCCACAGCTGCGCCACAACCTGACTCGGTGCCCGCTCCACACTGGCCGCATGTGCGTGAACGCCTCAGGCCAAACCAAGATGCTCATAGCATCATCAACAACCAGCGTCAGGCTCGGCATGACGATGACATCTATCGGGTGGCGATGAGAGCAGGCAGCTCGAGCTTCAATCGGACCATCAAGGGGACTGGTGAGATGCACCCCAGGTGTGGTCGCTAACCTGACGACTGGAGTCTTAGGCCGAATGGCCTAGGGCCATGGGCCTTTGGTCGGTGCATCCAGAGAGCGTCGTTCACATAGCGCTTCCAACCACCTACCAACATCACCAAGTATACCAGGGAGACGAACCCCAGTATATGGCTCGAAGACTTACGGCTCGCCTACTGAGCTGGAGGAGTGGATGATGACCACTTCATCATTCAATACCTTCCCATCTATGTTGGGGAACATGTTCGAGCGTGGCTCGAATTCCTCCTACACGATAGCATCCGTGACTGGGCGGAAGTCAAGAGGATCTTCATCGGGAATTTCCAGGGGACGTATGTCTGCCCTAGGAACTCCTAGGACCTCAAGAGCTATAAGCAGAAGCCCAATGAGTCCCTATGGGATTACATCCATAGGCTCTCAAAATAATGCAACTCCCTCCCTAATGTCGTCAACGCAGACGTCATCAGTGTATTTCTCTCTGGGACAACCTATGAGTCTTTGATTCACAAGCTTGGCTGTCTAAAGCCCCGTACCCCCATGACCTGCTCGACGTCGCCATGAACCACGCCTCCAGCAAGGAGGCAGTCAGAGCGATCTTCAATAGAGGCTAGGACAAAGGCAAGGCCAAGCGCTAGGATCAAGATGAGGGCCCCTCCACAAAGAGGGGCAAAAAGAACAAGAAGGATCGATGCCGACTGGCCAACTCTGTGTTGGTCGCCATGGCTCATCACATAGGCAAGCAGCCCTAGCAGGGCTAGCCTGACCACTTCGATAAGCTCATGGATAGCCTATGCACCAACCACGCCTACCCTGTCAAGCACCTCTACAAGGACTGTGAGCTCCTCAAGCGCTTCCTGCGACAGGCTGGCAGGCCGAAAGAAGGCAAGGGCAAGGAGGCAGCAACTAAGAAAGGAGGTGCGGTGGGCAAGGATGGGGACGGCTTTCCCAACCTTGAGGAATGCATCATGATCTTCATGGGATCTAATGCCATCTACTCCAAGCGCCAGCACAAAGTGCGCTACGAAGAGGCATGCGTCGCCGAGATGGCTATCCCCACCTTCCTTCACTGGTCGAAATCTCTGATCACCTTTGATCAGAGGGACCACCCTTCTCATGTTGCCAGACTAGGTCGCTACACGCTCATCATTGACCCCATTGTCTGCAAGAAGCGCCTCACCAAGGTGCTGATGGATGGAGGCAGCGGCCTCAACATCCTCTACGTCAACACCCTCAACGCTATACGCATCCTTCGGTCAGAGCTCTGCCAAGTAAGCTCTCCCTTCCATGGCGTGATCCCGAGGACACAGGCGTACCCACTCAGGTAGATCGACCTGCCTATCACGTTTGGTGACCAAGCCAACTTTCGCTCGGAGGTCCTCACCTTTGAAGTGGTGGACTTCCTAGGGTCCTACTACGCCATCTTGGGGCGGCCATGCTACGCCAAGTTCATGGCGGTCCCCAACTACACCTACCTAAAGTTGAAGATGTCGGGACCAAATGGTGTCATCACTATGGGTAGCACCTTTTTGCACGCCTACACGTGCGACAGTAAGCATTACGAGCTCACCACTGCCATCATCAACTCGTTCGAGCTCCCGTGGCTTGAGGAGTTGTTGACCCCAATAGTCCTAGACTGTAACAAGCCAACCTCCTCGACTACCTTTCACCCACTCGAAGAAACTAAGGTAGTGGGGATCGACCCCACTGACCCTACCAAGATGGTGTAGATCAGGACCCAGCTCCTGACCAAATAGGAATGCGAGCTCGCCGACTTTCTATGCGTCAATCATGATGTCTTTGCATGGAAGCCTTCTAACATGCAGGGCATACCGTGGGAGGTTGTTGGGCATGCACTACGCCTCATCCTGGGCTCAAAGCCCGCCAAGCAATGCCTACATTGCTTTGATGATGAGAGGCGTAGGGCCATAGGCGAGGAGGTTGCCAAACTCCTGGCAGCCAGCTTCATCAAGGAGGTATACCACTTCGACTGGCTCACCAATCCTGTTCTTGTTAAAAAGAAGACTAGGAAATAAAGAATATGTGTTGATTATACTGGCCTCAACAAGGCATGTCTGAAGGACCATTTTCCTTTACCACGCATAGACCAGATAGTCGACTCCACCTCAGGATGTGAAATCCTCTCCTTTCTAGATGCCTACTCAGGCTATCACCAGATCGCGATGAAAGAGTCCGACCTGCTGGCGACTTCGTTCATCACTCTGTATGGTTCATACTATTACGTAACCATGCCTTTCGGTCTAAAGAACGATGGCGCCACCTATCAACAGTGCATGCAGCAATGCTTCGCCAATCAAATCAACTCGCTCGATCAACCTGATCAAGTTGAAAACGGCTCAAGCTTGTGACCTGATCGAAAACCAACAATTGTCATCTATGTTGATGGCATAGTGGTCAAAATGGCTCAAGCTTGCGACCTAATCGCAAACTTGGTTGCAACGTTCATGAACCTCCAAAGGTTCAACATCGAATTGAATCCCAAAAATGTGTTTTTGGGGTTCTAAAAGGGAAGCTGCTTAGATACATCGTGTCCGAATGTGGTATCGAGGCCAACCCCAAAAAAATCACGGCCATCTCGAACATAGGCCCCATACACAATGTCAAGGGCATACAAAGGCTCACCAGCTGCTTGGCCGCCCTGAGCCAGTTCATCTCCTCGCTTGGCGAATGGGGGATGCCTCTCTACAAGTGTCGGTGTTTCGGACCGGGGGGGTCCTCAACCAACCAATAAATGTGAACTACGTGCCCCTAGTCCTGGATGGTGATGCAAAGAGACACAAGGTTTATACTGGTTCAAGCAATCGATGCCCTACGTCTAGTCTGAGAGATAGATCTTGTATTCCTTACACCGATGTGCTCATAGTAGGGGGTTACAAGCACGGTGAGAGAGGGAGCTAATCCCAGGTCTCGACGAGGTGTTGCGTGGGCTGCTTGAGATGTTGCTCTTAGGCAGCTGGGGAGTGTGTGTGTTACCTAGTCTTCTTCTTCGTTCGACCTCTCTCTCTAAGTGACCCAAGTCCTCTCCTTTTATAGTTGAAGGGAGGGCAAGGATAGTACATGTGCTAACTATACGGCGTCGTGCCAACAGGGGCGGCATGTCCGAGCCCTGTGGCCTATTCCTATGGCAACGTGGTCGTCGGAGTGGTCCATCCTTAGAGCACTGGGGCGGCATGCTAGTCCCATCCGATCCTATGCATCGTGGGAGCCCTGGGACCACCTCAGGGTGGGTGCGGTGGTGAACATGCAAGCCACTGTGGATGGACTATGCGCGAGGCCAAGGCTTGGTTGGTGCCGAAGCTGCACCGCAGTGGGGGGGTCTCGGCGGGCATGAACCCTGAGATAGCTGAGGCCTTGGTGCACAGTGCTGAGGCCCCAAGGGGGTGGCTGATCTGGTGCGCTGGCTTGGAGGCGGTGATGATGCGGGCCAAGTTGTCCATGCGATGTTGTTTTCGAGGTAGGGATCACGGGACACAGTGTAGTGTGGGTGCTGATCGTGGGCATAGCGTCAGAACACAGTGGCCGGTAATCCCCGCCGTGCCCTATCCCAGCCGGTATGGCGCTGATACAACCTCAGGTCCCATCGGCCATTCTGTGGTGTCGAGCCATCATCCGGCTGAGATCGCAAGAGTGGTTGACGTATTCATAGGACATGACGTGCTGTTAGGAGGGTCGGTTGAGGCAGGGGGCGATGGGCTGTGGCCGAACCAGCCTTGAGCGACACGGAGAATGAGGCCTCGCATGAGACGGAGATCAAACTCCTTGCCGAGGCCTTCTGTGAGAGGCCTCGCGCGAGGCGGAGGTTGTACTCCCTGCCGAGGCCTTCCGAATAAGGCTTCGCACGAGGTGGAGATAGTGTCAGGACGCTGAGGCCTCCTATCTGAGCCTCGAGGCAGGGCGGAGAGCCTGGTAGCTCAGACGTGGCAGGTGAGGGGCCCATGGCTTACCTTCTAGCTTTGTTTTTTGGTGGGACTTAAGTGACCCCTTTGATGTTCGCTCGGGGTACCCCGTTCTACGGTACCCAACATTAGCCCCCGAGCCTCCGGGGGAGTGCGTGCACTCTCCCTAAGGGTTTGCCGAGGCTTGGTTTATATCCGCTCCTGTAGGAATTGGGTTTTATTTCTTGAGGTTCCGGTGGGTGCGCGCAAGCGCACCCACCGGGTGTAGCCCCCGAGGCCCTAGAGGAGTGGAGTTACTCCTCTAGGGGCTTTTTTTGTTTTCACGTTTGAGCGAGGAGTTTTTATCGCATTTGCCGAGCCCATAAGCACAAGTTTGGGTTGCGGGGGTCTCAGCGAGGCTGCAGGAAAAGCCCTCTAGCCTCCGCACGGAGCGAGAGGTCCATTAGGGGTCCCCCTAACTTTGGGTACGACCCTCACGCTTCCTTTTCGCTCGGAAGGAGGGGTGGAATGTGCCAGGCTACCCTCGATGGGCACGAGCATGGGCACTTCCGGTGAGCTGTTATTGGGTGAGTCCGAGTGGAGGCCCATACCCCATTCGCTAGGGGACGGCTAGCGGTCCAGAGACGCACTCCAAGAGTACCGGAGGGTTTCTCTAGTGGGTGCCGAGGCCGTTCGCTAGGCCTTGGTGGCTTGGTGCCTCCCTATGGTGGGATCCCATTCAGAGACTTCCCTGCTGGTCTCGGACATGACTTAGGCCATCCCAAGCAATTGTTCGCTCAGGCTTCAGCCATTCATAGGCTCGCCCCAAGGTCATCCCTGACTCTGTTGCCCTGGGGTGGCTATCGAAACCTCTAGAGGCCCAGCCTTCGAACCCCTAGACCGTAATAGGCTTGGTGCCCTTTATCGTATTTGTAATGAAACTTCCAGCGTGGACTTAGACTGTTTGTCTTTGTCTTGGGTGCAGGAGGAGCCCCCGAGCCTCCGCCAGGAGCAAGAGGGTGGTCAGGGGTCCCCTGGCTTTTTCATCTGACCCTCACATATCCTTTTCGTTCGGATGGAGGGTTTGTTTGCCGAGCCCATTCTGGTGTGAGCCAGAGCTATAGGTCTTGGCAAGGTTGTAGGAAGAGCCCCTAGCCTCTGCGTGGAGCGAGAGGGCCATCGGGAGTTCCCCTAGCTTTTTATACGCCCCTCGCACGTGAGGGTTTGTTTGTCGAGGCCCCTTTGGGCACGAGCCCGGGTCGTGGGGTCTTGGCGTATCTGCAGGAAGAGCCCCCTAGCCTCTGCATAGGGCGAGAGGGTCGTCAAGAGCTCCCCTGTCTTTTTGTATGACCCTCACGCTTCCTTTTTGCTCAGAAGGAGGGTTTGTTTTGTCGAGCCCCTTCGAGTGCGAGCCAGGGTCGCTGGGTCTCGGCAAGGTTGTAGGAAGAGCCCCTTAGCCTCTGCATAGAGCGAGAAGGCCGTCGGGGGTTCCCCTGACTTTTTGTACGACCCTCATGCTTCCTTTTTGCTCGAAAGGAGGGGTGGAATGTGCCTCGCTACCCTCGGTGGGCACGAGCGGTGGCACTTCCGGTGAGTTGTTATCGGGTAGTCCGAGTGGAGGCCCGAACCCCGTTCACTAGGGGATGGCTAGCGGTCTAGAGACACACTCCAAGAGTACCAAAGGATTTCTCTAGTGGGTGCCGAGGCCGTTCGTTGGGCCTCGGTGGCTCGTTGCCTCCCTACGGTGGGATCCCATTCAGAGACCTTCCTGCCGGTCTCAGACACGACTTTGGGCATCCCAAGCGTTTCGCTTGCTTGGGTCTTGGCCTCGTATAGGCTCCCCCGCGGTCGTTCCTGACTCTATTATCCTAGGGCGGCTGTCGAAACCCCTTGGAGCCCAGCCTTCGAACCCCTGGACCGTAATAGGCTTAGAGCCTAGTTCCTTCATATGAAAGGAATAGGCTAGGGGGAATATCTTCCCTGTTGGCTCGGCAATGGGTGGCGCGCCTTTTGAGGTGGTTTTCTGGGGAGGCGAAATGACACCTGCTGCCGTAGTGGTCGAGCATGACGTGGTGGATGGGATGTAACTGTTCTCGCATTTAATGAGGAAGACATGGGCGCGTGGGCCGGCGAAATCAGCTCATGGTTAACTGCGCCGGATCGAGGGGGAAACTTTCCCAATTTCGTCACCTGTTTGTTTTGCCTCCTCCCTGCATAAATACCCAAAGAGTCTTGCCCCTCCTCGTCTTACCTTGCCTACATTAGCACTGCCTCTGTCGAGCCATCGCTAGAGCAGCGGGTGTCGGGAAGTAGAGGGGAGAAGAGCAAGCCTAGGGAGAAAGCGAGAAAAAAGCGAGAGCGTGGGAGAGAGAGAACTCACCGCCGCATCCGATTCCTCCATTTCACTCATGGCCGGCGACATCGTCGTTGTCGAGGTGGACCCTTGAGATCCGTCGGACGTCACCAAGGAGATGCTTCAGTCGCTTGTCGACGGTGGACTCCTTCGCCCGGTGACAGACCCCACCAAGCCGAAGTGGATTGCTCCATACGACGAGCTAGAGCCAAGGCCTCATGATGGCTACGTCATGAGCTTCGTCTCCTTTCACGAGCGCGGCCTCGGCGTCTTGGCAGATCGGTTCATGCGGGTGCTCCCGCACTACTATGGCATGGAGTTCCACAACTTCAATCCCAACTCCATCGCTCAGGCGGCTATCTTTGTTGCCGTCTGTGAGGGGTATTTGGGGATTGCTCCCCATTGGGAGTTGTGGCTCCACCTATTCCAGGCGGGGCACACTACCAAGCCGATAGGCACGTTGGGTACGAGGAAGGCGACGAGGGCCGGCGGCTGCACTCTCCAAGTGCGCCAGGACTGCCTACACGTCTACATCCTAGCCCAACTCGTGTCATCCAATCACTGGTGGTACACGAGTTGGTTCTACCTTCGCAATGACGATGGAGGACTTCCCCCCTACACTGGGCGGATTGTGGGGAGTTGCCTGGAGAGATGGAAGTACGGCGTTCTGAAGGACGACCAACCCAAGCTACAGCCGCTTCTGGAGGGGCTGGCGAGGCTGCAGGGCCACGGTCTCACCGTGGCTGTGGTCGTGGCCGCCTTCCACCACCGGAGGGTGCTGCCACTGATGGCTCGGCAGCGGCGGCTGTTTGAGATAAAGCCGAGTGAGCCCATTGAGGGCATCCGGATGTCCTCCTCTGCCCTTTTTGATGAGGAAATTCTTCGTCGGATGGGGGAGATGGTAGAGGCGAAGCTGAGGGGCGGCAACTTGACCCCTATCGTGATGCGGTCATCACGGGGGTTCCTCTCGCTAGTAAGTCATGTGCCGTTGTAGCCTCTGAGCCTCCTCAGTCTCCCCTTACCCCTTGTTCCCTCATGCACGTCCGTCGTTCCTGCAGGGGATGAAGGACATGCGCTCTTCTCCGCCACCCATTCCTGAGGATGCGAGGTGGCGGGCGATCAACCAGGCGCACGCCGATGTGTAGAAGAAGCGAAAAGACGCCAAGGCGGCGAAGCACACGAAGCAAATCCTCACGCGCGAAGAGCTAGATAAGCGCTGCCATCAACAATGGAAGGATGGTCTCCCGTTGGAGGAATCCCCATCATCGTCGCTATCGACGGAGGCCTCGGACAGGGATGATGGGGGCGAGGTGGAGTGAGGTCCCCTAGACCACCTTCCTGACATAGTGGAGGTGGTGCCCAGGGCGTTGGCAAGCAGCCTGGCACTCCTAGGAGGAGGAGGAGAAGCAGACCCGGGGTCGGCGGTTGCCTGCTCTAGGGCTGAGGGCGACACGCCCGAGGTGCGGGTGTTGGGCAAACTCGCCGTCAGCCTGGTGGGCTCGATGGTGATGGTGGAACAAGCGGTGGCAGAGGCGATGCAACCGCCCCCGTAGAGGACCGACAGGGCGCCAGGGTCCTTTGAGGACTGGCTGGCGCCGATGGACACAGAGGCGATGCCTCTACCGCCGCCTCTGCCTTTGTGGACGAGGTTTGCCGTGGCGAAGCAGTTGCCGCCCTATTCAAGGTAGGTGTATTTTTGGTAGGGTCATAGTGCCTTCTGTTCGCCTTTTGGTCTCACGCTGACCCTATAGGTTATTTTTCCTTAGTTAGAAGCGGCCTGTGGATGAGCTTCCCTTGGCACCCCTTAAGGCGCTCAAGGCGAGCCCCGGCTCCTCCGCCCACTGGGTGGTGGAGGCACAAGCCGCTATCCAATGTGGCGCGGCGCCGTCGAGGGCTGACCCGAGGGAGCCGACTACTGAAGGAGGGGCTGCCGAGGTGACCCCTACATAGATGAGGGAGGGCGTGCTTCTGCCCCGTGAGGGCAAGGCTCACGAGTTGGATGGGGCTAGCGTGCCCTTGGTTGTCGAGGCCCCCAGGGTCTCTGAGGCTGAGGCAACGAAGGCCAAGGCGCCCAAGACCGCCGAGACCGTAGTGGCCGCGGTCGGTGTTTCTGCGTCCACCGAGGCTACGATGGCGGAGGTCGGAGCCCCCAAGACTATCGAGGCCACAATTGCGGAGGCCGGAGCCCCCAAGATCACCAAGGCCATCGTGATGGTGGCAAGGCCATCTATCCAGGAGGCGGAGATGAAGGCGGCGGAGGCCTCGGTGGCACCCTTGGTTTAGGGGCCGCCGTTGTTGCGAGAGAGCGCCCGGGAGGTGGAGGTCTATCCGATCTCCTTCGATGATACTTCTCGGGCGCGGGAGGTGGTCGACGCTGAGGAGGCCGGTGCCATGGAACAGCCAGCGCCGATCTTGGACGAGGGAAGCTTGGCCCTCGTGTAGGCGCGACCCAAGCCTCATGGGTGGGATCACCTGTGGGTGCTATGGCGAAGCCAGGACGACCATGAGGGGGAGCCTCTATTCGCCCTTGAGGACGCAGCCGAGGGCGGGCGCTAGGGCACCTTCAAGTAATACCGCTAGCTAGCAAAGTGGTCGCTACGGATGGCCCTGTCCGTGGTGGCCGACGAACTGCCCGGAGTCACCCAGGTTCGCGTTTTCCTTTCTCGTGTGACGTTGTCCTTTTCTGGTTTTGTTGCAATCAATGACCCCTGTTCTATTTCCCCAGGAGCTTGAGACCTGGTCCCTTAGGAAGTCAGTCTTTCTCCGGTGGGAGAGGGGCATCTGGGACTAGCTTCAGCGGTAGAAGGGCCTTCTTGCCGGCGCCAACAAGCTCCTGTCGGCGCAGAGCGCGGAGGTAGAGGACCTCCGCCTTCGTTGTGCCGACGTGACGGTTGAGGCGGCCACAGCCCAGACGTAGCTCGCCCCTCTGGCGGCGCGGGTCAAGGAGTTGGAGGAGGAGCTCACCCGCGCAATCAGCGATCGGGATGCCTTCAGGGGCCGAGCTGTTGAAGCTACGGCCTCGGCCGCGGCTCTCGCGGGGCAGCTAGGGGCGGAACAGAGGGCGCACCAGCTGATGAAAGGTGCCTTGGATGAGGTCCTTGCTGCAGCTGAGGCCTCACGAACCGAGGCTGTGGTTTGGAGGGGGACAGTCGAGGGTGAGTTTTAGTCCCCTCATTTTGTTTTCCTTTCCTTATGTTCGCTCCCTAACTCCCTTGTGTGACGCAGAGCTGGGAAGTGAAGCTTCTAGGGCGGCCAAGGCTTCTCGGGTCGAGGCCCAGCGCTTGAAGGAGGAGGCCGAGGCTTCCCGGGCCGAGGCCCCGCGCTAGAAGGAGAAAGCCGAGGCCTATCAGGTCGAGACCCGATGCTGGGAGCAGAAGGCCAAGGGTGAGTTCCATGGGCTTCTACCCCTAACTTAGGTTGTTTTTTCCCTCGCTCGACCTCATTCCATTTTCCATGGTGCAGAGTCAGAGGCGGAGGTTACTCGAGCAGCCAAGTCTTCCAGCACGATGCAGATGGTGCTCGAGACCAAGATCGAGGAGCACGAGGCACTGAAACGTGCCGCCCTTTCCGCCTACGATGCCTTGGAGGTCGAAGGTGTTCAGTCAGGTAGCTCCCTAGGGAGCCGTTTGATCACGTTGAGCAACTAGATGCGCGAGCGGCTTCGAGGAGCACTGCACACGGGTGTCAAGCGTGCGCTGGCCATCATCTCTTCTCACTATGTCGGTGTCGACCTCCCAACCATCAGTGATGGGTATGTCCTGCCTGATGATGACGTGGAGGCTGACGCGGCAGTCATGAAGCTGATGGAGGCGGCGGAAGGCCCTGGCATGGCGCTGGTGACGCTCTTCGAAGAGGAGGTGGTTCCTCTCCTACCATCTGCCGGTGCTGAAGGCCCTAAGCCTTGATCTGGGCCCCAGGGGCTATGTAAAAATAGAGTAGGAGTTATTTTTGTATCGTAACGCTTGTGGCCATCGAGGCCTTTATTTTTGAAGTGTTTATGTTTCTTAGTTGTTTTTCTCAAGTTTTCGAGCCTCTGCTCTCTGTTGCTCCTGATCAGATTTTGTTTGCAAAACACTGCCTTGAGGCCTAAGCCATCCCTTGGGCGATAGGTAGTGAGGGAGTGCCATAGCCCAGAGGCGTAGGCCGTCTCGCGACTCAACCGGCCTCTTGCTTAAGAAATAGTCTTCGGTCCGAGGGGTTTTTACAACCGATTCGTCAGAGTGTGTTAGAGACTTGGCGTGGGAATTTTTTCAAAAAACGACTAAAGAATGGTGCGTGGGACTTAGGGGGAGTCCCCCATCTAGCCCCTGAGGGAGGCTTGGTTCTGCTAAGGCAGAGCCAAGTCTCCCTTACCATGTTATAGTATTGCCGAGACCCACGATGGGCTCAGAGGATTTCTCGAAAAATTATACCAGCTAAAGAACGCTTTTTAATCATATTTCGAGAAACAACATATACAATGCTTAGAAATTTAGGGATAAAAGCGACGTAGCTGTTCAATGTTCCAAGCGTTGGTGAAGACTTCGCCCTTCTCGTTGGCCAGCTTGTAGGTCCCGGGCTTCAGTACTTGGGCGATGATGTACGGTCCTTCCCATGGCAGGGTCAGCTTGTGGCGGCCCTTGTTGCTCTGTGCTAGCCTCAACACCAGGTCGCCTACCTTCAAGTCTTGGCCTCTAACGCATCGGGCCTGATAGCGCCGTAGGCTCTGCTGGTATTTGGCCGAGTGTGGTAGCGCGATGTCTCGAGCTTCCTCCAGTTGATCGAGGGCGTCCTCTCAGGTGGTGTGGTTACTTTGTTCGTTATAGGCTTGTAGCCTCGAGGAACCATATTCCAAGTCAGTGGGGAGGATGGCCTCGGCCCCATAGACTAGGAAGAAAGGTGTGAACCCCATGGCTCGGCTTGGAGTGTTCCTTAGGCTCTAGATGACTGATGGGAGTTCGGCGAGCCATTTCTTGCCAAACTTTTTCAACCAGTTGTGAATCCTTGGCTTGAGGCCTTGTAGGATCATGTCGTTGGCACGCTCTACTTGGCCATTGGTCCTTGGGTGTCCTATGGCCGACTAGGCCACATGGATGTGGTGGTCGTTGCAAAATGTCAGGAACTTTTTGCCGGTGAACTGTGTCCCGTTGTCGGTGATGATGGTGTTGGGGACCCCAAATCTATAGATAATGTCAGTGAAGAACAGCACTGCCTGCTCGGATTTGATTCGATTGATCGGACAAGCCTCGATCCATTTGAAGAACCTATCGATTGATACCAGTAGATGGGTGTAGCCCCTGGGAGCCTTTTGTAGAGGCCTGACCATGTCGAGCCCCCATACGGCAAACGGCCACATGATGGGGATGGTTTGTAGGGCCAAGGCCAGGAGATGTGTCTGCCGAGCATAGTACAGGCATCCTTCGCAGGAGCGTACTAGCTTGGTAGCATCGGCGACCACCGTCGGCCAGTAGAACCCTTGGCAGAAAGCGTTCCGCACGAGCGTCTAAGGCACCACATGGTGCCTGTAGGCGCCTACGTGCAAGTCCCAAAGCAGGGCTCGGCCCGCCTCGGCAGTGATACATCGTTGGAGGACACCTGAGGGACTTTGCCTGTACAATTCGTCATTGTAGAGGACGTAGGTCTTGGCTCGGCGCGCAAGCTGTCGTGCTTCGGTCCTGTCGCCAGGAAGCTCCCCCCGATCAAGCCAATCGAGGAACGAGATTCGCCAATCCGCATCTTGATCAGTCTATGGAGGCTTGGTGTTGACTTCCATGACCTTGGGCTCGATCAAGGGGGTCTCAGCAGCAGAGGGGGCATCGAGCTTTGCCATGGGTCCCACAGGTGGGCCCTCCACTGTCGTCAAGGTGTAGTCGATGGAAGGTTTGTGGAGGTCTCTGGCGAAGATGTTCGGGGGGACCGGGGCCTGAGCCGAGGCCATCTTTGCCAGCTCATCGGCAGCCTCGTTGTACTTTCGCGTGACATGGTTTAGTTCGAGGCCGTCGAACTTGTCTTCTAGGCGACGTACCAATTTGCAGTAAGCCTCCATTTTGGGGTCGAGGCAATTTGACTCCTTCATCACTTGATCTACGATGAGCTGTGAGTCGCCTTGGACGTCGAGATGCCGTGCCCCAAGTTTGATGGCGACTTGCAAGCCGTTGATGAGGGCCTCGTACTCGACCACGTTGTTGGAGGCGGCGAAGTGGAGCCGCACCATGTAGCGCATGTGTACTCTGAGGGGCGAGATGAAGAGCAGACCTGCACCTACCCTAGTCTTCATCAGGGATCTATTAAAGTACAGGGTCTAGCACTCCATCTAAATTTGAGCAGGTGGCAGTTGGGTGTTTGTCCACTCAGCCACGAAATTGGCCAAGACCTGAGACTTGATCGCTTTTCGAGGCGCAAAAGTCAAGGTTTCCCCCATAAGCTCGATGGCCCACTTGGCTATCCTGCCCGAGGCCTCCCGGTTATGAACTATCTCCCCTAGGGGAAAAGATGATAGAACAATCACTGGGTGAGACTCAAAGTAGTGACGCAATTTGCGCCGGGCTAGGACCACGGCGTAGACCAGCTTCTAGATGTGGGGGTAGCGTGCTTTGGTCTCGGAGAGCACCTCGCTGATGAAATAAACAGGACGTTGGGTGGGTAGAGCATGCCCCTCTTCCTACCTCTCTACTACTACGACAGCGCTGACCACTTGGGTCGTTGTGGCAACATAGAGTAAGAGGGCCTCATCCCTGGCCAAGGGTACCAGGACAGGAGGATTTGTGAGCAGTGTTTTGAGTCTGTCGAGGGCTTCTTCGGCCTCGGGGGTCCAAGAAAAATGCTCGGATTTTCTCAAGAGCCAATACAGAGGCAAACCTTTTTTGCCGAGGCGCGAGATGAAGCGGCTAAGGGCCGCAAGGCATCCCATGACCCTCTGTACTCCTTTGAGGTCTCTGATTGGTCCCATGCTGGTTATGGCCGAGACCTTCTCTGGGTTGGCTTCAATGCCGCGTTCCGAGACTATGAACCCCAAGAACATGCCTCGGGGGACCCCGAACACACACTTCTTGGGATTGAGCTTGATGTCCTTCTCTCTAAGGCATTTGAAGGTTATCCTCAAGTCATCGACGAGATCCTTGGCTTTTCTGTTCTTGACCACGTTGTTGTCTACGTAGGCCTCGATGGTCCACCCAATGTTGTCGCCAAAGACCTAGGTCATGCACCGCTAGTACGTGGCGCCTGCATTTCTGAGGCCGAAAGGCATAGTCATGTAGCAGTACATGCCAAATGGTGTGATGAAAGAAGTCGTGAGCTGGTCTGACTCTTTCATCTTGATTTGATGGTAACCCGAATACGCATCAAGGAAAGATAGGGTCTCGCACCCTATAGTGGAATCAACAATTTGATCGATTCAGGGTAATGGAAAGGGGACTTTTGGACAAGCTTTGTTCAAACCGGTGTAGTCTACGCACATCCTCCATTTCCCATTTTTCTTCTTGACTAACACGGGGTTAGCCAACCACTCTGGGTGGGAAACTTCTTTGATGAATCCAGCCGCTAAGAGTTTCTATATCTCCTCACCGATGGCCCTACGCTTTTCCTTGTCAAAGCGATGCAGGCGTTGCCTTGCTGGTCTAGATCCAGCCCAGATGTCCAGGGCATGCTCGGTGACCTCCCTCGGTATGCCCGGCATGTCTAAGGGACTCCATGCGAATATGTCGACATTCGCACGGAGAAAGTCAATGAGCATGGCTTCCTATTTGCTGTCGAGGGTGGCGCTGATCCTCAGCGCTCGATCGTCGGGGCAGGCGGGGTCGACCGGGACAAGTTTGATGGCCTCCGCGGGCTCAAACGCCCCCGCACGACGCTTGGAGTCAGGCGCCTCGCCACTGAGTTGGTCGAGGTGGGCGATGAGGGTCTCGGCCTCCGCAAGAGCCTCGGTGTACTCGATGCACTCAACGTCGTAGTCGTATGCATGTTCGTACATTGACTCAATCATGATGATACCGCTGGGGCCTGGCATCTTGAGCTTGAGGTAGGTATAGTTGGGGACTACCATGAACTTGGCGTAGCACGGCCACCCCAGGATGGCATGGTAGGCTCCCCCGAACCTGACTACCTCGAAGGTAAGGACTTCCTTGTGGTAGTTGGAGGGGGTGCCGAAGCAGACAGGAAGGTCGATGCGCCCGAGGGGTCACGTGCGCTTCCTTGGCACGATGCCATGGAAGGGTGCGATGTCACCTCGGAGCCTCGACTGGTCGATCTCCAAGAGCTCTAGGGTATTGACGTAGAGGATATTGAGGCCGCTGCCTCCGTCCATCAACACCTTGGAGAGTCAAGTGTTACCGATGATCGGGTCGACGACCAGTGGGTACTGTCCGAGATTCGGGATATGGTCAGGGTGGTTGTCTCGATCAAAGGTGATCACCTCCTGAGACCAGTCGAGGTACCGAGGGTGGCCACCTTGATCGAGAAGACTTCTCGGCATTCCCTCTTACACTGTTGTGCCATAAGGCACGCCGAGGGTCTGCCGAAGATCATGAAGGCATTGCGTACCTTGGGGAACCCGTTGTCCTTGTCATCGTCCCGGTCGCCGGTGCCCTTCTGCTTGGTGTCGTCATCGGGGAGCCCGAGCCTGGTGTAGTAACGCCGCAGCATGGAGCAATCCTCGAGGGCGTGCTTGATCGGGCCTTGGTGGTAAGGGCAAGGTTTCTTAAGCATGTCGTCAAAAGGCCTAGGGCCTTTGTGTCCTCAGGGATTCTTGCGTTCTGCGGCCATGACCAGATCAGCCCCCAGGACCTCCTGCTTCCCTAGGCGCCCCTTCTTCTTTCTCTTGGGGAGGCAGGAGGCCGAGGCCTCGGGGGCCTCATCCCTCTGCTTACCCTTGGCGGCGCTGTCGGGGAAGATGGCTCCAACAGCCTCCTCACCCAAGGTGAAGTTGGTGGCGATGTCGAGGAGCACGGCAGCTGAGCGCGCCATGCTCTGACCTAACTCTCGAACCAAGTCTCGGCAGGTGGTGCCGGAGAGGAAAGCCTGGACGATCTGTGAGTCACCGACGCTGGGCAACTCGGTGCACTATTTGGAGAAGCACCAGATGAAGTCTCAGAGAGACTCGTCCAATTTCTGGCAATAGTTTTTAAGATCCTAGGAGTTCCCAGGGTGCACGTATGTGCCTTGGAAGTTCCCGATGAAGATCCTAACCAAGTCGTGCCAGTCATGGATTTGTGAGGGAGGAAGGTGCTCGAGCTAGGCTCATGCCGAGTCTGACAAGAGTAAGGGGAGGTTATGGATGATGAGCAGGTCATCGTCCATGCCACCTAGCTGGCAGGCCAGGCGGTAATCAGCAAGCCAGAGTTTAGGGTTGGTTTCACCGCTATACTTCGTGAGATTGGCTGGTTGCCAAAACCGGGCCGGGAAAGGAGCAGCGCGGATAGCCCTGCTGAAGACCTAAGGGCCTAGCGGTTCAGGAGAAGGACTATGGTCCTCCTCGCTATCATAGCAGCCACCTCGGTGCGGGTGGTAACCCCAAGTGGGCCCCTCGTTGTCGTGGCATCGTCGCCTACTGACTACCTCATGGTCTCCCTGCACCTCGCATCGATTGCCGAGGCGATCAAGAAGCATGGGGGCCCTGTGGGCTATTGGTGCTCGAGCGGGCTCGGGATGAACCGAGGCTTCCCTATCCTACCGAGGCGGTACTGTGCGCAAGTTCGAGGCGCCCCCGTGCCATCGGGAGGCAGAACTTTCGGCCTGCTATACCACGGCAGTTTCTAGGAGATCTCGGAGCTCGCCGCGGACCCATCGCCCCTCCATGGTAGAAGGCTCGGGCATTGCATGGACCAGCATTGCCGCAGCTGCGATATTCTAGCTAGCGTGATTGAAGACTAGGGGTTGCTCACTCCCTTCGTCGTCGTGGATGCGGTGATGCATGTCGTGGGCCCTCCGTCGGGCTCCTCCGCCTTCGCCATGACCTCGCTGTTCCTGTTTGAGAGAGTCTTGAAGCTGCTATAGAAGAAGTCGATCTTGTTCGACCTTGGCCTAGAGCTCATGGAGTTGTTCTAGGTCTGGGCGTTGAGGTCACGCAAGAGCGAGGTTCTCGTTCCGTGCTGCCGGAAGGACAATGCGCGGAGGTGTGGCGGCGCCTATACCTGGGCGAAGTGGGGAACGGCTACCTGCCCCCTTGTCCTCCTCTCTCGCCCTCGGCATCCCAAGCCCAACATGGAAACACTCGCGAGTGGGGTCGTAAGCACCTTCATCGTCAGAGTCGGAGTAGCCGAAGCAGTAGTCGCTTGCGGTCAAGAAGCGGTGCATGGTTTCAAGGTCACAGAACCTAGAGAAATCCGCTCCAGTCCATGCCTCATCCTCCTCTAAGGAATCAGCGTAGGCGTGGGTCGACGTGGTGGTGTCGAAGTCAAGGGCAAAGTGTTGGCGGCGTGCCGAGGGATCTGCGTGAGCAGCAGCATAAGCGTAAGCATAAGAAGCGGCAGTATTTCTCAACCCAAAGGGGTATGGGGATGGTGCTGTCGCCGGACTTTGCTCCGCCGGGATTGGCTCCTCAGGGAGTGGTGGAGCGAAGCTTGATGACTGGGCATCGCCGTGTGCCACCGACAATTTTCCTTTGTCCAAGCTCAGGCTAGACAGGTCCCCAGCCTAGGACCCTATGCCAATAGCTGGTCGTAGGATATCGGTGGGGAGCGGTGTGCCACCCTGGATTCGCGTAGCGTCAGGGTGGTCTTGCTCGTGTCGTGCCTGGCGAGCGTGGCAAGAGCGGCCGCCCGGGCGCCGCCTGCGCCTGGGCTGCCAGTGCGTGACTTCGTCGTCGGTTGGTGGGGCCCGAGGAGTGAGGACTACCATGTTGTACTCATGCCCTAGAAACATGAACTCTAGGCTCCCAAACCAAACCACCATGCCGAGACGCAATGGTCGTATGGGGTCTACCATCCGGAACTTGCTGGGATGACAAAACTGACACGCAGAGGCCCCTACCTGGCACGCCAACTATCGGTGTTTTGGACCAGGGGGTCCTCAACCAACCAGTAAATGTGAACTGCGTGCCCCTAGTCCCGGATGGTGATGCAAAGAGACATAAGATTTATACTGGTTTAGGCAATCGATGCCCTACGTCCAGTCTGAGAGATAGATCTTATATTCCTTGCACTGATGTGCTCGTAGTAGGGGGTTACAAGCACGGTGAGAGAGGGAGCTAATCCCAGGTCTCGGTGAGGTGTCGCGTGGGCTACTTGAGACGTTGCTCTCAGGTAGCTGGGGAGTGTGTGTTACCCAGTCTTCTTCTTCGTTCAACCTCTCTCTCTAAGTGGCCCAAGTCCTCTCCTTTTATAGTTGAAGGGAGGGCAAGGATAGTACATGTGCTAACTATACGGCGTCGTGCCAATAGGGGTGGCATGTCCGAGCCCTGTGGCCTGTTCCTATGGCGGCGTGGTTGTCGGAGTGGTTCGTCCTTGGAGCACTGGGGCGACGTGCTAGTCCCATCTGATCCTGTGCGTCATGGGAGCCCCGGGACCACCTCGGGGTGGGTGCGGTAGTGAACGTGCAAGCCGCTGTCGATGGACTGTGTGCGAAGCCGAGGCTTGGTTGGTGCCGAAGCTGCACCATAGTGGGGGGGTCTCGGCGGTCACGAACCCTGAGATAACCAAGGCCTTGGTGCATAGTGCCGAGGCCCCGAGGGGGCGGCTGATCTGGTGCACTGGCCTGGAGGTGGTGATGACCCGGGCCAAGTTGTCCATGTGATGTTGTTTTCGAGGCGGGGATCACGGGACACAGTGTAGTGTGGGCGCTGATCGTGGGCACAACGTCAGAACACCGTGGCCTGTAATCCCCACCATGCCTTGTCCCAGCCAGTATGGCATTGATGCGACCTCAGGTCCCGTCGGCCATTCTATGGTGTCGAGCCATCGTCCGGCTAAGATCATAGGAGTGGTTGACGTATTAATGGGACATGATGTGCTATCAGGAGGGTCGGTCAAGGCGGGGGGCGATAGGCTATGGCCGAACTGGCCTCGAGCGACACGGAGAATGAGGCCTCGCGCGAGATGGAGATCGGACTCCTTGCCGAGGCCTTCCGTGAGAGGCCTCGCGTGAGGTGGAGGTTGTACTCCCTGTCGAGGCCTTCCGAATAAGGCTTCGCGTGAGGCGGAGATAGCGTCAGGACACCGAGACCTCCTATCTGAGACTTGAGGCAGGGCAGAGAGCCTGGTAGGCTCGGACATGGTGGGTGAGGGGCCCACGGCTTACCTTCTAGCTTTGTTTTTTGGTGGGACTTAAGTGACCCCTTTGATGTTCGCTCGGGGTACCCCGTTCTACGGTACCCAACAACAAGCTTCTTAAAAAGACGGACGCTTTTGTCTGGACTGGGGAAGCACAGCGGGCTTTGGAGAGCCTCAAAACATCACTAACGTCGGCCCCAATCCTCGTTGATCCTGAATGGGGAGAACCCCTCCTCCTCTATGTCACGGCAAGCAACCACGTGGTCAGTGCCGCCCTAGTCATCAAAAGGGAGGAGCCGGGACACCACCTTAAGGTCCAACGACCCATATACTTTGTCGGGGAGGTACTCACTGATCCCAAGGTTCGGTACCTCTAGGTGTAAAACTTATATATGTTGTATTAGTGGTGACCCAGAAGCTCCTACACTACTTCACCGACCACGAAGTCTCAGTCTTCACTTCATATCCACTCAGAGACATCATCCGCAACCACGACACCACGGGACGAATCTCCAAGTGGGCACTCGAGCTAATGGGCCATGACATTAGGTATATCCCCCATACCACTATAAAGTCTCAGACTCTCATGGATTTTGTCACCGAATGGACGGAGGTCTAGCTCCCGACCCCAGACGTCACCCACGAGTACTAGACAATGTACTTTGATAGGTCCGTAATGGCGCCCGGCTCGAGGGCTGGAGTGGTTCTGATCTCCCCAGACGAGAGTAGGCTCCGCTACGCAATCCGCCTCCACTTTTCAGCCTCAAACAATGCCATGAAATATGAGGCCCTCATCAATGGGCTATGCATCGCCATCGAGCTCGGCACTATGTGGCTCTACGTTCGTGGTGACTTCGAGCTGGTCGTCGACCAGGTCATGAAGGAGTCCTCCTGCAAAAGCCCCCTCATGGCAGCATACTGCCAAGAGGTGTGCAAGCTTAAGGACAAATTCTAGGGGATCGAGCTACACCATGTCCCCTGAAAAGGACAATGACGCTACCGATTTTCTAGCAAAATTGGCTGCCAAGCAGGTTCCATCTCTGAACAGGGTCTTCATCAATGACCTTCATGAACCGTCTGCCCACATCCTGGAAGGTTCGATCTAGACACACACCAATGCTAACCCGACGCCTAGGGGCTCTGACCCTAGTGCCTCTATGATGACATCGCCCACCGACGTTGCCGTGGTAGCACTCAATCAAGCCGACTAGTGAGCGCTGCTACTCACCTACCTCCTTGAGGAGGTTCTCCCACTAGAAAGGACCAGAGCATGATGGTTTGCTCGATGCGCTAAGACATTCGTTGCGATCAGTAACGAACTCTACAAACGAAGTCCATCGGGAGTACTCATGAAGTGCGTCCCTACCGACCAAGGCAAGCAACTCCTCCTCGAGGTCCATGTTAGAATCTATGGACATCATGTGGCCTCAAGGTTGTTGGATGGAAAAGCCTTTTGCCAAGGTTTTTACTAGCCCACCATGCTATGAGATGTAGAGGAGGTCATCCGCAGGTGTAAAGGATACCAATTCTACGCTCGGCAAACTCATTTGCTAGCATAGGAGCTTCAAAACATCCCCATCACCTGGCCATTCATGGTCTAGGGCCTTAACATGGTAGGACCCCTTAAAAAGGGCCCAAGTAGCTTCACTCACCTACTCATAGTGATCGACAAATTTACCAAATGGATAGAGGCCAAGCCCATCACCAACATCCGCTCGGAAGAGGCAGTCAAATTCTTCCTTGACATCATCTACTGGTTCAGCGTTCCTCACTGTATCATCACTGACCATAAAACTAACTTCACTAGGAAGAAGTTCATGGACTTCAGTGATGGATATGACATTAGGATCGACTGGGCCTCGGTCAGACATCCACATACTAATGGTCAAGTCGAGCGAGCCAATGGCATGGTCCTCCAAGGACTCAAGCCACGCATCTTCGATTGGCTCAACAAGTACGTCGGGCAATGGGTTGCAGAGGTCCCAGCAATCCTCTAGAGCCTGAGAATGACCCCAAACCAATCTATAGGGTTCACACCCTTCTTCCTGGCCAATGGAGCTCAAGTAGTGCTACCCTCCGACCTTGACCACGGCGCCCTAAGAGTGAAGGCCTTTGACCATGACTAAGTTGTGGAGGCTCAGCAAGATGCAGTCGACCTACTCTAGGAGGCCTACAAGACAACCATCATCTACTCCACTCGCTACCAGCAGACTCTCCGTAGAGATCATGAGAGGAAAATCAGAGGAAGGATCCTTGAAGTTGGAGACCTCATGCTTCAAAGGACCCAATCAACCAAGGAGAAACACAAACTCTCTCCACCTTGGTAAGGACCCTATATGGTGACCGAGGTAATCAGACCAGGCGCCTACCGACTAAAGGACGACAACGGCGACGTTCTCACCAATACTTGGAACATCGAATAGTTACATCGTTTCTTCCCCTAAAATTCGGTCTTACCACTTTCTTTCATTCAAGTTTGCTCCTACAAAGCACCTTGACCTAAACACTTTTGGCCTGGGTTGCTCAGGGGCTCCACGGGGGTGCGATACCACCTCTCTTTTTTTTACTATCATATGGTAAATACCTTTTTACCCTAACAAAAAGGTAGTCCATTCCTTTAATTACCTTACGTAACTTTGCTTTAAACATTCTGACCGATCACACCTCGCCACGACCTATGGTTATGAGTAGCTGAGCCTCGCGGGCCATGCCTAGGTTCTTAAGGTTGCAGCCTATGGTTCAAACAGGTAGGTGCAAAAAAGAAAGAATAAAAAACAAAATTATGCTAGGGTAAAAATAAGGAACAGATGGGACAAGCTTCCCCTTGCAAAGTGATTCCATCACAAAAACAAAGTTGCTATATTCATTAATAAACAAAATTTTTACATGGGGACTCCCCCACGAACTTTTCCCTTACACATGTTGCCTATTTTCTAATCTACATGCTACTGTGGTTGCCCGACGGCATCGGTTGTCGACGCGACCGGCGAAGATAAGGGTTGCTCGCTCTCTGATGGGGCGACACTCGGCTTGGTCAGAGGCAGGGTGACATTCGCTTCCAACCCAGGCTCCACTCCATTCATAGGCTGGATGATGTCCTCTTGGCGTGCACCCTCAATCGTGCTCGCATGGTGAGCTCCCATCACCCATTGCGTGGAGACTTGCTCTACCACCATCTGTGCGTATGGCAGCAAGCTCTCCCTGAGCACATGGATAGCGCCTGGGCTCCAGCCATCGGCATACCCTGTGTAAATGGCGGCGAAGTCTAGGTCCTGGTGGTGTGGCACCACTGAAGTCAGCACCCCCGATGTCTTGTAGAATATCTCATCAGAGATAAGGGCCAAAACTTCATTCGGGACCTCCACCAGTCAGATGGTGGGCGTGTTGGTGCTTGGTGCCGACCCGAACACTTTTGAGATGATGACTTGGGCGACATTATGAACCTAGTCAAGCTCCCCCTTGAGAGCATGTCGCTCTTCAAGGGACTTGGCCAGCGCCTCCATGCTTCGACCGATCATTGCCTTGGCCATCTCTAGGTCCAGCTCTAAAGAACCCACCTTTCGCCCAGCTCTAGAAGAAGGACAACAAGCTTAGAAGCAAGCTAAAGGAAAAAAACAAGACATAAAAGGTAGAACAAGTACATACTGAGGTGGGTGTTCTTGAGGATGGAGAGTCCCTCCTCCTGCCGAGTCACCTGCTCGCGCAGCCGAGCGTTCGAGCCCTCCGTCCCTAGCACCTGCCCTCGGAGCGTGAGCACTTCTTAGTTGACCTCCGACTCAGCCTTTCGCTCTGACTCTAGTGCCTCTAGGGAACTCTAGAGTGCCACCTCGGTCTCCGCTAGGGACTTCAGGAGTGCTGCCTCGGTCTCCACCTGGCGGACCTTCACCGCATCAAGCCCCTGCTCAACGGCGGTTGCCCGCTCCACCGCGAGTAGTTCCGTCACCCGCGCCTCCATCGCCTCGGCCACCTGGTCTTGAGACTCACGATAGGTGGACTCCAATTGGTGCTCAAGCTCGGTGACCTGCCATGACGCCACGGCCTCCCACTCCATCCGAGCATGCTCCTCTCAGAGAAAATGGGACCTACGGCTCGACATCTCCTCCAAGCCCTACAAAGCAAGAGGCAAGCGTGCTAGGACAACCGGTGAAAGACCAAGGAGCCAAGGATGAACGTAGAAAACTTACCTCTATGACGTGGTGTAGGTTGACCATCACCACCTGATGGACGACCTTGACCCACTCTAAGGCCTCCTCGAGCTTCAACCTGGTTTGGGCAAGATCGGACTCCATGGTGAGTCCTCTCCCCCTAAGTATGTCCTAGAGCTGCACCTCATCCTCATCCTGAAGGATGAACCACACCTTCGTCAGGTCACCAAGGTAGGGGCACACTAGGTCAGTGGTTGCCCCCAACCTGCTAGAAGGCCCAGCCAATGACCGGACCACCGCTAGCTCCTACAATGGTATGATGGCCGACGGCTCCACCCTGGTGCCTACCTTGCTAGGGCAGGGGACCTCCACCTCCTCGACCTCATGGCCTAGTGGTGGCTGCTCTGCCTTCGATCTGGCCACATCTCCTCCCAACCCCGACAGCTCTGACCAAGAGGGGCGAGCCACGTGTCCCTCCGCCAGGCGAGGCAGGGAGCCCGGTCTCTCCCCTCTCTTCCGCCATTACCAATGCGGGAGGGGTCACGAGCGTCACCTTTGACCCAACCGCTGTCATCACCATCGGGATTCCCACCATCACCCTCGCCGCCACCACTAGGCCCATGATCGGCTAGGAAGGCGCAGCCCCTAGAGGGGAAGACCGCACGGCCACCAGTCTACTTTCGCCGCCGATCGTCGTGACCCGCTACAGGCTAGGCCTCCACTCCTCCCACATAGGAGGTGGGGCGATGCTCAACCCTGTTAGTATATGGCCACTGTCAGAAAGTATAGGTCAGTCGCACTCAAAAAACTCTAAACTATGAGATCAAAAAGAAACAAAGAATACATACCAGGATGCAAGCGGCAGGGCTCTGAAGCCCCGACCCATTGGCAACGGGCCTACTGGACAAGGGCCGCTCATAGGTCATGAGCCACGCCCCCTCACTTTGACCAAGGGGGAGTTGACTTGGCTGGCTCCCAATCGGACCATGAGTCACCATGACCGCCGGCTTGGGGCGCGTCGACCAGAGCAGCTGGCGGGGCATCCCCCCATTATGGGTTATGCACCGGCACCGGCTCCGATGATGCAGGGGTGTGAGCCCACTCCTCTGACTACCTAGCCTGCCTCACCACGCCTAGAGCAGGTGGGGACAAGGCTGATGATGCCTCCGAAGGGCGCGGTGACCACGTTTGCTTCACCTCCCACTCGTCAATGGCGTTCGAGCTCATGGCACGCTTCCTTGGCATGGGAACGTCGACGCGCCTCTCTGCCTCCTGCCCACCATGGGTGGATGTAGCCACAGTCTCATGACACTCCACCAAGGTCGCGATGACCTCTCGGCCTCCCTCATCCCTAGAGGAGATCACGTCTTCAACCATCTCTGTGGGATCCTCCGACTTGAGCTCTGCCTCGACGTCGCTATTGTTTTCCCCGGCGCATGCGTCGGGCGATATCCTGCTCCTTCTAGTGCCTCCTCCAAGCCTTCTCAGCTCTATTCTTCTTCCTACTATTTGCCGCCTCCTTTAGGGCCACCTACTAAGCCACGCCCTTTGGCCCCTTCGAAAGGTGTGGCTAGGATTTATAACCGGTGAGTCCCTACGAAATAGATGACTTGAAGTCAGATTATAAGAAAGCAAGATCAAAAGGGACACGGAATAAGGAAAGGAGAATGTACTAGATTAGGTAGCTTCCCGGTGTGGAGAGGTCCGGGTTTTCCTTCGAGGGTCTCTCGGGCCTTCAGTTGCAGCGCCCGGTCGAGTCGGCTCCAGACTTCATCCTTCACCAACTCCACCGGCGACGCGCGGTCGAGGTCCATCGGGCCGAAGTACAGCCACATCAGCCATGTCCTTTCTACTAGCGGCGTGACCCGATGGTGGAAAAGGTGTGGAACACCCGCACCCCATCGAGGTCGTGCTGCAATAGAATCTGGAGCTCCATCCCGATAATCTCTAGCTTGTTCTATCGGCTGGAAGGGCCCCATGACCAACTCTCTCGCCTCTTCAGCCTCCTTTCGGTGAATGGCAAGAATGGCGCCTCCACTGGGTTCCTTTTATAGAACCATTACCCATGCCACCCCCGATTGGAGTCATAAGGGATGTATGTGGGGTAGGAGCCTGATGCACTAGGCTTCTTCTATAGGGCGAAGCCCCCAACTAGCGTGATCCTAGGTGGCTTCCCCTCCAACAAAGCCCGCCCCATGAAGATCCACCAGAAAAAATCCACATGCGGCTCCATCCTAAGGAAGGCCTCACAGACAGTCACGAAGCCGGCAACATGCAGCACCCTCATCGAATTAAGGTGCTATAGCTCTAGGCCCCACTCATTGAGGAGCCCACATAGGAACCAGTGCGCGGGGTATCCTAGCCCACACTCATGAAAGGTGAGGAAGGTGATGACCTCGTCAGCCCGAGGTCACAGGAAAGCCTCCCCCACAGGAGCCCTCAATTGCGCCTCCTCCTTCGACGGAAGCAGCCCCTTCTCGATGAAGGGGGCAAGCCTCTAGCTCAACATTGTGCTCTGGATTCATGAATGGATCTATGAGTTCTCCTCTCCCTCGCTCTACCCTTTTTCTCCTAGGAACCACCGCAACACACAAACGCTCTTGGCGAGAAGGAAGGAAGAGAGGCGGCAGTTGGGGAATACGTGAAGGAACAGGATGAAAATCCTCTCGCTTCCCCTATTTAAGGAGGAGGCACAACAGTTGGGGAAAGGCGAAGGATTGGGGCGAAAACCCCTCTCCCTTTCCCCCATTCAATGCAGATGGGATGCGATGGGACGTGGCCTGGGCATGGCCTACCACTACCGCATGGCGGGTGCTAGAAACAAGGTGCAACCGCATGTGGGTGGCCCTCCACCTTCCCAGGCAGGACCTAGAAGGGCCCAATGACAGGATCTCCACCAAGGAAAGAGCAACGGGCTTCCTGAATCGATCGGATGGCTCGGGCGAATACCGAGAGATGGGTAAGGAGTAGAGGTATGCCCCATGTGGACCATGCCAACTCCATCACGAACGACGAGCACGGATCCCATTCGTACATATCCGATAAAAACTCCTCAAGCCTGTCACTCGAGTCATCAAGGTAACTCTACTGATCCCACTTACTTTATTTTTTCTGATACATGATCATTCATCCATCCATTCTCATACACGCATTCACATATTCATTCACACATTCATTCATCCCATACATCCAAAGCATCACATATGCAGTTAAATGCATCACAACGCTCCATGTTGCATCACAAAGCGAAAGTTGCCTCATTCGACATGAGCAACGATTAACTGGGGTTCGAAGGCCAGCCCATGAAGGTCTCGATGTCGCCTCGCATCAAACAAAGCTAGGGGAGAAAACGCAGATGAGCCTTAGTGGCCCTCGCCCAATCTGCTCAAAGGCAGACAGGGTCATCTCAACCTTCTTATTCGATCCTAACCTCGAGTCATGCCCATAGAATCTCTATCGATAGGAGGTCAGCGAGCCACCTGAGTCGGTCTTCAGAACAACCTAGGCATCTACCGAGACATGGGTTAAGGAGCAGTGGAATGCCATAAGAGGGTTATGCTGACCCAGTCATGAACGACGGACCCGAATTCCACTCGAATGTGCCCGTTAGCGAGCTCATCGAGTGCATCACTTGAGCCATCAAGGCAAGCGACGTTAGCTCAGCCCCTCTGGTTGCAAAAACCACAAACGAGGTAACACACGGAACTAGACCAACCCCTATCAAGCCCAATAGGGCTCAGGGGCTCAAGTCGCCTGACACCAACTCGGGAAATCAACCGACCACGTAGGTCGCGGGTGGGACAAGCACGGGCGAACCCCCCGAACGATAGTCTGCGGGCCTAGGAAAGAGTACCAAGATGCTTAGCCTCCAATTAACTCACTAGTCGGATGTAGACTCGGGGGATACACCCGCGGGTGCGCTATCACGCACCTGCTGTCAAAAAACAAAAATTCCCCCACTGACAAAATGAAAAACCCCCTAGACGATTCAGCCCGAATCGCCTAGGGCGTCAGGGGCTACACCCACGAGTGCGCTCGCGCGCACCCGCTGCCAAGACAAAAAAATCCCCCAAACGATTCTACCCGAATTGCCCGAGGGCTCAGGGGCTCCAATCGGGTAAATACAACCGGGGTCCCTCATGGACCTGCTTCCCAGCAAAAAGCTCAGCCTAGCAGACGACGTTGCGAACGACATGCACCTCCTGGGCCAGCACAAAAACCTAATGACAAGCCAGAAGGGCGATCCAGTCTTCGACCGGAAGGCCTAGCCAGGGAGGAACGGCGCTCGCTTCTGACTTCAGCCCGCCTCTCCGATCGGAAGGCCTGGCCAAAGAGGAACAACGCTCGCTTCCAACTCCAACCCGCCTCTCCGACTGGAAGGCCTGGCAAAGGAGAGGACGACGCTCCCTTCTGACTCCGACTAGGAATACACCGAACCTCTACTTATAGCTCTTCTCCGACCGGGAGGCCAGAGCCGACTAGGGAACGACCGACCGGGGACGCCCGCTCGGTGAGGACCCAGGAAATAGATAGAGTAAGTAAGACAAGGCGCTCTAGTCAACCACAATACCAAGAACCGTACCCTGCACACCTGTAGGACAGTACTATCAGGTCATATCAGAAGGGTACTTTATAACCTTCCAGACATGTAGAACACTAACAATGTTGTGGGCGCCGATATTTGACCAATAGTATGGTAGGCGCCGACATTTACCATACCAGAAGAACCCGGTAGAACCGACCACATGCATCTAGCCATCAACAGTATTGTGGACACCGATAAACCGCCTTAAACCCGACGGCGTGGGCAACAAGACTAGAAAACACGCACACTTCCTTTTCTCACACTCTCTCTTGTAAAGTCGTCCCCTTTATCTATAAAAGGGGATGCGCTCTCTCTAAAAGAAGGACGATCAATTCGAACAACCAAGGAATAACAGACAACCAACGTCCAATTCTCTTTGCTCGGCTCTAGAACTCTAAAGCCAGACAGAGCATACGTTTAAATACTTAGCATACGTCGGAGCTCCCGTCACTCTCGGCCCTTCGGACCGGAGTCCGATCGGACCTCTGATACCCCTCATCTTACTTCCTCTCGTATATAACCCCACAGCAAACTTCAAGCACCTGGGCTCAGGAATAAAGTCATCGACCGACTCAGACTGGACATAGGACACGTTGTCTGAACCAGTATAAACCCTATGTCATTGAGTGCTAAGCCACATCGGATCACAACGTACGGCAAAACGACAAATATTTACTAATTGATCACTTTTCGCACCGACACTCATAGTTGCATTCTTTTCAGGATGGAGGTACTCCCTCCGTCCCATAAAAAATGTAAATCTTGCTTTTCAAGGTAAGATTAGTTTAGGTGTAAAATTACGTATTTATCCCTCTTCTATCATTCTAGAGGTGGTTGTCTTCTGAAATATTCTTCTCATAGATGGTAGTTTTTTATCATGTAGAAATATTTTTAATTGGTGGGTCTTATTGAAAAATGTGATATCTAACTCTATAATTAGTTGTTTTTTAAGACGGAGGGAGCAGTATCTAGGTCAGAGGAATCCATGCATGACAAGATGTCTAGATAAATTAATACTAGGACGGAAAGAAAAAGGTCCCGAGGAGCAGTGACACATATTGGTAGTGCAGATGTCCACCACGTCCGTTTCTTTGCGTCAGGTACTTCTTCATCGTTGCATGCGTTGGTGTTACCCACGCGGAAGAGCCCTCGTTTTGTGTTGCTGAGACACGCGCCAAGGAGCCAGTTGACGTGCCAACGGTACTACTTGATTGAGTGCCCCAATGTTTAAAATAGCGGTAATATTTTTTTTAGCAGTTATGAAACTATAGCGTGCTACGACAAATAGCGTTTTTTTATAAAATAAGCATGAAAACACCAATAATTAATGCAAAAAACATGTCAAATATGAAATTCTATAAGCACAAATATGTTTCTAAGATTCCACAAGTCTAAAAAAACATTATCAATATGACACTACAACATGGTTCTTTAAACTCCAGTGTTTAATTATCCAAAATACCAAATTAGTAGCAAATGATAAGTAGGAAATAACTAATTAATTTAGTAAGCAAATGATAAGTAGGCAAACGTGAAATAATGCCGCTATTTTAACGCTAAAGCTATGCAACTTAGCGGCGCTATAGTTCACAGTAGCGGTCAAAGTTGGCATAGCGGCATAAAGAGCAATAGCTTAGCATCAAGCCTCTTCGGCCGCTATAGCCCGCTATATTTTTCCATGGTGCCAACACGTAGCTGTGCTTCCAGCAAAAATTTCACCATTGGGAACTGGTGCCCTTCGAAGCATTTTCCCTGGAAAATCAGCTATCCTTGATCAACAAGGATTTCTTTGCTAGCAGCGGCAATCTAGCTTAAGGATGGCAATGGGTACCCGATCCTCGATCCCCGACGGGGATTTGATCCATTAGGGGACAAATTTATGATGAATTCTCTCCCCGCGGGTTTCTTAGTGGCAAAATTACATCCCCATCGGGTATAGCGGGGATGATAACGTTCTGTGTATCCCCGTCCCCAATACTCATCAGGTTCCGCGAAATTCTTATTGATTCTGCGAAAATAGGTCCAAAAAAGCCCAAAACAAGCAATTTGGCCCAAGCCCAAAAGATAACGTATATAAAGAGCGGAGATGTGGAATCCTAGCTTTCCTTCCCCTCCCCGATCCCCTTGTCTCTTCCTGCCAGCGGCTGCAACCCTCATCCTCAATCCGACTCCAGAGTCCGGACGTCGCACGGGCCCTCACAGTCGAGCAAAGCATGCGAGCAACACGCAGCTCGTGTGGACGTGTGGTGCCGCCATTGCCGTCGCCTAGTTCACCTCTACCCCTAGCCGCCCATCGCCCACCATCAGTCCACCACTACAGAGCCCTTCTTCTTCCCCATCCCAATCCTCAGTTCCTCACCGGAGAAGCCATGGTGGTTTGAAAGCTCTAGTTTAGTTTTAGTGAATTGATGAAACCCTATGTGCTAACCCATTTGCTCTAAGTGATCATGAGATAGGGTAGCACATTCCAAGTGGTGGAGCAAATGGTGAAGATCATGATGGTGGTGATGGCCATGGTGATGATCAAGGTGCTCGGGCTTGGAAAAGAAAAAAGAGAAAAACAAAAAGCTCAAGGCAAATGTGATATACATAGGAGTTTTTGTGTTTTGGTGATTAAGACACTTAGCGAGTGTGATCACATTTAGGATAGATAGTTGTACTATTAAGAGGGGTGAAACTCATCGTGAAATGTGGTTATCAAAGTGCTACTAGATGTTCTAACTCATTGCATATGCATTTAGATTCTAGTGAGTGCTAACACCCTTGAAAATGTTTGCGAAAATATGCTAACACACGTGCACAAGGTGATACACTTGGTGGTTGGCACATCTGAGCAAGGGTGGTGAAGTTGGTGAAGTCAAGGGGCTGTTTTCCCTCGACCGGACGCAGCGACCAGACTTTGGCCGGGCGTCCGGTCAGTTGTTGTCGAGGCAGTGGTGCTTAGGGTTTAGCACCAGACGCTGGAGAAGAAAGTGATCAGACGCGTAGGGCCTGCGTTCGGTCAAGTAGTGACGTACGCTGACGTGAGCATCTTCGCGAGGCAAAGAGGGTCAGACTCGGCCCTGAGTCCGGTCATGCCCCTTCGGATGTGTCCGGTCGCAGAAATGAGGCTCTAGAACCTTACTAGAACTGACCAGACGTGAGGTGGCACGGCATCAGGTGAAGAGAGCGGCGTGTCCGGTCGCTGACAGGTGGTGCACGGGCACGTGAGGACCTGACGCGGGCGTGGTGCGTCCGATCATCCTTCGCTGCGTCCGGTCTTGACTTAACCACGAGGGCACTATGACTTAGCCATTGGAGATTATCGGCTTAGGTTCAAAGGAGGCGACATGTGGCTGCGGATGCGTGATCGAACACTGGGGGTCCGGCGCATCCGGTCAACCCGCAACAGCTGAGTTTTGAGCCCAATGGCTATGTGATCCGTTGGGGCTCTATATAAACGTGTTGGCTGGCTTTGGCTCACTCTCTTAGCTATTTTTATTGACATAGCAACCTAGTGAGTTAAGCAAAAGCCCTCCCACTCATCTCCATCATTGATTCATCATCTTTGTGAGATTGGAGTGAATCCAAGTGCATTGTTTGAGTGATTGCATCTAAAGGCACTTGGTGATTATGTTTCGTTGTGGGATTCGCTTGTTTCTCTTGGTGGTTGCCACCACCTAGATGGCTTGGTGCAATGAGGATCGTCGAGCGGAGGAAGGTGATTGTCTCCGGCTCTGATCGTGGTGATTGTGAGGGGTTCTTGACCTTCCTCCGGTGGAGAGCCAAAAGGTACTCTAGTAGATTGCTCGTAGCTTGTGGATTCTCATCTTGTGTTGGTTGTGCGGCACCTGATTGTAGGTTAGGCGTGTGATGCCTATTAGCGCGTGAACTTCCAAGTGCGTGAATCGCTACATCGAGGACGTAGCTTGCCGGTAAGCAAGTGAACATCGGGGATAAATCTTTGTGTCATCTTGTCCCGAGGATTTCACTTGAAATTCATTGTGATTGATTGATTGTCTCTTGCTACGGCGATATAACTTCACTACCTTATTCTTGTATTTACTTTCTTAGTGTAGCTAAGCTCTTTAGTGTAATTAGTTTTGAGAGCTAGCTTGTGTCTTGTCTAGTGGTTAGTGAGGCTCTTTAGTTAGTCTTTGAGAGCTCACTAATTTAGTGGTAGTGACTTAGCCTCTTTGAGTGAATTAGAGATCATAGTGACTAGAATTGTGGATAGGAGGCTTGCATTTTGAGTAGGCTAGCGTAACACTCGCTTCGCTTTAAAATTATCTAACCACCTTACTTAAGTGTTGTTGTAAAAATTTAATAGGCTATTCACCCCCCTCTAGCTATTAGGACCTTACATGGTTTTAGGATCTCGCAGTGGCAGGGATCTTGTGGCTTCAGGATCTTGCAGTGAAGGGATCTTGCGGCTTCGGGATCTTGCATGACGGGATTTGGATTTTGTGGGCAACACCATTGAGCTCGAGCTATCCTTAGTCCCAAACTTTACTCGGGTATGGGTACCCATCGGATATGCTATCCCCGGTCGGGGACGGGGATGAGACAAAATCTTGAGAAATTTAATTTTTTGCCATCCTTGCTAGAGGCATGCGTACAGTTGCCCCTTAGTTTGGCAATTACAGATTAGCCATGTAAACAGTTCAAAGTATATCATTTTTGTCACTTTTGGCGACGTGGCACGCTAGCTCACCCTTCTAGCGTGAAGACATGAAAAATGACCATCTTGCCCTTGTCTCCTTATCCTCTCACGCGGACCCGCCTATCATCATGCTCTTGTGGTCTTCCCCTCTCACCCGCCGACAGGTGGGCCCCACCTATCGGGTCCATCCCCAACCTCCAGCCGACCCCTTCCCTCCCTTTTCCTCCTTCCATCCATGGCAGCGCGGCTATGGAGGACCAGCGGACGTCGGAGGAGATCGAGGGTGGCCTTGCAAACACACTGAGGGTGAGAGGATAAGGAGATAGGGGCAAGATGGTCAAAGTTACAAATGTTTGACTGACGAAGCTAATGTGACATATAAAAAAACGGAGGGAGTATGAAACATAAGAGGCGACCTCTAAGGGTTATATATTATAAATAAGGTTTACTAGAAATGAAAATATTATAAGATAGATCGGACCAATTGGAATGGTTGGTGGATTAAATTGAACCAAAATCTTGTTTAGGGATTATTGGGATCCAAGCCAAACCACCGGGAGTACTCTGGATCCTTTTTCTAAATTCATTTTCTTACTGCTGAATTGCTATACATCTTGCTATCTACACGTTTCCCTTTTGCTAGTAACAAAATCTACTCACCATTTTTATGATAATGGCTTCGTTCGACTTACCCCATATTCGGTTTGTTCGGCTTCTTTTTTCAGCTGGAACAGTGTTTTTCTCTCACAACAATTCAGCCAGAACCGTGTTTTTCAGTTAGTTTCAGCCAAGATTCAGCAAGCCGAACGGGGCCAATATAGAAACAGAATTAGCATATTTTATTTTTCTTTAGGTTCTTCTTCTACGATTTTACTCAGCTCCGTCTCCGTATCCAGGCGACATAGCCGCTAGAGCCAGTTCAAGAGTTTTGATGTTGAGAGAAGAGAGCAGCCCCGGAGGCTAATGGCCACCTCTAAAGCCCTAACTGCATCTCACTAAAGTCAGCGAGATTGTACACAAACAGCACAATTTGCTGCTATGTGGAGATAGATCGGACCAATTGGGAAATTACCCTGCCGTGCAACCAGTTGCACGTCCAGGCTCTATTGCCAAAAGCTCCGGTTCGCCAGACGCCAGCCCATACACACAAGCGACCGAGCCTGACCTCTTCGTCTATCAACCCGAAGCGAGATTAGATTAGATAGACTAGATAGCAAAGGCGAAGCCACGGTAACCGCCACCACCAAATCGCCACCGTCATGATGCCCCCCACGGCCACCGCGACGGCTGTCTTCCTCTCCGCGGCGCCCTCCTCTTTCTCCACCCGCCGTTGGCGCAGCCGCCTTCCTGCCATCTCCGCATCCCTTTCGCCGTCCTCCTCCTCTTCCTCCTCCGGTAAACCCAAATCCCTTCCTCTCTCACCACCATTTCGCCCCCTAATCTGAACTACACGCCGCGTGTCCAGATGAGCCGCTGCTGGTGCGCGCGGCGCGGGGCGAGGACGGCCTCCAACGCCCGCCCGCGTGGATGATGCGGCAGGCAGGGCGGTACATGGCGGAGTACCAGGCGCTGGCCAGGCGCCACCCCTCGTTCCGGGAGCGCTCCGAGAACACGGACCTCATCGTCGAGATCACGCTGCAGCCGTGGCGTGCCTTCGTGCCCGACGGCGTCATCCTCTTCTCGGACATACTCACGCCCCTGCCGGCCATCGGGGTGCCGTTCGATATCTCGGACTCCAAGGGGCCCGTGATCCAATTGCCAGTGCGGTCCGAAGAGCAGGTGAGGGAGCTCGTCCCCATCGACCTTGATATGCTCCAGTTCGTCGGGGAGTCACTAAAGATTCTGCGAAATGAGGTAATGCCCGTATGGCCGTATGCATTTTATTATGCTACATAAAGCTTGGTTCCATTGAGTTACTTGTTGTAGTGCCCTGGGATTACTAAATGATAGTACTAGCTATAAATGTACAATGTATTATGATGAGTCAACGCTTGTGTTGGCATTTGACCTACCAGATGCATTCATGTGTGAAGGATTCAAGTAACATTAGATTCAGTGCTGCATGTTGGTAGTTACTGGTTAGTGCTAGCCTCATGCTGGTCATTAGTGCAATCCCGATGCAGTCGTACTTTAATTATACCCTTACTCACACTGTTCGCTTGTTGGTTTCAGTCAGGCTTATTCAACCAGCCAACAGTGTTTTTCTCTCACAAAAAACCAGCACCAGCCAGCCCAAACCAGCACCAGCACCAACCAGCGAACAGGGTGACTTTGGTAGCTTCAAGAGTGTTTTGGCTGCTTATGAATCCCTAAAGCTGAAAAGAAATTTCAGAAAAAAGAGGTTGCTACAGTTGTTTTATTGCAGGTCTCGATCGATTATGTGTTAATGAGAAAACCTTGACATATTTGAGGTATCTCCTCGGAAAATGCTTATCATTGATTGTGTCTATGAAATGCTTATCATTTGTTATTATCTGAATTATATATTTATGCCAGTGATTGTTTGAAATCTCTGCTGGTACACTATGCCAGTTGGGCATTTCAATTTAAAATTATTAGTAATTAGTGAATTGTGAACCTAGCTCCGCCTATGGTGGGGCGCCTTTGGTGTCCTAGCATAGCAGGTCCCAAGCCCTGGTAAAGGAGGAGGGTTGTGTTAGGCGTGGCAAGCCAATGTAAAAACTTAGCCACTTAAATGGAGATGAAATGGAGTGAATTGTGAACCTGCTCAAACATCAGTAAACCTATTAATGTAGTATATTCAACCCAAAGTCATATTCTTGTTATTCTCATTGTTGAATATTCTGCTGACAGTTTTATTCTCATCGCAATATATATATACTTATGAACATCAACAGTTTATTTATGAGTGCTGTTTTATTGATACGAATTGGATTGAGTATAGTTCAGCAAAGCATTCTGCCCTACACTTCCTTTGATGCTTATAAATCTTGTTTCCTCTTCTATCCTCTAGATTGATGGAAAAGCTGCTTTGCTAGGATTTGTGGGGGCCCCATGGACAATTGCAACTTACGTTGTTGAAGGGGGGATGACCAACACATACACAAATATAAAGAGCATGTGCCATACAGCTCCAGATGTCTTGAGGGGCCTTCTATCTCACCTTGCACAAGCGATATCTGACTATATCATTTACCAAGTTAACTCTGGGGCCCAGTGTATACAGATATTTGATTCATGGGGTGGACAACTTCCACCTCATGTGTGGGAGCAGTGGTCAAAACCATATATCAAACAGGTGACTCTTCCTTACTTTCTTGCTTTCATGTATTACCAACTTCATGGTCGGTGGCGTTGCTATGTATCTGCACTGTCTTATAGTACAACATTGATGGTTCTCACTAAATGCTCTAAAGCTCAGTATCTCCTAAGAACTACTCTTGTTATGCTTATACCGAAATGCTTCTCACATGATTAATTGCATTAATCCCCTGCAATTTCTGGTACCACATTGCAAGACTTGTTATGGTTATGACCACAAGTTCCTTATAACCATGAAAGTGGAATCTAGAAAGAGCCAATCTCTCAAAATAACCATTAGCTGGTGTTTACATCAGCAGCATGTTATCAGTCCACATGGATTTGGAATTTTAGATACTGTATGTTCCTGTAATTTGGTTTGCATATCTTCAAGACTGCAACTAGCACAGTGTATATAACTGCCTTACTTGGTCATAATGGTAATTTCCACAAGCCTGGTGTATTTAGAAGGAAAAATCCAGAATTTCATCTTGACCTTGAAAAATGTGCAAAATATCATAGCTTGTAGACTGTTATTTAGAGCTCAATTAAAAGATTTCATGCAAAGTTTTGATTTACTGATTCTGTTCATTAAGCTTTTCCTTTTCTTCGACAGATTGTGAGTAGGATTAAGAAAGAGTGCCCTCATGTACCCCTTGTGTTGTATATAAATGGAAATGGAGGTTTACTTGAGCACATGAAGGACACAGGAGTTAATGTTATTGGGCTTGACTGGACAGTGGACATGGCTGATGGAAGGAGTCGCCTTGGTAATGGAATTAGTGTACAAGGGAATGTGGATCCAGCATTTTTGTTTTCACCATTACCAGTACTGACTGATGAAATTCATAGGTTAGTTAAGGTTCAAAGATTTCCATTTAATTTATTTATGTTATTTTGAGTTTTTGGTTAATGCTCATGTGCAATTCATTAATGAGATCACCTAAAGTGCTGCCTGAGTAGTATACATCTTCATGTCAAGTATGATTGGTTGCCTGCACTATGATAAACCTGCATTACACCCTATGCAGCATAGCCTTAACCTGTATAACTGCATGCAATGAGGTGTGTTTGGTTTGCTTGCATAGCACTTTTTCGTTGTAGGAGATTGTGTTTGGTTGCTTGCATCGAGTTGGATGCAGTCACCTCTTTGTTACTGTGGTAGGCCTAAACTCTATCACCTCATTCCTTCTTCAACCTCCATCTCCCTCATCCTTTCTGCTGTTCCAGGTCATATGACATGAACAACATCATTGCCACCTCCGTCCCCAAAATCCAAAGCGGCAGGCCTTCCTTCTCCTTTTGCTCTCTCTGCTGCTCCTCCTGCTAATCACAAATCGTCTCCTTGGAAAACAGTTCATCTTCTCACGGCCAGCAGTCAGCCCAAATTCGACACTTGTCCAATTGACTGAAGCTGCAAATCGAGTTCCCTCTCAGCGTTATTTGAATCCCAAATCTGTGTATTTCTTCCCAATTCATCCTCTCACGGCCTGGAGATGGATTAAAATAATATTGATTCCCTACTCCGCACTTCTTCATGGCTTGGAGTTGTGATCCAACTCTTGCAAATCGAGTTCTCACAGAGCGCTTGTTCCATGCGCCGTACTTCTTCACCGCCGCCGGAGGCCTTGAGACGGATCCCACTCCAGCGTTGCTCCTCCAAGCTAGGTGCTTGCCAGTTCCATCTGTGTGCGGTTCCCCAGCGTTGCTGCGCATGCTTGTCTCCCTTGTGGCCGCCCGCAGCCCGCTCGTGGACGAGCTCCATGCGTGAGGCGAGCTCCTGCGGCTCGTCGCGTTGCTGTGCGTGCTCAACCCTTGCGTCTGTGTGCCCTCGCTCGAGTCTGCGCTCCGCATTGGCTACTACGACCGCAAGGTAGTGGTAGACACGCTGCTTGCTGGCAGCTCTCTCTTGGCCTGCATCCATGTATGCGACTAAATATTGCGTACTCGCCCCTTTTTGCACTGCGGTATGCTGCATATGACTAAGTCCAACCATCCAAACAAAGGCCACCTGCACTACGGGGGCCTGGATAAGCGCTTATGTACCACCAATCAGCCCCGTCATGTATTTGTGTTACACCATCATAACAATGATCTTCTCAGTAGTTATCAATCTTTGATCATTAAGTTCAGCTGTACAGTTTGCAAAGCTCATCTCGTTTCTGATTCAAACCATCAGTTGTGTACCAAACTATCCCCTGTGTATTCAAGAAAAAGGTTGTGTACTAATTACCAAACCACCAATGGATGTTCGTCCTTAGATCTATTGAACCATTGACCGAAGAATAGGGAATAAATGATTACGTCACACAATCTTAGGGTGTTGCTGTATCTTTCTGCATGTTTTCAGTAATATCATGAATCATGTATAGCATCATTAAGCCTTACTGCTTGTTTTATGTTGCATGGGGGATGGTAATGGTTAGTGCACAAGCATAAATGGGCTTTGCCTCCAGTCCTTACATTCCAATTTCCTTTTTAGGATTAGTTGCTATGAACTGCTAATGATTTTTGTCTCTTACTGCCTGCTCTGCAGGGTTGTGAAAGCAGCTGGTCCAAAAGGTCATATACTTAACCTGGGCCATGGTGTACTTCAGCAAACACCCGAAGAAGCTGTAGCACATTTCTTTGATGTCACAAGGAGCTTGAGATATGACACCCTTTTCCAAGGTTCTGTTGCTGAAGAATTGCAGCCTGTTGCTTGACAGCGGCAATGGCATTCCCATTTTTCATCAAGTGGTCTATTTGATCTGCCATATGTATCATTTTAGAGTCGCAGTAGATTCCTAGTGTTGTCTGCATTCTACCTTTCAAGAGACACTCATTTTGTTGAAGCCTGAATATGTCTTGTAGAGATATCGGCAGCAAATCAAATGCAATTTTATTCATTGTTTGTCTGTTCCATTATTCTTCTGAGTGAAGAAGGGATGCAAGATGCATGCAACCTGGTTTTGAAGAAGAGCTGGGGATAGGGCTGGATAATGGCTCGCTTAACGAGTCAGAAAGCTAGCTCAGCTCGGCTCATATGAGCTGGCTCGTTTAGTTTGTGAGTCAGGTATAAAAACACACTCACAACATAATCTATACATTTATGTGAAGCTTGAGAATAGTAATAATACAAAAGCAACCCATCCATAAGGCTCAAATCAAACAAATAAATTATATGTTCTGACATGTGATATATATTATACAATAACAACAATAAACTATAGTACTACACCGTACATCTATGATCCATACGCTATACCATACATAATGCATCCATATCTGTTATTGAAAATTGATTATCCATATATCCATCTAAAACAAAGTGATAGTCATCCTAATCCCAAATTTACATGATCTAGATCAAGCCATCAATCATTTGTAAAGTGCAATGCATAAAGTCGTATAAAACTAATACAAGTTTAACACCAATAGCTTTGGCTCGTTGGGCTCACTTGTTAACTACACGAGCTAAAACTAATACAAATTTAAGACCAATAGCTTTGAATCGTTAGGCTTGCGAGTCGTTAACTACACAAGCTAAAATGCTGGCTTAGTTTGTTGAAAAATATAAATAAAACGAGTTGAGCAGTCGAGCGAGCTACCCAGATGCAAGTTTTTAGTCTAGTCCTAACAGAGGAGGATGTGGTGGATTGTCCATATTCTTCTTTTGGAGCCCCAGCATCTGCTATTTCTACAATTATAATAAATGGTCCTAGAAAATACTATAGTTTCCTGACGTTAACTAACCTAAAACGTAGGTAACATGGTATACTATAGATGAAGAGAGATGATGAAAGTTTTATGAATGAAATGAGTTTTAGGGGGGGGGGGGGGGGTTTAAAAACTCATATACACTGTTTTCAACCCATGAGAGTCCTTTTTTTTTAAAAAAAGGTCATGTCTCGAAAATGGTTGCTCTTACTAATAAACATTTTAAAATATCAATTTACATACAATGGATAAAAATACATTATTTCTTCCTTATTAGAACACATTAAAAGGTGTCCTTACAAAGCTAACACTACGTGCATTTGTATTATTATAATATAGTAACTTAGAAGTGCTCTCCATATGAAGAGTGGTCAATAGGTGGCAAATCTCAGTTATGATCTCCATGATGTTCAAACTACTGCGTCAGCTGTCAGCATAGAATCCTACTATATTAGTTTTTTTTCCCTAATGTTATGTCTCTCCGGTTCTTGTTTTTTTAAACAATGTTGTAGGCTCTTTTCCTTGCTAATGCAATGATGATATAGGCCCTGTTCGCTGGTCTGAAACTTGGTTGAAACTGGCTGAAAAATACTGTTCCGGCTAAATTGTTGTGAGAGAAAAACACTGTTTCGGCTGAAAAAAGAAGCCGAACAAGCCGAATATGGGGTAAGCCGAACAGGGCCATAGTGGCTTGTTGGCGTATCTTTTTAGTGATCTTCTGTGCCGCAAAATTCTAGTGATTTTTTCATTGGTAAGGGGGCATATTTTCTCATATAGTGAAGTGCTAAGCAGCTCAATCGCATTTAAATGACATAGATGATAAATTTTGCCAAACTATTATCTCATCTGTTTTTATTATAATAAATAACATGCGGCCTCATCATTGGTAGATCATTCCCCACACTAGTGACCACGGATCCACCTACGTGCATGCGGTCCTTGTTCGTTACACACGGATACAAAGATGATTTGACTGACAGTTGTGCCCGGCACAGCGCGGCCCCACAGGTCAGCTAATCGCATCGGCGAGACGACGACATCTCATTTGGCTCCTTCGGCGGACGCACCACTCCGGCCGCGTCGTCTGAAGTGGACTGGGAGAAGGGCGGCGTGACACGCGACGGCGCGAGACAGCCCAGCGCCGTTGCGGGGCTCCTCCTCCTCTTCCTCCGCCGCCTCCCCACCGGCCCACCCAGGCGACGAGGGCGATCGAGGGGGGCTTCAGATACCGTCTCATCGCAAAGGCACCAGAATGGTGATTAGTGCTGTTCCCCTCCGATCCCCTGCTCTCCTCCGTATTCGTATACCTTTTTTTTTTCATTTTCTCTTTTCTGTTGATATCCAGAATTTGTCTGCGGCTGCCGTGTAACCGTGTTTGTTGTGCCTTTGCACTCGAGTTGCGGGTTTGCGCCGAAATTGAATTAGGGTTTTTACAATTCTGCATGTGATGCTAGAATTGTGGGTGGTCTGGTTCGGCTGTTAATCACTTTTTTTTTTTGAAAGTTGCAGCCTTATCTGGCATGTTAATAAGGAGAGTTAGAGTTACATGCACAAGCGGTGCTCACATCGCCTTATAGCTGGTAGACTACCAAGCAGGCAATAAAAAGATCCAGTTGATTAAGGGGGGATAGAGTCCTGATGCCTGTCTCTGCTCCAGTTGATTACTTGGTCATGGATTTAGATTTCGGCACGTTTTTCATTAAGCAGGAGAGATTTTGATTATTCTTATCCCAAGCCTCGTAGATGAGGTTAAAATATCCAATGCATAGCCATAGTTCACCTTTAAATGGTTTGGTTTCTCTGATGATGTCTTCCAGGAAGGATAGCTTAGGCCCATATACAGTGGTGAGCTTGAATTTTGTGTTTGTTGGCAAGATGGAGACTGTCATGGAGAGGGAGAAATCTGTCAATGTTGTTGGTCCCGAGATCCCTGGCACGGGTGAGCCGACCGTTCATCGTCGTTGCTGACCACACACTATGGCTGGAGGTAGAAGAAGGGAGGGAGAACAGAGCGCACACACATACAGTACAAGCACCAGCATTGGCCGGAGCTCTGCAGAGGAGATGACAAAACTGAACCCGCTCAACTTTACTGAGTTGCAGTGAGAAACTATATATACAACTCTACCCATCTAATCATAGTGCACAGACATGCCAGGCTACCATGCTGCTACAATGACTAGATGTGACAGCAGGGTTGACTTTGGCGTCTGCCCCTGCTGTGGCTACAGTGCGGCAGGGGAGCCTTTCGGCGCCTGCCCCTGCCGTGGCTACAGTGCAGCAGCAGGGGAGCCCTTTCGGCGCCTGTCCCTGCCGCGCGTACAGAGGAGCAGCAGATTACTTTACAATTCTTCCCCCTAATCCTGCTGCTAACCCTAGAACCTCCACCATACCGATCATCTTCTTCAGCTTCGTGAACCGAAGACGGCCGAGCGGCTTGGTAAGGACGTCCGCGAGTTGCCGACCAGTTTCGACGAACTCGATGACGATCTGTCCTCCATCGACATAGTCCCTGAGGAAGTGGAACTTGACGTCGATGTGCTTGCTCCGGTCGTGGAGAATCGGATTCTTCGCGAGGGCGATGGCGGGCTGGTTGTCCACCATCAGTGCTGGTGGGTGAGCTTCCACACTGGTCAGCTCGCCCAGCAGCCAGCGCAGCCACACAGCTTGGCACGCCGCTGTGGCTGCCGCCACGTACTCTGCCTCGCACGTGGATAGCGCCACCACCTTCTGTTTCAGCGACAGCCATGAGATTGGAGCTGACCCGAGGAAGACGAGCACGCCAAAGGTGCTCCGCCGTCCGTCGATGTCCCCCGTCATGTCTGTATTGATGAACACAGTGAGCTGCAGCCCACTTTCACCAGTCTTGGGGAAGACGATCCCCTGATCCACCATCCCCTTGACATAGCGCAGCAGCCGCTTCACCGTGGCCCAGTGATCCTCTCGGGGATCCTCCATGAAGCGGCTGATATAGCCTACAGCGAACGCAATGTCCGGCCTCATGTGGACTAGGTAGCGCAGACCGTCGACGATGCTCCGATAGAGTGTTGCATCTACCTTCACCGTGGTATTAGCCTTCGTCAGCTTCAGCCGCTCCTCCATCGGAGTCACGCACGGCTTGCACTCAGCCATGCCGCTCCGCTCCAACAGCTTCGAGGCGTACGCGCTCTGACCAAGCTTGAGCGCCTCCTTCACCTGTCTCACATCGATGCCGAGGTAGTGTAAGGTCCTAGTATGGCTAGAGGGGGGTGAATAGCCTATTTAAAAATCTACAAATCAACTAGAGTAATTTGATTAGTATGACAAATAGCGTAATGTAAATTTGCTCTAGCTCTACGAGGGTTGCAAGCCACCTATCCAATAATTCTAGTTGTAATGATTACTTAGACACACAAGCTTGTTATGTAACTACTCACTAAGAGCTCTCAATCTTGCTACTCTAAAGAGCTCAACTAGATGAATGTAAATAATAAAGCAAGCTCTTAATTCTAATTACACTAAAGAGCTTGTATCAACTAGTTTACAAGAATGTAAATAAGTGAGTAGGGTGATTATATCGCCATGTAGTGGATGAACCAATCACAAGATGAATATATAGCCAATCATCGGAAGAATGCCAAAGACAAGAGAATCGATTTTCTCCCGAGGTTCACGTGCTTACCAACACATTAGTCCCTGTTGTGTCGATCAACACTTGGTGATTCGGCGGCTAAGAGGTGTTTCACAAACCTCGTCCACATGATTGGACACCGCAAGAACCTACCCACAAGTGAGGTAACTCAATGACACGAGCAATTTACTAGAGTTACCTTTCGGCACTCCACCGGGGAAGGTACAACTCTCCTCACAATCACCGGAGATGGCCACGAACAATCACCAACTCATGCCGATCCTCCACCGCTGCACCGAGTCATCTAGGTGGTGGCAACCACCAAGAGTAACAAGTGAAATCTACGGCGCAACACGAATACCAAGTGCCTCTAGATGCAATCACTCAAGCAATGCACTTGGATTCTCTCCCAATCTCACAATGATGATGAATCAATGATGGTGATGAGTGGGAGGGCTTTGGCTAAGCTCACAAAGTTGCTATGTCAATGAAAATGTGCAAGAGTTGGAGCTACAACTGGCCATGGGGCTTAAATAGAAGCCCCCATGGAATAGAGCCGTTATACCCCTTCACTGAGCAAAACGCACTCTGACCGGACGCTTCGGTCATACTGACCAGACCCTGGACTCAGCGTCCGGTCCACTAATTTTTGCCATGTGTCACTTTGAGTTAAAACTGAACTGTCAGATCTCAACGGCTAAGTGCCGACCGGACGCTCCGGTATTACTAACCGGACCCTGGAGCCTCAGCGTCCGGTCGAGTACAGTAAGGATCGAAATCCGTTTTTCTTTGACCGGACGCGTCCGGTCCACCTTGACCGGACATAATCCAGCGTCCGGTGGTATACCCTATCCACTGCACCACCGAGTTAACGCGACCAGACATAGGTAGTCAGCATCCGATGCAATTAGATCCAGTGTCCGATCACTTGACCGACGCTGGCATCTCCTCTGTCTTCTTCCCCCTTTCTCGAATGTGCTAACCACCAAGTGTATCACCTTGTGCACATGTGTTAGCATATTTTTACAAACATTTTCAAGGGTGTTAGTGATCCACTAGATTCTAAATGCATATGCAATGAGTTAGAGCATCTAGTGGCACTTTGACAACCGCATTTCGATACGAGTTTCACTCCTCTTAATAGTACGGCTATCTATCCTAAATGTGATCATACTCACTAAGTGTCTTGATCACTAAAACAAAATGGCTTCTACATTTTATACCTTTGCCTTGAGCCTTTTGTTTTTCTCTTTCTTCTTTTCCAAGTTTAAGCATTTGACCATCACCATGCCATCACCATTGTCATGATCTTCGCCATCACTTCATCACTTGGAGTAGTGCTACCTATCTCATGGTCATCTTGATAAACTAGGTTAGCACTTAGGGTTTCATCAATTAACCAAAACCAAACTGGAGCTTTCAATCTCCCCCTTTTTGGTAATTGATGACAACCCTTATACAAAGATATGAATTAAAGTTCATTTGAATCCATGTTGCTTGCCCAAGCATATTTTTACCATGTGTAAAGGAATACGGACAAGTTTCATGAACTCCAAATGGTAGTAATTGCTCCCTCTATATATGTGCTAAGAGTTTGGATTGTAGCTTGCACATATGCTCAGATAGAAAATATAGGAGTCAATCTCTACCAAATGATGCTAAGGTATAAGAGATGGACCTTTGAAGCGTGATACCAATTGGAGTGCACCAATATACCATCCTTAGCACCATTAGTAACTAGATATCTACAAAAACTAGAATACCCCATAAGATCAATATTACAAGCAAGGGTCTAGTTTCAATAGAATGAACATAGGTCTAGTTACTTTAGCTAGAAACCACTTGATAGCTAGATACCACTTGTAAATGCATGGGAATGAAATCATTAGATGACCTATGCATGCTAGATTTTCATTTCATCATTCAAATCTATAATTAGCATACACCACACAAGCATGGATCTTGAATTTTAAAACTTGTGCCATGCAAGCAAATATATGAAATGCACATTCAAATGCATCATACAAGTTTGTGAGCTTGCTCCCCCTACTTGTATGCTCAAAATTTTAATTGATCCCTTTCCTTTATCATATCTCTCCCCCTATGTCAAATACTCCCCTATCACTCATATCTTTGTTTCTCTCCCCCTTTGTCAACAATTAGCACAAAAAGATGGCGTAAATTTTAGATAGGTTGGGGTGAAACCATGTAAAATGAGGATCATTTTCCCAAATTGGTTCAATCTAGATTACTTGCAAAAGTTATTTAACTCGGTTTGATCCAAGGACAAGCTTCTTCACACCTCTAAATAAGGGTTATCTTGTACCATGTTGAGTTAAACACTTATAACTTATTTTCTAGATCAAACTTTAGGTTTATAAGCCCACAAACATGTCATATGCTACCACTAGATCATTTGAAATATACAAGCAATAGTGGTACCATACAAGCATCAAATTCATTTGATTTTCATGAATGAGCCTAGGACATGATAGGAATGACTAGATGCACTAAACAAGTCCTTAGCAATGGATGGATGACATGTCAATCAACTTTACCTTGCTTTGCTCGAAGGAGAGACATGTCATATAAGTTGGAGGTGCATCAACACATATTGGAGAAGTCAAGTATGTTCAATTCATTCCTTATCTTGTAAAACCTCTTCTCATCAAGTGGCTTGGTGAATATGTTGGCAAGTTGATCTTTGGTGCCCACACTCTCTATGCAAATATCCCCTTTTTGTTGGTGATCTCTTATGAAGTGATGACGGACATCTATATGCTTTGTTCTTGAGTGTTGAACCGGGTTGTTGGTGAGTTTTACGACACTTTCATTGTCACATAGCAATGGCACTTGTTTGAACTTGATTCCAAAATCACTCAAAGTGGCCTTCATCCAAAGTAATTGTGCACAACAACTACCGGCCAAAATGTACTCCGCTTCGGCGGTTGAAAGTTCTACACTATTTTGCTTCTTTGATGACCAAGATACAAGTGATCTTCCCAATAGTTGACATGTGCCCGATATGCTCTTTCTTTCAACTTTGCACCCCGCATAATCAGAATCCGAATATTCAATCAACTCAAATCTTGCTCCTTTGGGATACCATAATCCAACATGTCGTGTATGCTTTAAGTACCTCAATATTCTATTTGTTGCCTTCAAATGACTTTCTCTTGGTGAGGCTTGAAATCTAGCACACATGCATACACTAAACATCACATCCGGCCTTGATGCGGTTACATAGAGTAGACTTCCAATCATAGACCGATACATCTTTTGATCAACCATGTTGCCACTTGCATCACTATCCAAGCTTCCACTTGTCCCCATTGGTGTACTAATAGCTTTAGCATCATCCATTCCAAACTTCTTGAGCATGTCCTTGATGTACTTGCCTTAACTCACAAATGTGTCATTCTTCATTTGCTTGATTTGAAGGCCAAGGAAGTAACTAAGCTCTCCAATCATGGACATCTTAAACTCACTTGCCATCATCTTGCCAAACTCCTCACAAAATTCTTGATTTGTTGATCCAAAGATGATATCATCAACATAGATTTGCATTACAAACAAGTCCTTTCCAAGCTTCTTGGTGAAGAGAGTGGTGTCAACATTTTCCATCTTGAATCCCTTAGAGAGTAGGAAATCCCTCAATCTCTCATACCATGCTCTAGGTGCATTGCTTTAATCCATACAAAGCCTTTCTCAACTTGTAAACATGGTTGGGTTTCTTTTCATCTTCAAAACCGAGAGGTTGCTCAACATACACAAGCTCATTGATGTACCCATTTAGAAATGCACTCTTCACATCTATTTGGTACAACTTGATGTTGTGGGTACAAGCATAATCTATCAAGATCCTAATTGCCTCCAATCTTGCAACCGGGGCATATGTTTCTTCAAAGTCAAGACCTTCAACTTGAGTGTAACCTTGAGCCACTAATCTTGCTTTGTTCCTTATTACTATTCCATCTTGATCTTGCTTGTTTCAAAAGACCCACTTAGTTCCAATCACATTATGATCCTTAGGCCTCTCAACTAAATCCCATACTTGGTTTCTCGTGAAGTTGTTTAGCTCTTTATGCATAGCATTGATCCAATCAACATCCCTCAAAGCTTCATCTATCTTCTTAGGTTCAATGGATTACACAAATGAGAAATGCTCACAAAATAAGGCCAATCTTGATCTTGTTTGCACACCTCTTGAAATATCACCAATGATAGTGTCCAATGGATGATCTCTTGTAATATTGGTTGGTTGAAGCACTTGCACTTGATTGCTAGCATTTGATTGATCACTTGGTTGAGATGATGAACTAGCCATTTATTGATCTTGCATATTGCCATTACTAGTGCTTGCTTGGATTTGATCATGAGAACCACTAGCTTGCACATTTGAGTTAGAGAGCACTTGATTTTTATCATCTTCAATATCAATCACCTCTCTAGGCCTTAGCTCACCGATGTCCATGTTCTTCATTGCATTGACCAATTGAGTGCCTTTTACATCATTTAGATTCTCATCTTCCTCTTGGGAACTATTTATTTCATCAAACTCCACATCATGAACCTTCTCAAGAATGCCGCTAGCCAAATTCCAAACTCTAAAAGCCTTGCTAGTAGTGGAGTATCCAAGCAAGAAACCTTCATCACATTTCTTCTCAAATTTGCTCAATCTAGTGCCTTTCTTCAATATATAGCATTTACATCCAAAGACCCAAAAGTATGCAATATTTGGCTTTCTTCCATTCAATAGCTCATAAGGTGTATTCTCCATCATGGGGTGACAATAGAGTCGGTTGCTATAATAGCAAGTCATGTTGATTGCTTCGGCCCAAAATGAATGACTCACATTGTACTCACTTAATATTGATCTTGTCATATCAATCAAGGTTCTATTCTAATGGAGACGGGGATCCCGATCTTCCGTCAGGTGATGATAACTATTGTTGTGGCGGAGAATGACACACCGATCCGGCTTCAGATCGAAAGATCGAACCCTGCAATCTTAGCACCATAGCTCCTCTGGTTATCAACCAAGTCTTGGACCAGGTTGACCTTGCCAAGAAGGCTAATCCCTGCCTGCGCAACGAAGAACACAAGCAAGAACAAGAAAGGTCGCAACCAAATTGCAGATGTATGATTAATCTCACGAGTTGGGGTCTCATAAACCGATGAACGGCGAAACTGTTCTTGACAGAATAATCTAAGCAAAACCCAAACCCTAATGGAGGGGCGGCAGCTGTTTATGAAGACTCTAGGGTCGTGCAAGACCCCTAGACGCGCCCCTAATGGGCCCAAACTCGATACATGGTCCAACGGACCAAAAGACGGTGTCGCAGCACCCTGGTAGATTCTGGATGCTGACTTGTTTCGATGATTCCCATTGATTCCGAATAGCTTTTGACATGAAACTACTTGGATTGGCTTCCTTATCAAATTAGCTTTCCATACATATGTGGATCATCGAAAACGGAGTCCAGATGCGTCCTGGGCGACCAGTTTAAGGCAGACTGGTCCTGGAGGCTGAGGCAGACTCGAATTCGTGTTGGACTGGGCCTCCGGCTTTTGTTGGACGTCCTTGTTGATCATCATCACCTCCTCCACGTCCTCTTAGTCCCTCTTGACCCTCTCTAATGTTTCTAAGCAAGATAACATCATTAGGTAGTAGTCTATTATCAAAAGTATGAAAAGGATCGCTTAAGAACGAGCTCACCTGTAAATTGAGTTGACGCATTCGAGCCCGGGTCATTGGACCTTGCATAACGGTTGGAGGATCAGCTGGTACATCCAAAGGAGTGATGTCCTCATCATCCTCCCCCTCTTAAATTGGAGTCATCCTCGACTCAAGCTCATCTTCTTCTCCCAAATAAGGTTTCAAATCTGCAATGTTAAATGTGGGACTAACTTCGAACTCGGGTGGTAACTCAAGTTTGTAATCTTTATCATTTATTTTCTCAATAATCTTATAAGGACCAGCTGCTCTTGGCATTAATTTGGACTTACGTAGCTCAGGAAATCTATCTTTTCTTAAATGTAACCAAACCAAATTACCCGGTTCAAGTTTAATCTCTTTTCTACCTTTACTACCAGCAATTCTATACTTTTTATTCATGCTTTCAATATTTGCTTTAGTTGTTTCATGAAACTTACGAATAAAATCAGCACGCTCTCTAGCATCACTATGTATTCTCTCAGTGGTAGGTAAAGGCAAAAGATCAATAGGAGTACGGGGGTTAAAACCATACACTACCTGAAAAGGACTTACCTTAGTGGTGGAATGTTCCGTCCTGTTATATGCAAACTCCACATACGGCAAACACTCTTCCCACATCTTCAAATTGCGCTTCAAAATGGCTCTCAACATGGTGGACAATGTTCGATTCACAACCTCAGTTTGCCCATCAGTTTGGGGATGACATGTTGTAGAAAACAGCAGCTTGGTCCCCAATTTATTCCACAACGTGCGCCAAAAATGACTCAAGAATTTTGCATCACGATCTGAAACAATAGTAGAAGGCATACCATGCAAGCGAATAATTTCTTGAAAGAAAAGGTCAGCAATATAAACAGCACCGTCGCTCTTATGACAAGGAATAAAATGTGCCATCTTAGAAAAACGATCAACCACCACAAAAATACTATCCCTCCCCCTCTTAGTCCTTGGCAATCCCAACACAAAATCTATAGATATATCTGCCCAAGGAGTAGAAGGAACAGGAAGAGGCATATACAAACCATGTGGGTTCAATCACGACTTAGCTTTTTGATATGTGGCACACCGAGCCACGTACCGCTCCACATCACGCCTCATCCTAGGCCAAAAGAAGTGTGTGGACATCACCTCCTCCGTCTTCTTGGCACCAAAATATCCCATCAATCCGCCTCCATGTGCCTCCTACAACAACAAAAGACAAATGGAACCAACTGGAATGCATAGACGGTTAGCTCTAAACAAAAACCCATCGCTGATCATAAACTTATTCTATGTGCGTCCCTCTCTACAATTAAGCAACACATCCTTAAAATCAGGATCAAGCGCATATTGTTCTTTAATGGATTGAAGATAAAAAATCCGGCAATCAAGTTGAGACAGCAATGTATATCTTCTAGACAAAGCATCAGCAATCACATTATTCTTCCCTTTCTTGTGTTTGATAATATAAGAAAAAGACTCAATAAATTCAACCCATTTAGCATGCCTACAATTCAGATTATTTTGAGAGCGAAGATACTTAAGCGATTCATGATCCGAATGAATAATAAATTCTTTAGGCCACAAATAATGACGCCACGTCTCTAAAGAACGGACAAGTGCATACAATTCTTTATCATACGTGGAATAATTAAGAATAGGACTATGTAATTTTTCACTAAAGTAAGCAACAGGTTTACCATCTTGCATTAAAACACCACCAATGCCAACTCCACTAGCATCACATTCTAGCTCAAAAGTCTTACCAAAATTTGGAAGTTGCAGCAATGGTGCGTGTGTAAGCTTGTCCTTCAAAGTGTCAAAGAACTCCTCATGTGACTCTCCCCAATGAAACACCACTCCTTTCTTCGTCAACTCATGCAATGGGGCAGCAATGGTGCTAAAATCTTTGACGAAACGGCGGTAGAATCCTGCAAGACCAAGAAAACTCCTCACCTGTGTGACAGTTTGGGGAACCGGCCAGCTCTTTATGGCTTCAATTTTCATCTCGTCCACCTCAATTCCCTGTAGAGTTACAACATAGGCAAGAAAAGAAACTCGATCCGTGCAAAAGATGCACTTCTCAAGGTTACCAAATAAACGTGCATCACGTAAGGCATTAAAAACAGCACGTAAGTGATCCATATGTTGATCAAAAGACTTGCTGTAACTCGATCCATATGTTCACTATAATTGTGGTATCTGAAGGGTGGTGCTTTGCTCGTGTTACAGCACTTGATCAGCGATAGCGACGATGGAGATGAGTTTGAGTGGGACAATGACGGTGATGGGGAAGCGGGGAGCAGCGATGGAGATGAGTTTGAGTGGGACAGTGAGGGTGATGGGGAAGCGGGGAGCTTAAGCACTGCTGGTTCATCGGTTCAGACGTCGAGGAACCTTCGTGCTCCTGGCCCGTCCACGCTGGCAAGGCTGGTGAGTGAGAAAAAAATGATTGACATCACCGACTATCTACTTGTTCATTACATGTTTTTACCTGTTATATGGTCTTATGGTTACGATCTTTCATGTGGTGTTTTCTTGTGCAACTGTGAAAAGGATTCTAATGGCGAGAGAGACAATGGGGTAGCGTCATCTGTGTATACGATTGATTATTTTGTGGGGATGGGTTTCTCCAGAGAGATTGTCTTGAAGGCCATGACTGAAAATGGTACAACTATACTAATAACTGATTTCTGAGTTGCAGCTTTTCCTTTTGCATATTATGATTGACTGATGCCTTTGCTTTCACGGGACCACGGGGAGGATTCATTACTTGATCTTCTTTTCACATATAAGGTGTTTGACAATGCACAATCTTTAACTCAATTTGGGCTAAAGCTTGTTTTTTTTCCTGGGAGGATAATCACTCTTCTGCTTGTGTTCCTCATCCTGTTGACGATGACGATGATGTTCTTGGAAACTGGGATGATGCGAACAACAGCGATGATCACCTCAGCTCTGATGACTCTGATGATGAGGTATTTCCATGGTTTTCGTTGGTCTTCAGCACAAAATGTACTTGCTGTGCTTTATCAATTCGATCAACTGATCATGCTTAAACAATTTTTTGTTCCTGTTTCGTCTTAACTCTTAAGCTCATTGTTTCCTTTTTTTCATATGGCATACTTGAATCTGCTCCTCAGTTTAAACTGGTGCTAGCTACATAGCTTTATGAGAAACATGAGCTAGTAATGCATGTATTCCATTCAGTTTTTTGAGGGAAGGTTGTTTCCGGCAAAACCAATGATTCAATATGTTTGTTAAAAGAGCTTGCTAATGAAACTGTTAACTTAATCTTTCTCGCCACTTGATCTTTAGTTTTCTTTCCCTTGTTTCATTTTTCATGTCTCTTTCTAATCAATAGTATGCGATATTGCGATATTCATAGTTGGGCATAATTTAGCTATGTGTCCCTTTTCATTATCTGTTCTTGTTGACCTTATCTCTACGGAGTTTTCTTTTTAACCTTCAACTTTACATATCTTTAGTGCCATCCTTTGCTACAGTTTTGATTAAAAAAAAAGTAATACTAGGGTGCGTGTTATCTGTGTGTTTATGTTTAGCATGCCTTTTCCTTGTAATTATAATCCAAATAGCTTATCCACAAAGTTTATGGGTTATTCACTCACGTGCTATTCCACTTTTGATTGATCAAGTTTTAGCTACATATAGTTTGTTCTTTTCTGTGGTGGTGGATTGCTTTAGGAATAGGCACATTGCTGTAATCCTTTATGCCGCCAGAGGATCTGCATTCATATTTTGATCTAGAAGTAGATTTTTTTGTGATTTAAGTGTTGGGCATGTGTCTTGGAGACTGCATATAGCTGAGGTTGGATGAATTAGACTTCACTAGGCTTCCTAACTTGTTTGTTGAACCATTGCCCACAATTTCTAACCTTGTAGGCAGAGTAATCTATGAGTTGCTTTCTATATGCTTTCCTATGTTTTCATGCAGGGATTTCTACAAGAGATGTCACCGAGGGACAAAAAGGTCGAGTCCTTAGTGAGCATGGGCTTTCGTGAGGATGAAGCCAAAATGGTTATTACTAGATGCGGTATGTCTCATTTGAATCTGCTGCAAATGTAGACCTTGTTCAAATGGAACTAACTTATTCTGTCTACTTGGTTTAATATTACTCAGGGCAAGACGCAGATATATCTGTGTTAGTTGAGTCAATCTGCCGTTCAGTGGCTGCTGGAGCCAGTTACTATGAGCGTGATGCAAACAGCAAGGTATATGTGGTTAAAGTGTTCATCTGACGCAGGAAAATGTTCCTTTAACCTAATGGAGTGACACTAAAACTGTCTTTATAATTCTGCAGGAGGCAGGTTTGGATTATTGTGGTTCCTCTGTGAGAAGAAAGCGGACAAAGTTCATGGAAAAGAAGAAGATAAATGGGAAGCGATTTGGGGGTGGGGCACGAGAAAGTGGAGGGTCCATAGATGGTAGGCATGAGGAGTCAATGCCTCTCCCAAACCCAATGGCTGGATTCAACTTGCCAGGTGACAGGATGTCAATGGACAGATTGCTTCCCAAAGAGGCTATTGGACGCTCCTTTTTCTATTATGAAAATGTGGCTCTTGCTCCAAAAGGTGTCTGGGCAACCATCTCAAGTTTCCTGTATGACATCCAGCCCGAGTTTGTTGATTCAAAGTTCTTCTGCGCTGCTACAAGGAAAAGAGGTTACATACATAACCTCCCAACTGCCAACAGGTCTCCTCTCATTCCCTTGCCACCAAAGACGATACATGATGCCTTTCCCTGTACCAAGCAGTGGTGGCCCTCATGGGACACAAGAAGACATTTTAACTGCATCCAAACATGTACAGCTAGCTCAGCGCTGACAGAACGGATTCGTGCTGCTCTTGCAAACTGTGAAGACCCACCATCTCCAGAAGTTCAGAAATATGTCTTCGAACAATGTAAGAAGTGGAATTTGGTTTGGGTTGGTCGATACAGAGTTGCTCCTCTCGAGCCTGAAGAAATAGAGTTTCTGCTTGGTTTTCCAAAGGACCATACCAGGGGAATCAGCAGGACCGAGAGGTACAAATCTCTAGGTAACTCGTTCCAAGTACATACAGTTGCGTACCATCTTTCAGTACTAAGGGAGATGTTTCCAGATGGCATGAACGTTCTCTCTTTGTTCTCTGGGATTGGAGGAGCTGAGATAGCTCTGCACAAGCTTGGGATCCATATGAAGACAGTGGTCTCTGTTGAGATATCTAAAGTAAACAGGACCATCTTGAAAGCCTGGTGGGATCAAACCCAATCAGGAACATTGATTGAAATCGCTGATGTCAAGGATATAACCGATGATTGGCTTGAGTCCACTATGAGAAAAATAGGTGGGTTCGACTTGGTAATTGGTGGCAGCCCATGCAACAATTTTACTGGGAGCAATCGCTACCACCGTGATGGCTTAGCGGGTGAGCACTCTTTCCTGTTCTACCACTTTCCTAGAATATTGGGTTGTGTGAAGTCAGTGATGCAGCGGATGCAGTCTTAAGTTATTACTATACAGAAACAGAAATGCATGCAGCGGCATAGCACCATTTTGGATGGGACCTATTGCCAATTGTTCATCCCTAGGAACTTGAACTCAATATATTGTAGAATCCTACATTGATTTGGAACATGTCTCCTTTGAGATATGACACCCTTCTCCAAGGTTCTATTGCTGAAGAACTGCAGCCTGTTGCTTGACATGGCAAAGTCATTCCCATTTTTCATCAAGTGGCCTATTTGATCTGCCGTGTATCATCTTAAATTTGCAGTACATGCCTAGTGATGCCAGCAAGCCTGGTACCTTCTACCTTTCAAGAGCCACTCCTTTTGCTGAAACCTGGATATGTAATATAAAGATGGTCATAAAATCAAATGCACTTTAATTCATTGTTTGTTAGTTTTGAAGGAAAGCTGGGCAGGATGCCAGGGATTGTCCTTTTGGTGCCTCTAGCATTTACTATTACTCCAGTAGTCTAGTTAGAATGAATGTTTTCCAAAAAAAAAAAATTTGTCTTCCAGCCAAAGTAATATTTTTGGTAAGTAACCCAAGGATCCTGATCTGGACTAATACCATTAATATCTTAACCTGCCACAATTTAACAAAAGCAGTACTAGGGCACTGTTTATTGCAAGGTCAGATGGCCCATGTGTTCACATGCTGTCTAGGTTTAGCAAAGCTCAGATCTGGGGTCATTCACCTGGACTTAAAAAAAAATGGTGCGACAAATATCAGAAAAGGGTGCTTTCCATACTTGTAATGCTTTTTATGCAAGTAACATATTTGGCCCTTTATTGTTAATTCCCGTATAGATCAGTTGGTAACTGATATCCCATAAGATTAGGTGATAAGACCCCATGCCTTTTGTCACTGCGGAATTTACTTATATTCACAAGAACTGTTACTAGTAAAAATCACATCAATCTTGTGTAATCCAATACTGTTGTTCTCATATTTGATGATGCCTGAGAGCATTTGCATAACCCCGAATTTATGATGACTAGAATTTCTAGTTGTAGCCTCCATGGGATCTGGGTGGCATACCATCAGGCATCAGCACTATTGAAATTTGGTGTTCTTTCTATCTTTTATACGGTACCGGCAAGTTGCGATCTTAAACCTCTAATCTCTGCTGGTCTCTGCCATTGTGGCTGAGGATGGGTTAAGCGTCGGCAGCTTTGTGGGTCAACCTCCGTGGTGTGTAGATCAAACAAAACATGATTGCCCCTACAGGGACAGCGCAATGGACCATATGATGTTGATTCCTGCGGGCCTGTCTGGGTGGGGGCTTCGTCTCCAATTGGATGAATAGCTTTTTCCAGCGAGCTACTGGATCATGCCACGGTTACAGGTTACTGTTCCCTCGTATTTGCGGAGTGATTGTTGCTGTAGCCTGTAGCTAGCTGATATCTCTTCTAATAGAAATGGATCACCTGGTGGAACTGATAGTGATAGGGGAACACGCAGTGAATTACATGTCGCCTGATTTGGTGCCTGTTTAGTTCCTAAAATTTTGTAAAATTTTCAAGATTCTCCGTCACATCGAATCTTTGGACGCATGCATGAAGTATTAAATATAAATAAAAAATAAAACTAATTACACAGTTTAGACGAAATTCACGAGACGAATCTTTTAAGCATAATTAGACTATGATTGGACACTAATTATCAAATAATAACGAAAGTGCTACAGTACAATTTTTCAAAAAATTTCGCCAACTAAACAAGGCTGGCATTGGTTCAGCATTGTTGCATGTGACACAGTGACAGACGCTGAATGCACGGCTCCATGCTCTTATGAATGAATGAATCATGAAGGAAGAGAAACTTGCTGCGCGTTGCACGTTCTCTAATTATATTAGGCTCGCAATGGCATTGATGAAATTGTTGCTTGCGTGGTTGTAAAGCCACCTGATTGTGACGGGACGGGGTCCTCCTCCAACTTCGTTGACAGCATCTAACGCGAGCAGATCTGGCGGATGGCGACAGTCTCTTTTCACTAACAAATGAGCCAACCGTACTTTTCAACGAGACGTGGTTGAAGGTTGACATGTGGATACTGCATCTGCAATTCTGCATCTTGAATGGAATTTTTAACTACGGAGCAGCACAGAAACCACACTCTTTGGCCCTGTTCGTTTGGCTCAAAAAATAAGCCAAAGTTAAAATATTATAGAGAAAAAAATATTGCTTCGACTGAAAAAAGAAGTCGAATAAACCAGCTTTTAAGATAAGCCGAACGGTGGCCTTTATATGGTTTCACCGTTCTGCTTGTCCTGGTTAGTACGAGCCAGGGAAATTCATCAAGATTCGTCCCGTGTTTACAATTAAGGATGAAACGGTACGGAAATACCTCGTACCAAATCGCATCGTTTTCTACATTTAATTCGATTGAATTCGTATTTTCGAACAAATTCGAATTCGGTTCGAAATTCGGAATACCAAATTCGAAATCGGAACAAAAACGGTTTAGACATTTTTCCAACCGTTTTATACTTTTCTACTTTTAATTTGTAATATCCCGAATTCAAAATTCGGTTTCGAAATTCGGTTTGAATCAAATTTGGCCCACTATAAGTCCAACCTTAGAAAAATTATATCTTTTTCATAAAATCTCGGATGAAGATGATTTTATATGAAAATTGTAGCTCTCGACGAGATCTACAACTTTTTAGTTCTTAGTTTTTTCATTTGATGTCTTGAAGATGTTAAAAAAATTAAACAAAGTCAGTGATATATTAATCGTATATAGGCGCTTGTTGCCTTAAAAAAATCATATCTTCCTTATATCGCGTCGAATGAAGATACTTTTTAAGAAAGTTGTAGGACTTATTAATTATTATGTACTTATTATTTGTTATGCACTTGGTCCTATGTGTCAATATTCCGTATTGATTTTTCGTATACCGACCGTGTTCGACATAATTCCGCTCGAATTAGTTCGTTTTCGAAATTTTTGATATTCCGTAAGTTCGTGTTCGTTTTCGTGTCTGGCTTTACCGCTTTCGTTTTCGTATTCAAATATAGAAGTAGAAAACGGTTGAGAGGTTTTCTGACCGTTTTCATCCCTATTTACAATGCCATCCTGCCGAAATTTGGAATTTTCCCGCACCCAATCCGAACGGCGCCGAGAGCCCGAGACTGTCGAGAGAGAAATAATTTGACCTTGTGCGCAAACACAAGGAATCAAACGGCCGGACTGGAAGCTTTCCACATTCTACAGCCATCTTTGCCGCGCACGGCGCCGGCGCACCGCTCTTTTGCTGCCGCGGCAGGAGCTTTCGGTTTCCATCACGGAGAGAGGCGTTTCGCTCTTCCGCACGCTTCCGACCAACCATGCAACTTGAGCTTTCGTCCACAGGACGCGCGTTTCGTTCGTGTAGCAAAACAGACAGGCAGACCCGGTCCAGTTATCTTTTCGTGCGCTCCCCAAAAGACTTTCCGGGCGGAGCGGACGAATCAAAGCTGCCGCGCCGTCTGGACTCTGGATTCAGGGGCTAGCACCTTCTTTCCGCAAAAATCTTGCCACTTTTCCATGCGTGCTCGTAAATCATAATGCTAGTGTTAAGCAATCTCTTGAGTAGAGTAGGAGTAATTGATTGGATATACTTTCACTGCCAAAAATTTGGTGTCCAGGAGAAAATGCGCACGGGCAAATGTCCATTTAGGCCTTGTTTAGTTTCCTTCAAAATTCCAAGTTTTTTCGCTCTCTCTCCATCATATCAATTTTTAGCCGCTTGCATGGAGTATTAAATGTAGCTAAAAAAATAACTAATTACATAGTTTAGTTGGAAATCACGAGATGAATCTTTTGAGCCTAGTTGATCCATGATTGGACAATATTTATCAAATAAGACAAAAATGGTACTATTTATCAACCTAAACGTGGCCTTATTATTCCATCCCTGGCTTGGCGACAGCAATGGACAGTGGAGGAGTACTCGAGAAAAACATGTCGTTGGACTCGAAATACCCAAACAAAGGCTCCTCTGCACAAACCGAACGCCACCAGGCACTTGGCCTACCCGCAGGATGTCACGTGGGTCCCGTCAGGCTCCGGACCCACCTGCCACGCTAAAACCCGCAGAGACAGTAGCAGGACTTGCCTACTACTCCGTACGCGGCTTACGGAGCCCGAGACGGCGTGAACCCATCCCCACCCGCCGACCCCGGCTCCCGAAACACGCGGCCCCATGCTCCGCGCGTGGAGAGCCCCGTCTTCCACCGTCCGACCTCCATCCGACGCCCGTCTGCGCGCCTTGTAAACGCCATCGGCCGTCCTCGCCCCCCCTCTGTCTCTCTCTCCTCTGGTCCTTGCTTGGCCTTCCCCTCTCTCTCTCTCTCTCTCTCTTTCCTCCCCATCTCAACAAGCTCAACGAAACGCAACGCCTCGCTGCGGGAGTAGTAGTAGTAGTAGGTGCGCCCCGCTCTCGCTCACGAGTCTTAGCGCAGTCGCTTCACTGCCAATCCATTGCTCGCTCTCGTCTACACGACCAACCAATCGACGATGGCCGCGGAACCCTAGGAAGGAGCGGCAGCGCGCGGCTCAGCCTTGGCGCTTCGGCATGGGCTCCCTCGACAACGGGGCCGCGGCCGCGGCGGGGAGCTACAAGCGCGGTCCGGGCCCGGCGCTGCGGGCTGGCATCGTCGGCGGCGGCAGCGCGCGGAAGGTGCGGGCGAGATCCAGGCTCGCGCGCTTCCTGCTGCTCGAGAAGGTGGACTATCTCCAGTGCATGGTCGCCGCCGCCGCCTTCTTCTTCGTCGCCATCGTCTTCGTCGCGTTCCTCCCGGGGTCGGACGTCGTCGTCGAGCGGCCCAGGCTGACGCTCCCCTCGCGCCGCGCGGGACCGGGACGCGTCGGAGGCGGAGGCGGAGGCGGGACTGCTGAGGACCGCGGCGGCCGCGTCCGGTGGGAGGCGGGCGTCGCGTTCGAGTTCGAGCCGACCAGGCTGAGGGAGAAATGGGCGAGGGAGCGGAGGGAGGAGGCCAAGAGCTTGGCGGAGCTCGGGACGCCCGTGACGAGGCTCGGGGTACGGAAGCCGCGGCTTGCCATGGTGAGTACTACTACTGAGGATTCCTGGCGTCGCGTGGGGGAGGATTTGTATGGGTTGGGGATTGGCTTTTTGCCATGTGGTTTCTGATTTTTCTCGCCGCTCGCGGTTGAGCTTTCCGCAGGTGTTCGGTGACCTGTATCCCAGCGCAATGCAGCTTCAGATGGTTAGCGTCGCCTCGGTGCTGGAGGCCATGGGCTACGAAATGAAGGTGCGTCACTGAAATGCTGTCTCCTGAACCATAGGCTAGCAATTTACTTGTTGCTCGTCAGACAAGTTAGTGGAGGCACTGCACTGATTGAGTGCAACGTGTGCCCTTGTGTTTGTTTTGTTAGATTTTGCTTCTAACAGTTGGTTGTGAAAAAACTGGACATGACTTCATGGTTAAGCTGGGCTGTTGTCCTTAATCGTCAATATTTTTGAGCAAGTTGGGTTGCCAACTTGCCATGTATGATGTATGCACCTATTCAGTAATGCATGAGCCTCGTTGTTGGTTTCTGTGTTCTAGTTTCTACTTTCTAGAGATGTACAAGGAAGATACACAAAGCTAACTGTGAGGTTACTTCAATTGACTCGTGGCAGTTAAATGCTCTGCAGTTTGGTGTCCTCATGTTGAAGTAATGTAATGCAGATTGTATTTTGCTAGGTTTGTGTCAGTGCAGTTTCTGTGGTATGGAAAAAAATTCAAGGGCTAAATTGGAGGTGCAATCCTTTTCGCTGAATTTGCTTCCTCTCCTATGTTTTGTCCTGAGAGTTGCTTCCTCTACTAAGTTCCTGTCAGAACTTGGAAGCATATTGGTATCCAGATTGATCAGCTTTGCCTCTTTGGTGTATAGTCTTCTGTGCTAAAATGTGCAAAGAACTGGTAGTTTTACCTTTTTTGTGTGTAATATAAAATGTTACCTGCAGAGGTTGTTAATTAGCTACATTTTTAGACTTCCATATTACCAAGAAACATAATGAGACTCATCAAAATAAGATTCAGCATATCTAATGTACTTAACCAAGATGCTGGCATGTTGCTTTGTTTGTATTAACTTCTTGACGTATGCACATAATTTTTTGATAATGATACTTGGAGTATTGCCCTTTTACACAGTATGCTGCTAAGTTTGGCCAATGACTCAACTTATGTTGTATCACCTTTTTTTTTTTGGCTCTTTCTGACTTGACCGTCTGTACTTGTTTTTGGGAGATGCTAGTGTTGCTAGTTTCCATACTATTACTAGATCCTAGTATCTGAGTTAAGGTTTCCTATATATATATTATTATTTTTCTTAGTCATTATCATGTACATCCAAATACTTTCTCTAAACTGCTGCCTTTAATTTCCTTTACAAAATGTCAATTCAGGTTTTCTCACTTGAGGATGGCCCATGTGGTAACATCTGGAGAGCCATTGGAGTACCAGTGAGCATACTACCTGAGGACACAAACTTACCTATTTTTGTAGATTGGTTAGAGTAAGTTTCAGAAGCTATCTCTCCTGTTGTTTTCTTCTTAGTTACTGTATATTGTGTTCCGTCCTGCTTTTACTGATAAGATATGTGGCCTCAGCCTCACTTTCTAATTATTTCCTCATCAGGTTTATTTGCATTATTTCTGCAGCTATGATGGCATACTTGTCAATTCTATTGAGGCAAGACCAGTATTCTCAAGGTAGTATTAGATAACTAGAATTGTATGACCATAGTTTGTTCTGTTTGAAATTGATAGAATACTTTCTCAAAGTCAGATGTTTGATTTGGACCATGTGTCTGTGCCTTCCTACAGTCTTCTGCACGAGCCTTTCAAATCCATACCTATCATTTGGACTGTGCATGAATATTCTCTTGCACATCGTGCTAAAGAATATAATGCGAGTGGAATGGTTCAGCTCATAAATGCTTGGAAAGATGTATTCAGCAGGGCAAATGTTATAGTTTTCCCAAACTATATATTACCGGTATTTACTTCTGATCTGATTGTGATTTCAACAATCATTGAGTCATTGTCATATAGATGAAGATCCTCTGACCTAAAAGTATAATTAAATATTTCCCTGCAGGTGATGTATGCTGCATTTGATTCTGGTAACTATTTCGTGATTCCAGGCCCCCCCTCAGAAGCATTTCAGGTTGACAGCTTTATTGGTAAAAGTTACCATGAAGATGTGAGGATCAGCTTGGGCTCGAGTCCCAAAGATTTTTTAATTGCTATTGTTGGTAGTCCATTTTCATATGGTGATAATTTGATGGAAGAGGCGCTTGTCTTGCAAGCAGTAAGTCCTTTGTTACAGAGATATCACTCTGAGAATAGCACACAATCTGAACTGAAAGTAAAGATCTTCACTGGGAACATAACTGAGAAGCATAGGATGGCCCTTGAGGTTATTATTCTCATGCCCTGTCTGATCATGTGAACTGTTATTTACAGTCTGATTGCTTTAAATTGTATCTAACCGTGTATTAGTTTTCTGGTTCATGATAGTCTGTTGCTCTAAGTGTTGGCTTCCCAAGAGGTGCAGTGGAGCATGTTGCTGCTGAAGATAAGGACAACCTCCTTAGTACAGCTGACCTTGTTATATATTATTCTTGTCTCGAGGAGCAATTATTCCCCAGTGTGCTAGTCCAAGCTATGAGTCTTGAGAAGCTGGTTATAGCTCCAGATCTTGCAATTATTAGAAAACATGTATGTTCGTGATGGCACCTCATATTAGATTGTGATTCAGCTCTAGTTTCAAATACTGATGACTGCGTATAGTATTCTAAATAAACTAACATGGTTGTCATATGGCGTAGATCGATGATGGAGTAAACGGACTTCTGTTTCCAAGAAAGAATATTGGCATGTTAGCTCAAGTTCTTCTTCGAGCAGTGTTGAATGGTAAAGTGTCTGTTTCAGGGCAAAAAATTGCTTCAGCTGGGAAGGCCCATGCCAAGAATCTTATGGCTTCTGAGACCATTGAAGGCTATGCTGTGCTATTGGAAAATATTGTCAAGTTCCCCACTGATGCACTGAGTCCTTTAACTGCTGGTGAGATACCTTTAGCTCTGAAACAGGAGTGGAAATGGCACCTATTCGAGGATGTGAAGCATTTACACCGTATGAATACAAGTTTGTCTGGCTACAAGATACTCCAGAAACTAGAGCAGGAGTGGCATGGAAACCAAATGGAAAACTCTTCTTTGAGTACAACAAAGACCAGTGACGCATTCTCTGCAATTGCCTGGGAGGAACAGAGAGCAAATGAGGTTATGGACATCAAAAGAAAAATGGAGGAAGACGAGGTAAAATGCAAATGTTTCATATTCAGCAATAGTTTGCAGTCATTCATTATTTCTTTCTCTCTTTCTTTTTTTTTTTTAAAAAAATGCTTTGAAGTAAGTAACTGGAGTTGATTGTTATGTAGTTGAAGGACAGGAATGACCAACCGCATGGAACATGGGAGGAGGTGTACAGAAATGTGAAAAGGGTAGAGAGGTTAAAAAATGAATTGCATGAAAGAGATGACAAGGAGCTTGAGCGGACAGGTCAGCCACTTTGTATATATGAGCCTTTCTTTGGGGAGGGGACCTGGCCCTTTCTGCAACAGAGCTCTCTTTATCGTGGAGTTGGCCTGGTAAGCTGTTGTTACCACTAAGCACAATAAATAATTGTGGTCAGCTTGAATCTTCCAAAGATGCGTTTAGACAATTTTGATGTTATAAACTCATTTGACAGACAATTCTAACATTGAGGATATGAGCTATAAACACATAGATTAACAAAATTTTGCAAATTCGAAGATTTTAACTGGTCCTTAAAATATTTCGAGTAATACATTCCACTACATGCTAAGGGACTCTTCAAATTCTGGTCTAATAATTTTTTTTTTGCTTAGATAAGCCTTTGATGAATGGTATTTGAATATAGCAATAATTTTGTAATTTAACTCCTCTGGAGGTTTTTTAGGTGATGATGTGTAAACTCCCATGTGTGTCATTGGATGATACTCCCTCCATCCCAAATTATAGGTTGTTATGGCTTTTCTAGGTACATAGCTTTTGCTATGCACCTAGGTATACACTATGTCTAGATATATAGTAAAGCCAAAACGACCTATAATTTGGAATGGAGGGAGTATTTGAGTGGTACAGATTTATAATCAGCCAAGAAGGCAGAATACCACCTGATTTCTCATCATTGGTGGTGGAGTCCATCACTCTTATATGGTGCCCTCTATCCCTTTCAAAACCTGATCCATCCAAACTACATCCAAGAATCCACTTGGTGAATTCATGATTTAGCACCCAAAAATTGATTTGCACTAGATATTTTACCTTTGCTGAAATTGGCATAGTTACTGATGACTGGTTATGTTTGGGAAAAATAGTTGCTAAAACTATAATAAGCATAATTACTACTACCAGTGGAACAGATATGACATTAACAAGAATAACATATGGTATAGCTTTGCAAATATTTTGATGGATAATGTTGATAATTTACTTCTCTCTTTCGTTAGTCTTCAAAAGGTCGAAGACCAGGAGCAGATGATATTGATGCTTCTTCTCGTCTTCCTCTTCTCAATAATGTCTACTACAGAGATATTCTTGGTGAATTTGGAGCTTTCTTTGCTCTTGCCAACAGAATTGACAGAATACATAAAAATTCTTGGATAGGGTTTCAGTCCTGGAGAGCTACAGCAAGAAAGGTAACGAGCAAGTATGTTTATTTTCCTTTTTTTTTCCTCGAGCACACAGGAGAGCAGAGTGTCATTATATTAAGAAGAGAGAGACTCCTAAAGGGGAATGACCAGTACAGCAGAAATCACCGAAAAGAAACTAAGAAACGACCAAAGACCAACAAACCAGTCATGGCCATATATGCTAGCGGAGCTCTTTCTTCTTTTCTTTAATGTCTTTTTTGGTTGGGTACCATGGATTTCATGAATCTGATTGATAACATGATGAGTAGGCAAGTGTTTCTTTGTAAGAAACGTGTGCATTGAGTGCAGTGAGAACAATCCACATTGTCTTCCAGAACAATTGACATCTTATTTGTACTGAGTAGCTGTTTCCCTGAACAGGTAAACTTGTCAAACAATGCTGAATCTGCAATCTTAGAAGCCGTTCAATCTCAAAAGCATGGAGATTCCTTTTATTTTTGGGTTCGGATGGATCAAGATCCAAGAAACCGCACTAACAAAGATTTTTGGTCCTTCTGTGATGCGATCAATGCTGGGAACTGCAGGTTAGCCAGATAAATGTGCTTCATGTGTTGAATTAATTTTCAACTCTGCAAATGTAATGGTCTGAGCAAATTTGTGTCCAATTTTTTTTTGTTTATTTTTAGTCCCTTGTTGGATTTCATTTCCTAGCCTACCCCAACTTTGCTTGGGAACAAAGCACCTTGTTGTTACTGCTGCACATAGTCAATTCTTTGAAGAATCATCAAACATTTACTGAGCAATCATTTAAAGGATTTTATGTTCTTTTCTTTTACAGTACTCCCCCCGTTTCAAAGTATAAATTGTTTTAGTTTTGTCCTAAGTCAAATTTGTCTCACTTTGACCAAGTTTATAGACCAAATGTATAAACATCTACAATATCAAATAAATGCACTATCAAAATATACTTCATGGTGTCTCTGGTGAATCTTATTTGATGTTGTAGATGTTTGTGTATTTTTCTATAAACATGATGAAAGCTTGAGAAGTTTGACTTTGGGCAAAGCTAAAACGATTTACTATTTGGAACAAAGGGAGTAGTCATTGAAGGTTTTTGTACTCTGGGTTCTTCAGTGCGACAGTGCCTATTTCAGTTTATCATCGTTACAGAACTACGAGATCTGTTACTTTAATATATGCTACATATATGGTATATATGGGTATGACCATCCTAACTAATGTAATCAGCTTTGTGTTATATGCTTTTCAATGGTATTGTCATAGTGGTTTTTATTCTGTTACAATGAAACTAATCTACTCTGCACTCGTACCTCAAAGGCTAGCTGTTTTGGAGGCCTTCCAAAGGATGTATGGTGTACATCTTGATCATGACCTGGATTCTCTGTTACATATGCCTAATGATGGAGACACATGGTCTGTGATGCAAAGTTGGGTTTTGTCTACACGGTCATTCCTAGAATTTGTTATGTTTTCAAGGTATGGGTTATGTTTTTGGAATCTTACTGACAATCAAGTGAGTGTTATTACATGTATAGCTAGATAAAATATGTATGGACTGGTTTATTATCTGATGTTATATGTATATCAAACATACTGTGAATGAGCACCTGGATGTAGCTGATCTAAGCATATTTGTGTCTGCATTGCTAGCAGTATATTGCTAATGATTATTTGGGGTTGTGTACTTTGTGGAAAATTACCTGTTAAAGCAAAGCCTTGCTTTAATTGACTCAGGGTCCAAAAGAGGATTAGTTCTCAACTAGTATCTGGTCATTTCAAAGGATTATGTTGCTATAACAGGCATCCTAGATGTTAATCAACACGGACAAAGTCTTTTTGGTCGCTATTTGCTTGCTTGCGTTGTTCTGTGTTCATTCCTTTTACCTGATAGGACTATCATACCATAGAAATTCAGGCTTTTCTATATGCTTCATTAGTGTTTACAGTATGCTGTTGCTTTTCAGAATGTTTGTTGATGCATTGGATGCACAAATGTATGACAAACACCATCAAACTGGGCATTGCATCTTGAGTCTCCACAAGGTGATCCCCTTTGCCACATCTTTAGATAACATTGATTATTTTTCAAATCCTGTCCCAGGGCAATAGATTTTTCTGAAGATAGAATAATCTATAGTGTGAATTGTATTCCCTAGCTATAAGAATCGAGATCATTACCATGTCGATATACATGGTTTGCCCTCATGTGCTTAGAAAAGAAAAGAATAGAAACTCACCATCCACGTCTCCCTTTTAATTATGTCATGTGTATGTGCAGCTTTCACTAGATGCTTGTGGTTAATTTATAGTGAAGCTATCAGAAGAAGTTGTTCCTTTGACATTTTTTTTATTTTGTACAGGATCAGCACTGCTATTCTCGCGTCCTGGAGTTGATTGTGAATGTTTGGGCATTCCACAGTGCACGGCGGATGGTCTATGTTAATCCTGAGACTGGTGCAATGCAGGAGCAGCACCATCTCAGTGGCAGGAGAGGTCAAATGTCAGTGCAGTTTTTCTCCTACACCACTCTAAAGAGCATGGACGAGGAGCTTGCAGAAGAGTTTGACTTGGATCACCCGGACAGGAGGTGGCTCTGGCCACAAACTGGAGAGGTCTTCTGGCAGGGTCTCTATGAGAGGGAGCGGAGCATGCGGCAGCAGGAGAAGGAGCGGCGAAAGCAGCAGAGCAGAGAGAAGATCCAGAGAATCAAGAATAGAGCTCGTCAAAAGACGTTGGGGAAGTATATAAAGCCACCGCCTGATGATACAGGTGGCTCGAATGATACAACCAACAGTAGATTTGTAGCATTTTGACCATACTTGGGGTGATGATTCTTACCGTGGGAAATTTTGTTCGTTCTTTCGTCGTTACGGGTAATGTCCTCAGTCCTCACTGACTACTGGACGGGTGGACGGGTGTGAATATTTTTGGGTCAGTTTTGTCGTGCCCCCTGGTGTTCTGGGTGCTTACAGGCGACGTTGTAACATATATCTAGGCCATTGAGTTGTCAAGTTGCCATCTTAGGTGTAAATTTGAGCTCCCGTAGCGTTAGGTGTTTTTCTTCTTTTTGCTTAAGCTTCTCTATAACAGAACAGCTGCTCTGCTTTTGCAGTCTCGGTACAAATTGAGTTGACTGATGGTCCTGCGCTACTGTCTACTTTCGGTATTGACAATTTTGCTCAACATCCTGTAAAACCTGTTATATCTTCAATTTTTACGGTGCCCTGCATTAGAAAACTCTGCTCTTATGAACCAAATCCTCACCGCACTTGAACATCGATGGGCAGTTCTATAGCCTGGGAACAGCCAGAAGTGGTTCATCGGAACGGGTCCCAGAGCCATCAACTGGTAGATAGTTCAACACAAGGATCGTTGTGCTAAGCATGTAAACTTGTGTTTGGTTCATGGGTTCATCCTATGAATTTTGGTAATCACACATTCCAAATGCATATACTAATTATTAGCTTGATGAGTAATAAGGTGGTGATGAACCCATTCCATTTCACCAACCAAACCAAAAAAAAAGAAGGTAAAATGTGAGAAGAAAATAGATCACCTTATTCCTCAAACCAACCACACCATTTGTGAGCGTGACATGGTGTGGGGTGCTTTTCAAAAATTACTATACTCACCAGAATAAGCAGCTAAATGAACATTATATTTCAGCCTAAAGCAAGCAAATTGCTCTTAAATCAAGTCCAAGCATGAGCATTAAAGTATACTGATTAAATGCACTGAAACAAAAGGATTACTCTAGCCACAACCACATTAAGTAATTACAATAACACACAATACATCTGCTCTAAGAGCTACCCTCTTATTTTCACAGTACACGTCCGGATAGATCCTATGCAACCCGAGCATGAGCAACACAATTGGAGGAATCTGAGAGGCTGACTCAGTCCATCACAGCACAAACTTGGGAACTGATCAAAACTGTTGGCAATCAATTTCTTGGAGAACCTGGTAGCCTCACATCCACACCACCTTGCCCGGAGCACAATTCTGAGCCACCATTACTTGTTCTGCTTCCGGCCCGCGAAAGTAAAGCCAACAGCCCACCACCATGAACTCTGCCCTCTGGCAGTGGATCGACCATACACTGAGCCAGGACAGGAGGATGAACACCACTATTTGGAACAGAGCTACTCGGATCCAGTAAAATTTTATCACCATTGATCTTCTCGCGTGGATCTCCCTTCACTGAAGCAGCATTCATCTCAGTAGGTTTGACATCCACCGCAAACTGGTAGATAGCAGAACCTAATGTACCACCACCATGAACACAGTGGTCCTGGACTAAAGCGCTGTGAGCTGAGCAGAGATCAGTCTTGCTCCGAACAAATCTATCGCATTGCTGTGCACCAGCACCAAAGCTTGTGTCCGCCTGGCCCCATGAGCATCGTTTACCTCCCCCATGAGCCTTGCAGAAATCAGTGCTCCCCTGCGCACTCTTGGTGCAGCCCTCAAACTTGCACCTCTTGCCACCTCCATGGCGCACACAGTACTCTGTGCGCCCTCTAGCGCTCTTAGTGCAGCCATGGCTAGCACACCTTTTCCCACCACCATGGGCAACACAAAACTGAGTGCCACCATGCACACTCTTTGGGCACACACCACCACCCTGAAAGGCGCAGCGCTTGCCTCCACCATGGCCCTTACAGAATGAAGTGCTACCTTCAGCCCCTCTGGTGCATCCGAAGAATGTGCAGCGCTTTCCTCCACCATGTGCCTTGCAGAACTTTGTGCTTCCCTGAGCACCCTTTGTGCAGTCTGGAAACTGGCACCGCCTTCCACCACCATGGGCAATGCAAAGTCCAGAATGACCTTCTGCACTTTTGGTACAGTTCTCCTTCTGACACCTTTTGCCACCACCATGCTTGATACACAAGCCAGACTTTCCACGAGCAGCTCGGGAGCAACCTTCATGACTGCACCGACGGCCACCACCATGAGCTATGCAGTGGTCTGTGCGCCCTTCAGCACTCTTTGTACACCCAAGAAACTGACATCTCCTGCCTCCACCATGGGCCTTGCAATAGATTGTCCTCCCTTCAGCGCCCTTTTGACAACCAGGTTTCTGGCAACGCCTACCACCGCCATGGGCTATGCAACGCCCTGATGCCCCTCTTGCTCCTTTCATACATCCTCGAAACTGACAGTTTTTTGTGTTATTGTTGCGTAGTTGGGAATTAGTTGTCTCAGAAGTAGAGGCAACTGGACTTTTCACACTTGTAAACATAGTTGATGACATGACAGAAGGCACAGAGGCGTTGCCTCCATTGGTTTTCTTTAATAATGGAAAGGCATATGTTGCTTCAGAAGCATATGATGATGAAACAATCGAATACTCAAAACCCCAGCTAGGTGGTACTGATCCTTCTTCTACAGTGGCGGGTGGCGAATTGGTCGTCAGCATCACCAAGCCATCTGGTGACATCATATTTGCACCAATGACAACTGATTCGGGTGAACCGGTAGATAAACTCAACTGAAGATCCAGCTTAGGAGAGTTTGTCGAGAGCACATTTTCAAAACCAGCATGGGATTTCTGTCGGCAGTGTACAATATCGTTGCCAATATGAAACCCAAGGTTAAGGCCAAGATCTACTGAAGACTCCTCATCAATTTCCTTTAATAAAGATGAAGATGTTATGCAAGCGGTGCCAGAACTTAGCTTGCTGTTATCAGATGAACTTGGTGAGCGGCCTAAACCCAAAGTGAGTAAAGGGTTTCCAGTACCTTTTGCTCCAGACATAGCACCTTGCTTCCCTTTTGACGCTTTTGAGTTGGAAATAAAAAGGCTGGAATATGCCTCTGGTGTACTATCTTTGTGCACAGTCGTGTCTTGAGTTGTGCTCCAATAGCAATATGGATTCAAGGAGTTGATACCACCACTAAACTCAAGGCCTCCAGTAGTTGTGTCCATTCCAATTGTGGAACATCAAATGCAAACCGACTAGAAAACAAAAGGAAACAATTTCCTGCCTTCTGGATATCATAACTCTGTTATATATACTGGGTTAGAAAGTCAGGACTCATAGCAACCTCCACTGACGAAACCAGCTATATCATCACGGTCCATGTCTATCCACTTTCTGTGTATGAAAGGATATAATGAAGTAGTGAACTTGGCCTCAGTTTTTAGGTGCAAAGTTCCAGTTGTGGCATTCAGACCATATGAGTTCTAATCTGCTGGTCAAGCAAAATTCAGTCAGTCACAATTACTAAGATCATGCAACAAGAGGACTAGAAAGAGGTCTCCAACTAGCCAGTTAACATCATAGAATAAAATAATAAAGGAAAAGAAGACCAGTGTCCAAACATTACGAGAATCTAGTAAAATTAGAAATTATGGGTCTCTGTCAAGATTGGTATATCCTAGAATGAAACCTCACAATTATGGTTCAATAAGCAGTCAAATACTCAAATCTACTGCCCACTTAATATCCAAACATAGACCTTACCTATAGAGAACCTTTGGATTTTTCTAAAAACATAGAGAACCTTTCATTATTAAAAAAAACAAAAGCTAAAAAAGTAGACCAACCTAGGAGGAAGAGGAACTAGGCCACTTTATATTATATAAGACACAAATTAACCTGGCCAAGCGTCCATCCACACCCTCAACCAAATGATCTATACTCAGCTTCCTCTCAAAAACAAAACTAGTGTTAATAAACATAAGAGTCTGCTCCATATCATGATAAACCCAGTGGGCCTGATCAGCTATGCTTATTCTGCTGTAGCTGCAGTTGCTGCTGCTACACGCATGCAGTGCACTCCACAGGGACAAGATCTCTGCAGCAGCAGCTGCAGGTGCAGCCAAATTAAGTGCAGCCGATCAGGGTTAGATTTGGACATTGCAGCCTGTATGCTTAACTCTAACAGTCAACTACTAGTTTTTGTAACCACACATTGCCAAAATATTGTACATCAATGTAATGGAAGTTTTTTTTCTGACAACTTTGCAAGTCTAACGGTAGCACTTTCATGCAACACTTGTAGATGAACAAGTAAAATTACAGTTTGTAGCTATATTTTAGGTTAAGGACAAGGGTCTTGGCAAACACCATCTCCCTGAGGGAAATTTTAGCCCATACTTCAGGTTCATATATAATAAGAAATACTCCCTCCGGTCCAGTTTATAAGGCATTTCGTGTATGTCAACAGTTAAACTTTATAAACTTTGACCAATAATTTGGCCAATATTTTTTAACTATTGTAATACTGTCGGTGTTTCGGACCGGCGGGCCCTCAACCAACTAGTAAAAATGCACTGCGTGCCCCTAATCCCGGATGGTGATGCAAAGAGACACAAGTTTTATACTGGTTCGGACAATGGGTGCCCTACGTCCAGTCTGAAATATCGAACTTGTATTCTTGCACCGAAATGCTCGTAGTAGGGGGTTACAAGCAAGGCGAGAGAGGGAGTTAGTCCCAGATCTCTGCGTGGAGCGGTGTGAGTTGCTTGAGATGCTGATCTCAGGCAGCGGGTAAACGTGCGTGTTACAGAGCATTGCTTGCGCGTGAGTGAGTGAGTTCGTCCGTCTGCCTATGCGTATCCGTCTGTCTCGTGTGTTCGGGTCCCCTAGAAACGGCCCCGGTCCCTTCCTTTTATAGTTGAAGGGGGGTCAGGGGTGATACATGCGTTCGCTATGCGGCGTCCTGCGAACAGAGGCGGCATGTCCGAGCCCTGTAGCCTGTTACTGTGGCGGCATGGTTGAGGGAGTGGTCCTGCCCTTGAAGTGCTGGAGCAACGTGCCGGTCACATCCGATCTTGTGAGACGTGGAAGCTCCAGTGATAGCTTGACGCAGGGCCTAGCAAGCGACGTGCTGGTTGCTGTGTGTTGACCGCGTGAAGAGCCAAGGCTCAGTTGGTGCCGAGGTCGAGCCAGTCGTAGGGGGCTCAGCGAGCGTGAATCCCGAGGTTGCCGAGACCCTGAAGTAGACTGCCGAGGCGTGGAGAGAGCGGTTGGGCCTGTACACTGATTCCGAGGCTATAGTAACCTGGACCTGACTCCGCACGCCGCGTTGTCCCTGGAGCAGGAGTTAGGTAGCACAGCGCAGTACGGGCGCCGGTCGTGGGCACAGCACCGAGCACAGCGGCAGGTAACCCCTGCCCTGTCCTATCCTGAACGTCATGGCTTCGATGTGACTGGCGTCCAGTCGGCCATGCCGCTGTGTCGAGCCGTCGTTCGGCTTGATATCGTGGGAGCGGTTGAACGCGCCGGGCGGACGTGACATCTTGTCCGAGAAGTTGGTCGAGGCGGAGGTGACGGGGCTGTTTTGCCGAGCCAGCCTTGAGCGAGGCAGAGAATCGGCATCTCGTCCGAGGCCGTACGCGCAGGGCCTTGGGCGATACGGAGAATCGGTTCCCCGGCCGAGGCCTTTCGCGCGAGGCCTCGAGCGAGACAGAAAATCGGTAGGCCGTCCGAGGCCTCTCGTGCGAGGCCTCTAGCGAGGCGGAGAGTAGGCGGCCTCGGACGTGGCCGGGGTTTATCCAATAGTTGTCTCTTGGCTTTGATTTTGACAGGGTATAAGCGATTTTTTTCGATAGTTGCTTAGGGCACCTCTTCTCGTGGTACCCGACAGTAGCCTCCGAGCCTCAGGGAGAGTGCGAGCGCTCTCCTTGAGGTTTTGGCGAGACTCGGCTCGCAGTAGCTCTTGGCGGGATGGTGCTTTCGTACTCGAGGCCTCGGTGGGTGCGCGCGAGCACACCCGTCGGGTGTAGCCCCCGAGGCCCTGGAGGAGTGGATTTATTCCTCCAGGGGCTTGTCTTACGTTGTGAGAGGGGTTTTATTGCGTTTGCCGAGCTCATAAGTGCGAGTTCGGGTCGCTGAGCCTCGGCAAGTTTGCAGGAAGAGCCCCCTAGCCTCTGGGCGGAGCGAGAGGGCCGTCAGAGGTTCCCCTGGCTTTTTGTGCGGCCCTCACGCATCCTTTTCGTTCGGAAGGAGGGGTGGTGGGTGCCATGCTACCCTCGGTGGGCGCGAGCAAGGACACCCCCGGTGAGCTGTTATCGGATAAGTCCGAGTGGAGGCCCGTGCCCCGTTCGATAGGGGTCGGCTAGCGGTCCTGAGACGCACTCCAAGAGTACCAGAGGGCTTCTCTAGTGGGTGCCGGGGCCGTTCGATGGGCCCCGGTGGCTCGGTGCCTCCCTACGGTGGGATCCCGTTTGGAGACCTCCCTGCCAGTCTTGGACACGACTTAGGGCAGTCCCGAGCGATCGTTTGCTCGGGCCTTGGCCATGCGCAGGCTCGCCCATAGTCGTCCCTGATTCTGTTGCCCCGGGGCGGCTGTCGAAACCCTCGGGGGCCCAGCCTTCGAACCCCTGGACCGTAACGGGCTCGATGCCCTTTATCGCGTTTTTCCAGGCCTTTGAGCGCGAGCTCGGGTCGCTTGTCTTCGTCCTGGGTGCAGGAAGAGCCCCCGAGCCTCCGCACGGAGCAAAAGGATGGTCGGGGGTTCCCCTGGCTTTTTGTGCCACCCTCGCGCATCCTTTTCGCTCGGAATGGAGGGGTTGTTCGCCGAGCCCCCTCGAGTGCGAGCCTGGGTCGCTGGGTCTCGACGAAGTTGCAGGAAGAGCCCCCTAGCCTCTGCACGGAGCGAGAGGGCCGTCAGGGGTTCCCCTGGCTTTTGGTGCGACCCTCGCACGTCCTTTCCGTTCGGACGGAGGGGTTGTTTGCTGAGCCCCCTCGAGTGCGAGCCTGGGTCGCTGGGTCTCGGCAAGGTTGCAGGAAGAGCCCCCTAGCCTCTGCACGGAGCGAGAGGGCCGTCAGGAGTTCCCCTGGCTTTTTGTACGACCCTCGCGCATCCTTTTCGTTCGGAAGAAGGGGTTGTTTGCCGAGCCCCCTCGAGTGCGAACCTGGGTCACTGGGTCTCGGCAAGGTTGCAGGAAGAGCCCCCTAGCCTCTGCACGGAGCCAGAGGGCCGTCAGGAGTTCCTCTGGCTTTTTGTACGACCCTCGCGCATCCTTTTCGTTCGGAAAGGAGGGGTTGTTTGCCAAGCCCCCTCGAGTGCGAGCCTGGGTCGCTGGGTCTCGACAAGGTTGCAGGGAGAGCCCCCTAGCCTCTGCACGGAGCAAGAGGGCCGTCAGGGGTCCCCTGGCTTTTTGTACGACCCTCGCGCATCCTTTTCATTCGGAAGGAGGGGTAGGAATATGCCAGGCTACCCTCGATGGACGCGAGCGGTGGCACTTCCGGTGAGCTGTTATTGGGTAAGTCCGAGTGGAGGCCCGTGCCCCATTCGATAGGGGTCGGCTAGCGGTCCAGAGACGCACTCCAAGAGTACCAGAGGGTTTCTCTAGTGGGTGCCGGGGCCGTTCGATGGGCCCCGGTGGCTCGGTGCCTCCTTACGGTGGGATCCCATTCGGAGACCTACCCTGCCGGTCTCGGACACGACTTAGGGCGTCCCAAGCGTTTCACTTGCTTGGGTCTCGGCCCCGTATGGGCTCGCCCGTAGTCGTCCCTGACTCTTGCCCTGGGGCGGCTAGTCGAAACCCTCGGGGGCCCAGCCTTCGAACCCCTGGACCGTAACGGGCTCGGCGCCCAGTTCCTTCGTCCGAAAGGAATCGGGTGGGGGATATTCCCCCCCCCCCATCTGTTTGGCAACAGCAGGCGCGCCTTTTGAGGCGATTTTCTCGGGGAGGCGGAACGACGCCTGCCACTGCAGCGGTCGGATGCGACGCCGTGTTAGCGGATGGAACATAACTGTTCACGCGATTAATGAGGAAAAGGTAGGTATGTGGGCGGTAAAATCGGATCTGGATTAACTGTGTCGGATCTGAGGGAAACCTTCCTCGATTTCGTCGCCCGCTCGTTTCGCCTCCTTCCTGCATAAATACGCAACGAGCCTCGCCCCTCCCCTCCTTACCTTGCCTGCATTCGCCTTTGCCGCCCATGAGCCGTTGCTAGAACAGAGAGCGCCGGGGAGAAGAAGAGAGGCGAGGTAGAGAGGGCGAGAGAGGCTCACCGCCATAGTCGTATTCTCCGTCGCACCCATGGCCGGCGCCGTTGTCATTGAGGCGGACCCTTGGGGTCAGTCCGACGTGTCCGTGGAGACGCTCCAGTCGCTCATCGACGACAACCTTCTCCGTTCGGTTACCGACCCCAACAGGCCGGAGTGGATCGCTCCTGTCGGGCGAGCCGGAGCCAAGGCCACGCGACGGCTACGTCGTGAGCTTCATATCCTTTCACGAGCGCGGCCTCGGCCTGCCGGCGGACCGGTTCATGCGGGCGCTCCCGCATTACTACGGTGTGGAGCTCCACAACTTCAACCCCAACTCCATCGCGCAGGCGGCCATCTTCGTCGCCGTCTGCGAGGGGTATACCTGGGGATCACTCCCCATTGGGAGCTGTGGCTCCACCTCTTCTGGGCGGGGCATACCACCAAGCCGACGGGTACGTCGGGCACGAGGAAGGCGGTGAGGGCTGGCGGCTACACTCTCAGTGCGCCAGGACCGTCAGCACCTGTACATCCCGTCCCAGCTCGCATCAACCAATCGCCGCTGGTACACCAGCTGGTTCTATCTTCGCAATGACGACGGCGGGCTTCCCCCCTACACCGGGCGGATCGTGGAGAGCTGTCCGGAGAAGTGGAAGTATGGCGTCCCGAAGGAGGATCAGCCCAAGCTGCAGCCGCTCCTGGAGGGGCTGGAGAGGCTGCGGAGCCGCTGCCTTACGGCGGCTGTGGTCGTGGCTGCCTTCCACCGCCGGAGGGTGCTGCCGCTGATGGCTCGGCGGCGCCGCCTGTTCGAGATGAGACCGGATGAGCCGATCGAGGGCATCCGGATGTCCGCCTCCGTCCTCTCTGACGAGGAGATTCTTCGTCGGGTGAGGGAGACGGTGGAGGCGAAAGCTGAGGAGCGGTGGCCTGACCCCCATCGCGATGCGCCCGTCGCGGGGGTTCCTCTCCCTGGTAAGTCATGCGCCGCTGCAGCCCCCGAGGCCTCCTCGTTCCTTGCCGTTTTCCGGCCCCTTATTTGCGTTCGCTGTTCCTTCAGGGGATGAGAAACGTGCGAGCCTCCCCGCCGCCCGTTCCTGAGGACGCAGCGCGGCGGGCGGCGAACCGGGCGCATACCAAGGCGTAGAAGAAGCGAAAGGACACCGAGCAGGCAAAGCGCAAGAGGAAGACCCTTGAGTGCGATGAGCTGGAGAAACGCCGCCGGCGGCAGAGGCAGGAGGGCCTCCTGGTGGAGGCGTCTCCGTCGTCGTCACTGTCGGCGGATTCTTCGGGCGGTGATGACGCGAGCGAGCTGGGGCGGGGTCCCCTGGACCATCTCCCTGACGTCGGGGAGACTGCGCCCGGGGCATCGGCGAGCGGCCCGGTGCTCCCAGGAGGAGACGCCTCGGGGCCGGCGATCGCCCGCCCCGGGGCCGAGGCCGACACGCCCGAGGCGCGGGCGTTGGGAAAGCGCGCCGCCAGCCCGGTGGGCTCGACGGCAGAGGTGGAGCAGGTGGCGGCGGGGCGACGCGACTGCCCCCGCTGAGGACCGAGGGGGCGCCGGGGTCCGTCGAGGACCGGCCGGCACCGGCGGATACAGAGGTTGTGCCTCCGCCGCCGCCACCGCCTTCGCAGAGGAGGGTCGCCGTGCCGAAGCGGTTGCAGCCCCGCTCGAGGTAAGCCTTTTTCGACATAGTTGCAGCATCTTCCGTTCGTTCTTCGGTCGCACGCTGACCCCGTAAGTATCTTGTCTTCAGCCGGAAGCGTCCAGCGGAGGTGCCCGCCTTGGCGCCACTTAAGGAGCTCAAGGCTCAGGCTAGACATCTTGAGCTTGAGGTACGTTGTACAGGCTCAGGCTAGACAGGTCCCCAACCAGGGACCTTGTGCCAACAGCTGGCGTGGGATATCGGTGGAGCGCGGCGCGTCGCCCGGAGTTCGCATGGTGTCGGGGTGACCCCGCTCGCGTCGTGTCTGGCGAGCGCAACGAGAGCGGCCGCCCGGGCGCCGCCTGCGCCTGGGCTGCGGGTGCGTGATGTCGTCATCGGTCGGTGGGGCTCGGGGTGTGAGAAATACCATATCGTACTCACATCCTAGAGAGATGAACTCTAGGCTCCCGAACCAGATCACCGTGCCGAGACGCAGTGGTCGTACGGGATATGACATCCGGAACCTGTTAGGGAGATGAAGCTAACACACAGAACCCCTACCTGGCGCGCCAACTGTCGGTGTTTCGGACCGGCGGGCCCTCAACCAACTAGTAAAAATACACTACGTGCCCCTAATCTCGGATGGTGATGCAAAGAGATACAAGGTTTATACTGGTTCGGGCAATGAGTGCCCTACGTCTAGTCTGAGATATCGAACTTGTATTCCTTGCACCGAAATGCTCGTAGTAGGGGGTTACAAGTAAGGCGAGAGAGGGAGTTAGTCCCAGATCTCTGCGTGGAGCGGTGTGAGTTGCTTGAGATGCTGATCTCAGGCAGTGGGTAAACGTGCGTGTTACAGAGCGTTGCTTGCGCGAGTGAGTGAGTTCGTCCGTCTGCCTATGCGTATCCGTCTGTCTCGTGTGTTCGGGTCCCCTAGAAACGGCCCCGATCCCTCCCTTTTATAGTTGAAGGGGGGTCAGGGGTGATACATGCGTTCGCTATGCTGGGTCCTGCGAACAGAGGCGGCATGTCTGAGCCCTGTAGCCTGTTACTGTGGCGGCATGGTTGAGGGAGTGGTCCTGCCCTTGAAGTGCTGGAGCAACGTGCCGGTCACATCCGATCTTGTGCGACGTGGGAGCTCCAGTGATAGCTTGATGCAGGGCCTGGCAAGTGACGTGTTGGTTGATGTGTGTTGACCGCGTGAAGAGCCGAGGCTCAATTGGTGCCGAGGCCGAGCCGTCGTGGGGGGCTCGGCGGGTGTGAATCCCGAGGTTGCCGAGACCCTGAAGTAGACTGCCGAGGCGTGGAGGGAGCGGTTGAGCCTGTACACTGATTCCGAGGCTATAGTAACCTGGACCTGACTCCGCACGCTGGGTTGTCCCTGGAGCAGGAGTTAGGTAGCACAGCGTAGTACGGGCGCCGGTCGTGGGCACAGCACCGAGCACAGCGGCAGGTAACCCCTGCCCTGTCCTATCCTGAACGTCATGGCTTCAATGTGACTGGCGTCCAGTCGGCCATGCCGCTGTGTCGAGCCGTCGTTCGGCTGATATCGTAGGAGCGGTTGAACGCGCCGGGCGGACGTGACATCTTGTCCGAAAAGTTGGTCGAGGCGGAGGTGACGGGGCTGTTTTGCCGAAGCCGGCCTTGAGCGAGGCGGAGAATCGGCGTCTCGTCCGAGGCCGTACGCGCAGGGCCTCGGGCGAGACGGAGAATCGGTTCCCCGGACCGAGGCCTTTCGCGCGAGGCCTCGAGCGAGACGGAAAATTGGTAGGCCGTCCGAGGCCTCTCGTGCTAGGCCTCTAGCGAGGCGGAGAGTATGCGGCCTCGGACGTGGCTGGGGTTTAGCCAATAGTTGTCTCTTGGCTTTGATTTTGATGGGGTATAAGCGATTTTTTTCGATAGTTGCTTAGGGGACCCCTTCTCGTGGTACCCGATAAATACAAATATGATACTATTAGATTTGTAATCAAATGTACTACCCAAAAATCATAAGTTAATCATACACAATATAATACAACATAAATGAATGATCAAAGTATAATTTAGGAGACTATGCCATGTCATACTACGCCTTATAAACCAAACTGGAGGGAGTGATGATTAAGAAACAATACACCTAATAATGAGCAGTAGTAAAACATAAAGGTTATTAATTAGGACTAAGTAATTAAAGGTATCAAAGATTATGAATGGTACCAAATAAAGCAGGGCCCTCTACAGGTATGAGAAGGAAGAAAATCCAGTATCAAGTTATCAACAATGTCCTGCCAAAACAGAGCAGTCTTTATAAGATTTTGATTATCAGATAGAGAATTGAATCATATTAAGCATCAAACTTCTCTTAATAATCTATTTGTAGTGAATAAGAAGGGACAAATTGGCTAACTTGCTAGCCTCATGGTACACAGCATAGAGGAAATAGCTCAACACAGAAGAAAATATCTAAGCTAAATTTTAAATACCAACCACAGCTAATTACAAGAATACTAAGTCTTAGAGACCCATTTAGATCAAATTGATCAGCTATTTTTTTTCAGTCTGATACATATATTATATCCATTTCCACTTAATGCTCCAGTACGCTTGTTTCTACAGAAAAAGAAAATATACCCTCGAAAACAATTTAACCCACCATGCCTTAGCATTACCCGCCTGTTTGAATTGCTCTCCACTCTCCAGGCATCGATCCTGGGCGTTCATTTTCGAGCGCCTGGGGTGAGATCGATGTGCCTGGGAGATGAGCTGCCTGCGAGGCTTCGAACCAAACAGCCCCTACATGCTGCTAGCTTGGATCATTTTTGTGTCTTGAAGATTTTATTGGTTAAAAGATATGCTGCGTTGACAAGTTGCTAAAAATGCCATCCCTAAGACTACACCAAACTCATTAAAGAAAACTAAGAACTTCTTAGCAATTCATCCCACGTAAATTAATCAGGTACTCCCTCCATTCCAAATTGTAAGTCGTTCTGATTTTTCTAGATACATTGCTTTTAATATTCATTTAGATATAATGTATATCTGGATGCGTAGCAAAACTTTGTGGCGAACCTATACTATGGTAGCATAAGATGCATACAGATTTATAGTAAAAATTTATGAGAAAACAGTAATGAATGTATATGGCCATTTGCCTCAAAGGTTATACCCCTATGAAAACGGAATATACAGATACAAAAATGGTCACGTTATTATTCAATAATTGCTACCAGGGGAGTGTTATCACTGTTCTACGGCAGGAATCTAACATTACGTACAGCAAATCAGCAATCGAACGAACGAGGAACACTCGACAAAATGATGAGTAAAAATGTCCAGTGAAAAGGTCTTCAAATCACCGTTGAAAAAAAAGAGGTCCTCAAATTTGATCAAGTTAACACATGCGACCAAAAAGAGAGAGACGAATCTGACGTAATAGCCGCCACGAAATCAAATGGATTAAATGCGTCCGACCGGTACTGGAGCAAGCAATCTGTATCCGACGACTAGAACAGGAGCAGAGCAGACCAACAAATTGAGGGCGCGTTTAGTTCCCAAAAAATGTCTGGGTACTGTTTGGCTAATGTAGCACTTTCGTTTGTATTTGGTAATGTAGTATCTAATTATGGACTAATTAGATTCGAAAGTTTCGTCCACACTATTTCTCATCTAATTATATAAAGTACTCATGCATGTGCCGTAAGATTCGATGTGACATTTGAGTTGAAAATTTTGAATCTAAACAGGGCCTGAACGGTGAGACCTCGTATCGCCAGATTGCGGATTGCCCACCCTGAACAGACTTTGCACAGAAGGGGCAATAATAAATATAAATAAAATCACATCATGCCGCAGGGAGGAGAGAGAGAGACCCGCCTACGCCAAATTGCCCATTTTTTTCCTTTATATTGCCAATCGAACCCAGAACAGTGGTACGAGTTCGTCTATCACAAATCACACGAAACCTGAAAACGGAAAGCTCACCTCGCCCTTGCGGCGAGGAACAGATGGCGCGCTACAGTAGTCTGACGAATCAAACGAGGAAGGAGCACAGAAGCTTCCCAAACGAGCTATGCACGCACGCACGAACGCAGAGTCGAGGCCACAACCGACCGCAAACTCCTAAACCGCGCGCACCGGCGGCCCAGAGGCAACACGCATCAACAGCGCGAGAGGGGGGAATTGGACAGCGGACGCACCTGGACGACGACGAGAGAAGCGAGCTGCCTCTGCCCGGCCCGGCCCCCGGCACGATCCAAATGGAGCGCCGACCGAGTCGCTAGGGTTTTTGAGGCCGTTGCGCGCGAGCGACAGAGGGGAGAGAGAGAGAGAGACCCGCCGCCGGGAACAGCGCCCACGAGGCACGGCTTTGTGGTAGGAGAGACGACAGGGAGAGCAGCGGTGGTGGGAAGCGCAGAGGAGAGGAGAGGAGGAAACCAGAGAACGCAAGCGAGGTGCTAAAAAAGGAGATGATGGGGGCGCAGGCGCGCAGCAAATCGCTGAGGCCACCACACACGCACACACGACACCGCCCGCCCGCCGCTGCCCACCTAGGACGCCAAAGGAGGGAAAAGGCGATGTATGCATCGGGTTGCCACCTGTCGTCCAGGTGCAATCGTCGATCCCCTGTATATGCATAACTAGATGGTATAAGTAATCCTCGGCCCTAAAGAGTGTTCGGGCTTGTGGGGGAGTACAAGGAGGTGAAAATAACTGTACCCCATGTCGTTATGAGCTCACTTCAAGCCTGCTGGTGGGTGGGCAATGAAGCAGGCACAGATAGCCGATGTGGCAGGATAGGCAGGACTAGAGACAGGCTCACTCTCCAGCGACCTTTGCGGGATGCTGAGCGCTTAAAAACAACAAAAAGGACGGAGGGTAGTGACACGCTATAACGGTGGTTCTTAGGGCTGTTTGAAACGAGGAATGGAATGGCCAAACAGCGGCGGAGGGTGGATCAAAAGCAAGGAGGGGCTGATTGTAAAAACTATTGTTGTATTAGCTACGTGCAGAAACTATAACTATATTTTATATAGGCTATCAAAACTAAGATTTACACTACCAAAACTAATGGTGTCATAGAGGAGGGGGGGGGGGGCAGTTTCGCCTCCATGAGCCTCCGCTCCTGTGGCCAAATGAGCTCAGTTAATCCAATGGGAAGAAAAGAAAGTCCAATGGAGAACAAAAATGATGTTTCACAACTTTTTTTTATTTACAAATATTATTAATATTAGATGAATAGATCCCACCTTTTACATGGATGCAGATCAAAAATAAAATAATATAAGCATGTCTGCATTCATTTTTCTTCACCTCTAATAACAAACTCTAGCGTTATCGCTCAAAATGTCAATTAAGCATGAGCCTAAATTTATTTCTACATCCTCCATATATGATTTGCTAATTTATATCGGAGCTATTCGTTATAATATCTGCTAGAAGTATCTGAATCTGTATCTATATCCAATAAATTAAAAGGATGAGTATATGATTTGTTTGGGAATCCACCTCTATCTATCCAGCAGCAACGGCGTAGGACAAGGCGGCAGATCCATTGAACCTGCCCGCGTTTCCATCTTGATCGTCACCCACCGGGTGCTGCAACCGTGCAGCGGCAGCAGCGGCGATTGGGACGACGGCTGGGTGACGCTAGTACTTTATCCCTCCGGAACCCCCGAACCAGACGCAAAAAAAAGGGCCGTCGAGCAGCCGCGTGTGCCGAGGACAGAACAGCACACGGGCGCGCACGTTTCCCGCCGCGGGGCCCGATCCACCGGTGGACCCACGTGCCAGACGGAACACGGCAAGTAGCCACGCCACGCGCGGCGCGAGGGCCCAGGGGGCCCGCGTGAGCGGCCGCGGCTCGCCACCGTCCGTGGTGCGGTGCCGGTGCCGCCTGGCCTGTATTTTGTTTTGTTATCCGCTTTGGCCTCGTTGCACGTTTGTCCACTGTTAGTCCTGTGCGCCGTGTCCCGGATGAGTGGACACGCCCTCGTGCCACACCACCAAAAATGCATCAGCAACATAGAGAATATAGCCAATGTGGCGTGTTCGGCTGCTCAGGTTTCAGCTTATTTCAGCTTATTCTCCCTCACAAAACATTATTAAATCATCTAAAATAATCCAAAATCCACTGTTCAACGGATCAGCCGAACGGATCATCCAAAATATCATATACGTGACGCTCGAAATGTTACCAGCTGATTTTAGGAGTGCATTGTCATACATACGGGTGTTTCTAGGTTAATTCCGTGAAGTGACTTTCTTAAAATAAATAAATCAACGCTTCAAAGCCAGAGCTTTTCATGATTTAAAATTTTTCCTTCCATTCCTCGCTCTCTACATTATTAACGTCGCACCACTCATGTTATGACTTCAAGTTAATCTATACATTACTTTATTATATTTTAAGATACGTGGGGTGCTCCTTACAAATAAAAATAATAGTTTGCCTTACATGCTTATATTTTCAGTTGTGTCGGAGACTCAAATCTAGATGAACATGTCGTACCATGAGGAATGTAACTAACCAAGCTGCTCTTAGGCTTTGTTCGTTTCGTTGAAATTTGGCTTATGCTGATTTGTTGTGAAAGAAAATCATTGTTCATTCACTAAAAAGTGTTGTTGAAGTAGTAGTGTAGAATAGGACGTTAGTTTATCAAAGTACTTCGATTTTGATTCAGTGACAAATTTTTTTGCAAGACAACCTCTTATATTTGGTCACCATTTGCGCTGCTTTTTTTTTTTGACATTCTGATCTAATTGGGTGACACCAAAAGAAATGAAATCTCGTGCTCAGTGAAGTTCGCCTGATATTTTGTTTTTCTCTTTGCTTTTTTTAAATATCCCACATGTTGAAATCTGAGTTTGACCGCATAAGTTGTGGTACGTGACATGTTCGTTGGCAGTGAGACGTTCATGATGACTTCGTCAGTCTCTAAATTTACTGATTTAATTTTAATTTTTTGAACATACCCATAGAATAATTGAATAAGATGTGTGTTTTCATGTGGCTGAGTTCACATGTATATATGCACGAGTGTCTTCATGATTCCTAAAAGAAAGAAGTTAGCCGGGAGATTATCTCAAGCATATTCACACGTACCCAAATGCCGCAAAAAAAACGCAGGTGAAGTCGAACTGAGGCGTCCCTTCTGACCACGCGTCCACGGAGATCTATGGCCGCAGTTGTTCGGTCACGGAGAGCCGCCCGCCCTTTTCGGCATGCATCTCTCGTCCGGTGGCAGATGGAACCAATTCCTGGTTCCTCCGTGCCCGTCCGGACCTCGATCGGCGAGCAAGCTGTACAAGTCCACTCTTGCGATGATCTGATAAGGTGCGCGGCCGCCGCGTGTCGTACGTAATCGAAACAACACGTCATTTTTTTTTTCTGTTTGGCGTGAGAGGCGGCATCGTCTGTCTCCGTCCTGTTCTCTGTTCCTGCCCGGCCGTTATCGATCACTCGAAAAAGAGCGCTCCAGTTATTACCGGATCCGACACGAAGAATATGTTGTCTGGCGCTGTTTCTTGGAATAATTCGCTACATACGGAAATAAAGGAGGCTCGGTGTGTGTGTTTGTGTCGAAATCCGTACTTTGATGCTGTGACCACGAATATTGATGATGACATTTGGATGGTGCAAGGGAGGCACCGTACATTGACTTATTCTTCACGTGCCACGCGACTGGGAATGCGATCGAGTTTGGCTTGTTTTCTTTTTCGACCAAAAAAAAAACTACTGCTTCGATCTAATGGACCATTAATTTCTCATGTTTAACCATTTCTCTTTGGATTTGGAGGGTAAATTTGACGATGTAACTATTGTAAGCAAGTGGCCACGTACGTAGCTCGGTTGGTTGCTCGCCAGTTGTGCCAGCGGCCGGGCGTGTGTTCGATCTCTGGGATCGGCAGCGTGCCTCATGGGTTTTTTCCCCGGTAATAAATTTGCAGGTGTTGTGCAGCCTCACGCGTAGATATGCCATAATGGTTAGTGTGACGTGCCCGTCACGTGCGAAGCCAGGTTGACTTCGGATATCTCTCAGCCGCGTGCAGCCTCTTCGTTTAGGTGTAGGTCTAGCTTACACATTAGTGTAGGTGTGGGTGTGTGTGAGTTTGTGTGTGTGGTGGTGTGTGTTAGTGCGTAAGTTCGGATACTACGACTTGTACTCGAAGAGTTGAGGCATAAAAAAAAAAGCTTTGTTCCGATCAATGGCGGAACCAACAATTTTGATTAAGGGAGGCTAGACAAATATGATAGCACTTCTAAGTGTGACAAATATATTTCATCAGTGTATGTCTCAAACAACTTTTTTAATGTATTTACATATTCAATTAGTATTCACAATGAAAAATCACAATATTATAATAAAAATAGGTGAATTGATACCTTAACAAAAAAAAAGTACTGTATGCTGGGTGCCGGGGGGGGGGGGGGGGGGCATGGCCCCTGGTACCCCTTATTCTATTAGAAGAGGTCATCATTAATTGTTTGCTCCTCATTTATGAGCCATGGAAGAGTTATTGTGAACTGTCAGCGAGTTCGCATGTGGTTTCCCATCACCGTCTGTTGTACCGATCAAGAGAATGGAGCAAAGCGCAGTGACTGTCAGCAAGAGAATGGAGGCTTTACGTGCCACTGCTCTAAGGGCTACGATGGAAACCCTTACGACTTATGTCGCTGATGGATGCTAAGGTCACTACTAATTCCTCCTCATGCATATCTATTCACTAGTATATGCATGTTTCTGAATGTTGTTTTTTTATTAGTGTTTCTCGATGTTTGTTATTCTTTGGGAGGCTTCCATTTATTGTTTATTGTTCATTCTCATTGGCTACAGATATTGATGAGTGTAACATCCTGGCGCTAGGCCATTCGTGCTTGGGCGGCTACTGCAATAATTTGCCTGGGCATTATAGTGTCGATGCCCGCCAGGAACCCAGCTCTCATTATAACTTAGAGGTGTCATTATAACTTTGGCCAGCTCTCATCCAAACAGGCCTGAAAAGTAACTACACGGGTAAATGCAAAATTAGTTCTCTGAATCAGCTTTCCAAAACTATTTAGATCGAAATAGGTACGTTCCGTAGTAGAAAAGGCAAGGGTGATTCCCTTGCCATCCCACATTTCCCAAAAGAGTACCTATGATTTGATGAGCCACACTCGAGTTATGGTTATTTATGCTATCCGTGTTAAATTAGTCTATTTGAGATTGTGTTTGCTTCGACAACTAGTTTAGTGAACTTTTTTTATTTTTAATATAAAGAAGCACAGCACTCCTGTGTCTTCTAGAAAACATACATACTCATGAACAGTACAATAATATCCTAGCTTGTTGTTGCTTTTTTCGGATGCTCACCGTCTTCGGTTTCTTCCTCGCTTTTTCTTGACAACTTAAGGCCAACTTCTCAGCACAAAGATGAGAAAATATAGGTCGCACAATCTCGTTTATAAATACAAAAATATATACTGTATAAAACTACATCAAACTGCATTTGGTACGATCGGCATGGGCGCGCTTTGTCCATGGACCTCAGAATAATGATTGATGTTCTAAAATCCAATCTTGTGGCCTGTCACGTCTCACAACTGTACTAACTGCTATTGACCTTGAAGCCTGCAGACACCTCGCATCGCATATTTAGTGACTCAATTTTTGGCGTAGGTGGTCAAGGATCTTTTTACCCGGGCAAATGGTGACGGTTAAGTCTAGAATTGATAGTCATTAGGGTGTCCCGACGATGTTTTTTTTTTGTTTTTTTTCTTTGGGCTGTGTGCCTTACAGGGAGAGACCAGAGGATTACAAGATGATGTATCACCTTGATGTAACATTCGCGAAATTAATAAAGCCTTCCTTTTTGAAAAAAAAAACTACCCAGCATCTTGAGTCCTTCACTTCCTAAGCACTGAGCCACCGAGTGTAAGCGGCAGTAGGCGTGGCTTTGGGACAGAGGGAGTAATCTCTTGTACTACTGGTTGTGCAGCGCGTTCGCAAAGCTGTCATTGCTCATAAAACTACGATGAAACTTCTATCGAGACTAGCTTTGGATTTTTTTTTTGACAAACGTGATAACCTCTAGGCCTCTTGATAATTAATGTGGAGACTTGTTTCATTGTTCTATTGATACATCAAACTTAACAACTTTTTTTAATGTTTTTACATATGCAGTTATTATTCATAATGAAAAATTATAATATATTATAATAAAAATAGGTGAATTGATACCTCGATAAAAAAAATACTATGGGTGGGTGGGGGGGGGGGGGGGGGGGGGGCACGCCCCTGCTACCCTATGGTTCCGTTAGAAGAGGTCAACATTAACTGTTTTCTCCTCATTTATGAGCCATGGAAGAGTTATTGCGAACCGTTGGTGAGTTCGTCCATGGTTTCCCATCACCGTTTGTCGTACCGATCAGGTACGACGAGTCGTTGCCTAACTTCCCGCAGCTAGCCGCCGGCTCACTAGGACAGCTTAAAGAACGTCGAGTACGCCTACTGCAATACTACAATCCTTTATTAAAAGTAATAAATTTGGGATAAAGGGTATAGAAAAGGCAGCGATAGTTAAAAACCTGATGAATGGGAAAATCTCAAGGCTTGTTTGTCACTTTCTTCGTCAAGCTGGAGAATGTTGAAAGAACCAATGTACTCTGTTTTTCTCTTTAAAGTGTGCAGCAGCTTCCAAGATCTGACACATAAATGAGGACTGAATCAGATGATCATATGGGCCAGACTCATAGTAAGCAGAGTCGTAGCAGGCTAGCTATGAGCCATTTCAAATGACAGTCGGTATGGCGCGCCTGCGCCTAGACAAACCGTAAGGGACAAAAGGTTGGACCTTCTTGGAAGGTTCATCAAGACTAGGGCAACAAATTTACCAGGTCATTCACTGAAGTTATAGAAAGGAAAGCATAATCACATGCAGCGGTGGAACCAGCAATTTTGATTAGAGAGACACAATTATAATGACACCTCTAAGTATGATATGATTTTACATATATAGTTAGTATTCATAACAAAAATCAAAATATTATGATAAAAAAATAGATGAATTGATGTCTTAATGTGTTGTAAATTGAAATATTTTAAAAGATTCCCACTGTATCGTGGGGCCACGACCCGTGCTGTCCCCCTAGTTCCACCGCTGGTTCCGATCGAAACGGTTTATCTTAGTTTGAGCACAACAGCACATGCTGCTTCGCGCGCGTAATCAAGATGGCATTAGTACGTCGAGCCCAAATGGGCTGGCAGATAAGGCCCCGTTCAGATGCCAAAATTTTTGGTTTTTGGCTACTGTAGCACTTTCGTTTGTATTTGGCAAAAATTATCCAATTATGGACTATTTAGGCTTAAAAGATTCGTCTCGCCAATTACGGGCAAACTGTGCAATTAGTTATTTTTTTTACCTACATTTAATGCTCCATGCATGTGCCGCAAGATTTGATGTGACGGAAAATCTTGAAAATTTTTAGATTTTGGGTGGGATGTAAACAGGGCCTAACTCATTTTCAATTAAAGCCAACGCGTACATACGCATCCGTTGGTGCATGCATGAAAGCGAGACGAGATGATCCTCCGCTTCCGCATGATGTTTCTCCGCTCGTTCGCGCCGTTGATGTCCACGCAAAAGCAAAACCTTTTGGTTTTTGCACGTCCAAATCACAAGATCCCGTGGGGGCAGGCCGGCAGCAGCAGCAGGTAGCCCAAACCCAACTCAAATCACAAGTCAGAGCGCGCCGCGAGCGTGACGAGTGAAGGATTTTTTTTTTGACAGAAGAAAGACGAGGGAAGGATTAAACGCCTCATGGAGCGAATATTCTCCTTTGATGCCATCATACCCTGGGAATATCCAAGAACGTTTTTGGCGTGTTCGCTGGTGCAGACCAGCCGGCTGACTCCCCTCATAAAACATTATTCGTCAACCAGCCGCTACAGTATTTTTCTCTCACAAAACCAACCAGTTTCAGCTAAGTTTCAGACCAACGAACGGGGTCTTCATGGACAATCCGTGGATCTTGGGTGTCACTCTCGGACGTCTCACGTCTACTCTCTCCGTCCCATGTCATATGTGGTTTTCGGTTTCATACCACAAGTTTGATTAAATTTATAAAAAAATACGTACAACATTTTATTAATTATGTATAATAAATATTAATATTTTTATAAAATTAGTCAAAGTTATTTATCGAAAAACAAGAACGACATATATTTTAGGACGGACGGAGTATGTAAGGATTCAGCTCATCCTAGTACTACTATACTCTAGATATAACTCAGAGACCACCACGTTTCTTTCTTCGTCGTATTAATCAATTTGCATTACACGTATGTATATACGTACGTACCTATTCATATGCTCATGAGAAATATTAAATGGGCATCGATCACTCGCTCCCGTTTCGTTTCTGCTGCAACTCAAACAAATGGTGTACGCTCGACCGTCCTCTTAAGCCAGAGGAAGGGTTTCCTGATATGCTTTTGTTGTTCATGGGGTATTGGGGTATGCGGTGCATTTTCTTTTCGTGGTGTATATTGCTATCATGTCTGTTAGGCTGTTAGGTGAAGAGTGCGAGGAATCTTCGTCGCCTAGTTGATGGCCATAATTAATGATTTCTCGAGCTTTTTATGTGAAGAGACCACTAGGCATGCATTGTGCATACTTCCGCTATCTTTGAATAAATCAATTTTTAAAGTTGCATTGCGTCAAACATTTTAATGTTTAACCAAATTTATAGAAAGGAGTACAAATTTTTGTGACACCAATATTATAAAAAATATAGTTTATGATGTATTTAATGGACTAATTTGGTGTAATAAATCTTGACACTCTTTTATATATGTTCGGTCAAACTAAAAAGAGTTTGACTTAAGACTACTCTAGGAATTAATTTATTCGCCACAAATAACGACACAAGCGAGGTTTGTGGCAAGGAAGATAATACAAAAGTCTCGCCAATGTTAGTTCATCACTGCCGCGATGTTATTACTCACCAAGCTACTCAATCAGGCATCTTGCATGGCCATAGATGCAGCTAGAGGCGATCAATGCACACGATGTGATTACGTTTGCCGGCGCAATAGTTGGTGAAGATCGGGCAATTGAGAACATATTGCCTATCTTTGGCTATGCCGTTGGGGGTGCATATTGGCCCTGTTTGGATGGAGCACTACCAGGCATTGCCAGCTAGGCAAAAACATCCTGGCCCAGGCGTCCACAATCAGACGTCTAGGATGCATGGTTTAAGCAACTTTGGCTAGCTCTCGTCCAAGCAGGCCTCGAGCAACTTCAGGTGTAAATGCAAAATTAGCTCTCTGAATTAGCTTTCTAAAACTATTTAGATCAAAATACGTATGTTCCATAGTAGAAAAGGCTGAGGGTGGGGTTGCGGTCGCTGGGGTCCGTGTCAAATTAGTCTGTTTGAGATTGTGTTGCTTCGACAACATGTTCCATGAACTTTTTTTAATACAAAGAAGCGCAGCTCTCCTATGTCATCTAGAAAACATACATACTCATGAACAGTACAATAATATCCTTGTTGTTGCTTCTTCTAACGATCATCGCCTTCGGTTCCTTCCTCGCTTTTTCTTTGACAACTTAAGGTCAACTTCTCAGCATAAAGATGAGAAAATATAGGTTGCACAATGACGTTTATAAATACAAAAAGATATAATACTGTATAAAACTAGAGCAAACTGCATCTGGTACGCGTGCCCTCATTGGCATTACTGAAATGCCTCTCCTTTTGGCTGGATCGGAGAATATGCTTAGGGACATCCCCTCCTGGATCAGAGGTGATAGGCCAATGTAAGCTCAAATAAAGTACGCTGGCCGACAAGCGACAAGAGCACAAACACACAAAATGAAAATTAGCGCCAGGACCCACACGCACAAGCCGTGTGACACTTGCATTTGCGTAAACAAAGCTAGCTACTAGCTAACATGAGAGGGAAAGCAAGGGAGAAAACAAGTGACAAATGCGAGGCCAGCACGAGGAACGCAGCAACTAGTTTAATCTCTGTTGACGGAATGGCCGACCGATCTAGGAACCTACGGCCTGTTCGCTTGTTAGTTTCAGCCAGTCCAAACCAGTCAGCTAACAGTGTTTTTCTCTTACAATAAACTAGCACCAGCCAAGAAACCAACCAACGAACAGTATTTTTCGCTGTAGATGTGCATGGTCTTTCCACGTACTGTACTTGTACTTTCAGTGCTGTGGAAATACTGTCACCTTTTCAGGGATTTTGGCTTGCAAAGGAGAGCACAACGACTAGGTGAACTTTTCCATGCATGTTGGACTGGAGTAGCAAACACAAGTGCACAACAATGCATTGCCGAGGCGGCGAGGGAGGGTCTCGAGCTGGCTGTGGAATTGGGACTCGACCGGGTGATGCTTGAAGTCGATTGCCAAGAACTCTCGAAGTTGCTGCTAAGTCAACATGCGTCTACTTCACACATCGGAGGCTTATGTTTTGACATTTTAGAGCTAGGCAAGGTTTTTAGTGAGTTTAAGATTAGATGGATTCAAAGGGACGCGAATTCGGTGGCAAACCTTTGTGCATCTATGGTTTCAGCCATGAATTAATAGAAGCTCTATTACTCAAAAAAAAAAAAACAATGCATTGCCGAGTTGGATCCCTGTGGTTGACAACTACAGCAAACACAACAATGCATTTGGGTTCGCAAACATGAAATAAGGCATCATGTAGTTCTCGCAACTTGGCATGAAAAAATGACATAAAAACCCTACCTATGCCTCTTACGTGCTGTTTGGTTCGGTTCGTACGACTGTAACGCAAAATGGAAATCAAATTAGTTCAAATGGTATGTCTTGCTGTAAGGGCCACAACTTTAATTCTATTCCATTTGAGTTACCAATGCTACAAACAATAAAGCAGCACCTAGTCTCTTCCATGGTCTCTTATCGAGCACCTCCATGACGGAACATTGGTTCCATAATAGAAAATTTTAGTGCCAACTGCCAAGAGAAAGTAAAAGTATAGTTATATATGGTAGAACAATACAAGTTTTCTTTTAAACAAAAAGGCAGAAGTCCTGCCACTTAATTAAGAAGAAGAGAACTTTAATACAAAGACATAACACAATTGCATACCCACACAGCAGCAGGGCCGCTGGCTTTAGTCATAAACATACAAGCGGAGCCCATGACTGTTTTGATGCTACCAGCTGGACAACTCATTTTAATTCTTTCCCAGTTCAACTATTGTCAGTTACCTGGTCCGTTGTGAAACTAAAGAAAACAATTGCATGCAGGACGAGAAAAAACTTTTATTGAAAGATCCAGAATGATTTCTGGCTTGAACTAATAATAAGGAGAGTTCACATATATGTGCTAGGACTAGGAGCGCAACTGCACAGCCGAGCTTATCGGATTGACAAGCTGGGAATGAATCAAGGAAAAAAGGGATTAGTCTCCTAAATTTGTTGGGACAAGCAGCTTCAGGCATTTAACTCCTTCAGCACTCCAGAGTAAAAATACATCCTGGAGGCCAGAGAAAGAAAATCATTGAAGGTTGAAGCGAGCGAAAGAAGAACGCTCAAAGGCCTCCACTCGTTTGTAAATCCGGCAAACTGGGCCCAAAGGCTTCCATCGGTTTGATAATTTGCATGCTTTGCTATTAGTGACAAGTGATTCCTTGTTGATGCATATTGTGTGTTTTTATTCTCCAATAATGCTCCACTGTGGGCATCCGTCCCGCATCAAAACGTCGGACGCTTCGTGGTCTCATGGTGTCCATGTATTTTACTCACCACATAAATATACTTTGCGGTTTCATCTCGTCTCTCTCTCTCTCTCTCTCTCTCTCTCTCCATTCAAAGCAACAGAGAGAGGAAGGGTGTCCAGGACAGAACACGCCCAACGCATGGCCGCCATACTCCATTCGCGCCCCCACTCGTCGCCTCGGGTTCGCGCAACTATGGAGACCAAGCCGCCGGCGTCCTCTCTCCCTCTCCCATTTGCTCGCCCTCCCTCCTCTCCCTCTCGCTCTGCTCGAGAGTGCAGGCACCGAGCACCATGGTGAAAGGTCCTTGTATGGTTTTGGTAATTGAGTGACAACCTAGGTGGACTAATTATGTTTATATAAGATACACAGGTGATTAGTCCACAGGTACATGTGTGTGAGCAATTTATGCCATGAAGATGAAAATAGCTTGGAGATGTTGCAAAGCTCACACATGTGATGATGAAGGAGCTCATTGCAAATGAGACATGACATTGAGTCATGTGATCAAGGTGGAGAAGATCAAGACATGACTTGGTTTGATGGACCGGTTGCAAGCGTGAAGGGCAAGTTGGAGGCTTTGGAGCGATGGATTGCATGGCGGTGAAGCTTAAGCAAGACTTGGCGTCGATGGACGAAGGCAACGGTGAAAAGCAAGTGAAGTCAAGATCGATGAACCAATATGATCACGTGATGATATGAAGTGGATCATATCATTGTTGATCGTGTTGGTGCATGTGTTGCATTGACATTGGAGGAGATGGAATGGAATGCGCAAAGCAAAGGTATAACCTAGGGTATTTCATTTCACCGGTCATATGTGTGTAGAGAAGTTTGTGACTGGGTTTATGATAGATGGCCGTACTATCAAGAGGGGCAAACTTATTTGCAGATCGGTTATCTAGTGCCACTCGAGTGATCTAACTTTGCATCATCGCTAGGATTGAGTGGCGTGGCAAGTTGAGTGGCTAGTCTTTTAAAAAATGATTGTGAAAATGCTAACACACATACACATGGTGGTGTACACTTGGTGGTGTTGGCACATTTATAAAGGAGATGAAGTTGGAGTTGATGTAGATCAACTCAGCGATGGAACGGAGGCGAGAAGGGTTCGAAACTCCACTGACGGAGTGTCCGCCCGTAGAGTGCGGACAGTCCGACGGTGCCACCGGCGCCCTATATAGAAAAGAGAGGGTCTCACAGAGTGGACCAGACGCTGGTCACGTGGTGACCGGACACTGGGGTCCTGCGTCCGGTCACTTTGAGCAACTGCGTCCGGTCATCACTTGGCCGTTGAGATCGAGCGACTGTGTTTGAACGAAGGCGACACGTGGCGAGCATCCGTTGACCAGACGCTGAGGTCCTACGTTCGGTCGTTTTGACCGACGCGTCCGGTCACCACGAGTTTTGCCCAGTAAAGGGGTAACGGCTAGTTTCGCCCGTGGGGCTATAAATAGAAGGGTGTCTCGGCCATGGCTGGAGCTAAGCACCTCGAGGGACTTTATGTCCATGCTTGTGAGTGTTTAGGAGCCCTCCATCTCACATATGCTTGATAGTGATCATCCAATTGTGTGAGAGAGCGATTATAGTGTGATTGTATCGTGAGGTTGTATCGAGTGGCACTAGGTGATCGAGTTGCAAGCCAGTGGTGATTGTTACTCTTGGAGGTTGCCACCTCCTAGATGTCTTGGTGGTGGTCTCCGTCGAAGCCCGTAAGAAGTTTGTGCGGTGCTCCGGAGAAGAGCTTTGTGATGGGCATTATGCTCACCCCGTAGGAGCTACGAAGAGCAACTCTAGTTGAGCATGTCATTGAGCTACCCTCACTTTCAGGATAGGTTCTTGTGGTGCCCAATGTGCGGACTTGGCGGGTGATGCCAATTAACCGCCGAACCACCAAGTGAGCGGTCGACACAACAGGGACATAGCGTGTTGGCAAGCACGTGAACCTTGGGAGAAAATCACCGTGTCAACCTTGTTCTTCCTGTTGGTTTGCAATCCCTTTACACAAGCTTGAGATTACTTTTATATACATTGTGCTTGTGTAGTTGCTCTTGTAATTAGTTAGCGTGTGTAGCTCACTAGTTACCTTCTTGCTTGTGTAGCATAGAAGTAGCTCCCTTACGTGGCTAATTTGGTTTGTGTAACCTTGTTAGTCACATTGCTTAGTTTTGTGTAGCTAAGTATTTATGCTCTCTAATTTGGCATTGGTTGGCTTGTTATTGAGCATTGCTAGTGAGCTTAGTTGGCTTTGTGCTTTTGCTTACTAGCATGTGTAGGAGCTCCTTTTTTGCTTGAAGTACTAGTGGCACAGGTTTGTGTGGCCTTTGAAGGGTCGAGATAGCGGACTAGAGGGGAGGTGAATAGTCTTTTCTAAAATTAATCGCGTCGGCTAACCGAAACAAGTGCGGAATTATAACTATCAGTCTAGCCAAGACTACACCCCTCTATCTATGTTCTCTAGCACCTTCCAAAGATACTAATCAAGCAACAAAGGTGCCGGGCTAGCTAGAGCTCACCTAACCAATTCTAGGAGCAAGGTTACGCAAACCTATGCCACTAGTACTTTAAGCAACAAGGGAGCTCCTACACATGCTAGTAAGCAAAAGCACAAAGCTAACTAAGCTCACTGGCAATGCTTAATAACAAGGCAACCAATGCCAAATTAGAGAGCGCAAATACTTAGCTACACAAACTAAGCAATGTGACTAACAAGGTTACTAAAACCAAATTAGCCACGCAAGGGAGCTACTTCTATGCTACATAAGCAAGAAGGTAATTAGCAAGCTACACAAGCTATCTAATTACAAGAGCAACTACACAAGCTTAATATGTATAAAAGTAATTGCAAGCTTGTGTAACGGGGATGCAAACCAACGGGAAGAACAAGGTTGACACGATGATTTTTCTCCCGAGGTTCACGTGTTTGCCAACACGCTAGTCCCCGTTGTGTCGACCGCTCACTTGGTGGTTCAGCGGTTAATTAGCATCACCCGCTAAGCCCGCACGTCGGACGCCGCAAGAACCTACCCTAGAAGTGAGGGTAGCTCAATGACACGCTTTACTAGAGTTGCTCTTCGTGGCTCCCGTGGGGCGAGCACAATGCCCCTCATAAGCACTTCTCCGAAGCACCGCACAAGCTTCTTGCGCGCTTCGACGAAGACCACCACCAAGCCGTCTAGGAGGTGGCAACCTCCAAGAGTAACAAGCACCACCGGCTTGCAACTCGATCACCTAGTGCCACTCGATGCAACCTCACAATGCAATCGCACTAGAATCGCTCACTCACACAATCGAATGATCACTATCAAGTATGTGTGAGATGGATGGCTCCTAAGCACTCTCAAGCATGGACACAAAGTCCCCCAAGGTGCTCTCCTCTAGCCATGGCCGAAGGCTACTTCTATTTATAGCCCCAAGGGCTAAACTAGCCGTTACCCCTTCACTGGGCAAAAATCGGGCCGACCGGACGCTCCGGTCGTGTTGATCGGACACTGGACCTCAGCGTCCGGTCGCCCACAGACGGCCACGTGTCCCGATTCTAATGGTCACTTGACCTGACCGGACGCAGCAGCTTCAACTGACCGGATGCTGGACCCTAGCGTCCGGTCGTTTCCGGTAAGGTACCCGAGGCGTATTTCTTCGACCGGACGCGTCCGGTCACATGTGATCGGACATAGCCCAGCGTCCGGTCACACGCTAGCTTCTGCATCACCGTACGTCAGCCTGACCGGACGCACCCTACTAGCATCTAGTGCTTTCAGATCCAGCGTTCGGTCAGTTGACCGACGCCAGCATCTTCGTGATCAACTCGTTTTCACTTCTGACTTCTTCACCCTTGCTCCAATGTGCCAACCACAAGAATTTGCATCCGACGCAATAGAAAATAGGCATTCCATTTTCCCGAAAGCGCCGAATAACCCTGCAAACACCACCTCCTTTGTAAATGTGTCAACATCACCAAGTGTACACCACCATGTGTATATGTGTTAGCTTTTCACAATCATTTCCCAAAGGATGTTAGCCACTCAACTTGCCACGCCACTCGATCCTAGCGACGATGCAAAGTTAGATCACTCGAGTGGCACTAGATGACCGATATGCAAATAAGTTTGCCCCTCTTGATAGTACGACTATCTATCCTAAACCCGGTCATAAACTTCTCTACACACCTATGACTGGTGAAATGAAATGCCCTAGGTTATACCTTTGCCTTGCGCATCCCATTCCATCTCCTTCAATGTCGATGCAACACATGCACCAACACGATCAACAATGATATGATCCACTTCATATCATCACATGATCATATTGGTTCATCGATCTTGACTTTACTTGCTCTTCACCGTTGCCATCGTCCATCGGCGCCAAGTCTTGCTCAAGCTTCACTGCCACGTGGTCCATCACTCCAAAGCCTTTGACTTGCCCTTCACGCTTGCAACCGGTCCATCAAGCCAAGTCTTATCTTGATCTTCTCCACCTTGATCACATGACTCAATGTCATGTCTCATGTGCATTTAAGCTCCTTCATCATCACATGTGTGAGCTTTGCAATATTTCCAAGCCATTTTCACCTTCATGGCATATGTTGCTCACACACATGTACCTATGGACTAATCACCTATGTATCTTACATAAACACAATTAGTCCACCTAGGTTGTCACTCAATTACCAAAACCAAACAAGGACCTTTCAGCCTTGCTCCTAGAATTGGTTAGGTGAGCTCTAGCTAGCTCGACACCTTTGTTGCTTAATTAGGATCTTAGCGAGGTGCTAGAGAATATAGATAGAGGGGTGTAGTCTTGGCTATATCGATAGTTTTAATTACGCACTTGTTTCTATTAGCCGGCTCGATTAAGTTTTAGTAATGACTATTCACGCCCCTCTAGTCACCATCTCGACCCTACACATGGCTGCCTGCCCAGCTTCCATAGCCGCCGCTAGCTCCTGTGCCTTCAAGCGCCCTCCTCTAGGCAACCTCCGTCCAAACTGACCATCCCATCGGCTTCCTCACCCCCATCGAAGCTCGCATGCCTCTCCCCCAGCCTCAACCACCTCGATGAGCTCCGAGCACGCTACCACCGGCATCTACGCATCATCGCCAAGCTCTATACTAGCGACCTATGTGGCATCGAGCTTCATGTCGGCGTCGAGCTTCGCGTCAACGAGCCTCGATCGCCAAAGCAACAAGATGTTGCGATAAAAAGCATATGTTTCAAGCGTTTCATATGCATATTGCAAGTGTTCATGTGGATTTGCAAAAGTAGATCAGGATGTTGCATATATTGCAATTACTATACACGTATGTCGCAAGCGTATGTTCAAAATGTTTCAACTGTTTTAGACATATGTTGCATGTGTTTTATCTGTGTGTTGCATATGTTTCACACTTATGTTGCTAGTGTTTCATCCGGATGTTGTATATGTTTTACACATATGTTGCAAGTGTTTCATCTAGATGTTGTATAAGTTTTTGCAATGGCTACACACGTGTTTTCCTCGTATTTTAGACATATGTTGCAAGTGTTTCAACTATTTCGGACGTATGTTGCAAATATTTTCTCTAGATATTGCAAAAGTAGATATGGAGTTACACATGTTGCGGTGGGACCTATCTGCAGCAGCCATTTGCTGTAGCTGCTGTGCTCGCCTGCACACGCATGGGTGCGGAGGGGGCACAAGCGGCAGGCGTGAGAAACCATGTGGCCACAAATCGAGACGGAGCGGCGTGTTACACAGAGAGGGCACGAGACATGGGGCGGTGTGGGACACGGTGTAACACCCCTGGTGTTACAAGCTTGCTTAGCACCAAGATTAAGACCTAAAAGAGATTAGCAAAACAAGTTCACTGGGTTTAAGAGTTTAAAACTTACCTGAAATGATAAACAAATTCTATGTGACTCACTTTTGTGGTTGAGAAAAATCAAAATAAATATTGTTAACTAGTGCACTTGGGAGCTCAAAAATCAAATTTGAAGTTAAGATAAGCTCTTTTCGTTAGGACGACAAACACTTGAACTTACGTCTAAAGTACTATTTTTGGCGATTTATTGTGGGTGAAATAATTAATTAATGCTTAAATATTTTATTCCTATGGGTTAGTATGAAGTATGGACCATTGCATTAAATACTTGTGGGTTAAAGTTAATAGGGTTTAGGCCTTTTAAAATTGTAATAAAAGTGTTAATGGCTGTTAGTTCGAACTAAACCTTAACTTTTCTTAGTATTGGAAAAGTAGTAAGACAGTGCTATCTTGACATTTAATTTATAATAAAAATGTTTAAACACTAGCTTCATATTCTTACATTGTTGGCTGCTTCTAAGTGAGCACGTGAGCATGGTGTAGGTTATAGATGTGTTGGGTGTCGCGTTGTCCACTTAAAAATTGTCCAAACATTGTTAGAACGCGCTGTAAACATGTTGTTGGCACTCTGTTCATGAACTGGCACTGCAGTAACAAGCCAATGTTGGCATTCTTTTATCTCCTTCTATGGTTGCTCTATGGTCATAATGATTGCTTCGCTAGATAGCTGAAACTTACCTGAAATGATAAACAAATTTTATGTGACTCACTTTTGTGGTTGAGAAAAATCAAAATAAATATTGTTAACTAGTGCTCTTGTGAGCTCAAAATCAAATTTAAAGTTAAGATAAGCTCTTTTTGTTAGGACGACAAACACTTGAACTTACGTCTAAAGTACTATTTTTGGCGATTTATTGTGGGCAAAATAATTTATTAATGCTTAAATATTTTGTTCCTATAGGTTAGTATGAAGTATAGACCATTGCATGAAATACTTGTGGGTTGGAGTTAATAGGGTTTAGGCCTTTTAAAAATTGTAACAAAAGTGTTAATGGCTGTTAGTTTAAACTGAACCTTAACTTTTCTAAGTATGGGAAAAGTAGTAAGACAATGCTATCTTGACATTTATTTTCTAACAAAAATATTTAAACACTAGCTTCATATTCTTGCATTGTTGGTTGCTTCTAAGTGAGCACGTGAGCATGGTGTAGGTTGTAGATGTGTTGGGTGTCGCGTTGTCCACTTAAAAATTGTCCAAACATCATCAGAATGCGCTATAAACCACGTTGTTGGCACTCTGTTCATGAACCTACACTCCAGTGATGAGCCCATATTGACATCCTTTTATCTCCCTCTATGGTTGCTCTATGGTCATAACGATTGCTTCGCTAGATAGCTAACACTTACCCGAAATGATAAACAAATTCTATGTGACACACTTTATGGTTGAGAAAAAATAAAATAAATATTGTTTAAGATGTCTGTAAGGAAAATGGACCCTTGATCTATTTACTTTGGATTTTGGTGTTTGATGACCAACACAATCAAATTGGACTAATGAATTTGTAAGTGGTTGTTTTGTAGTTTAGTAGGATGCAAGACGTGACTTGGACGAATGCGATGTGATGATCCGATGATCAACACCATAAGCAAGACCTTAGAAGCACAAGAGAAGACTCAAGATATCAAGCAAAGTCCAAGCATAAAGATAGAAACCAAGCCGTACGCAAGATCATGAAGAAACGAGCTCACAGAAGTGACTGTAACACCTCGGAGTTATGCCTATATTTAGGCACTGCAAATCATACATATCATGCATCATCAAGCATCCTAATCATACATGCCTAATCATGTAAATAACAATTGAAACACTGCTTCGAAACATTTAAAACATGTGTGAAACCTGAATGTTGCATACACCTGTTTAAGAGTTGTTTTGCCCTGATTTTGCTTGCTAGGTTAGTAAAACATGTTTGGCTACTATTGTAAATCATCTAGCAATGTTTAGTTCAATTTTTGGAGCAAGGTTTGTATTCGAATTAATTCAAAATTTGGCTTCAAAAATAAATTCCAAAAAATTAGGGTTTTGAGTTAAACGTGGACTTTTATCTTACAATTCAAAATCTAGAAAGAATTTGGCTGTGGTCCTAAAAGCAAAGTTGTAAAAAATTAAATTCTAATCAACTTTCATTTTTGGTACATTTTTAAAAGATGTCATTTTCTTACTCAAAATAATATTTGAAAGATGGCATGTAAAAATTCCTTGAAAATATATTTGGAAAAGGACTTTTTCTCCTTCGCGGGCCGCCGCCTCGCTTCTGGCCCACGACCGAAGCCAGCCCAGCCAGCCTCCCGCACGTGCCTCGCCTCGCTCGGCCCAGCCCAGCGCAGCGCCGCGCCTGGCCTGCCTCCGCGCGCCCGACCGCGGTAGAGCTTGCCCGCTGTGTGGCGGCCATGCGCCGTCGACGCCGCCGCGCGTCGCAGTTGGCCTGTGCCCACGCCCATGCGCCCGCCTACACCTGCCGAAGCCAGTGCGCTCGCTGGCTCATTCCCGCGCTACCTCTCCTCTCTGCCAGAGCCGAGCGCCCGCAGCTCTGCCTCTCGCCACGCCACGCACCCGCCGGCAAAATCCACCGCGGCTCCTCCACCTCGGCCAGCAATCACGTGCCCACAACTCTGCCTCGCCCTCCTTCTAGTCGTGCTCACATTTGCGTCGCCTGCCGAGCTCAGGTAGAGCCGTCTCAGCCACGCCACCGCCGGCCATGGCGCCGCCGTGCTCGGTCGCCATGGAAGGCCCCTTCCTTCTCTTCTCTAGCCCCGCCTAGCTACCCTACCGCATTCGCCATCTTCCCGCACATCGCATGCGCCCGCTAGCTCGCCTTGTCTCGGCCAGAGATGGCCGCCGGCCTCGTGGCCAAGCCGCGCCGCCGTGCCAGCGCAAGCGTCGGCGTGGCCTTTGCTTCAGCCAGCCAGGCCGAATGGCCGTGGGCCGATGCCCTGCTAGGCCGTCTTCCCCCTCCCTTGTGCTCGGGCCGCACAGGCCAACAGCGGCCGTGGGCCAGCTGATTCCAGCGGGCTGGCCCAGTAGCGATTGAAGGAATTGTTTTCAATTTATTCTTTATTATTTGAAAATAGAAATGGTTTGCAAAATGCTTGGATACTCAAAGTTGCTCCAAATCTGTTGAAATAAATTTGTCTAGGTTCCTTATCATCAGATCTACTAGGAAAAATTATTGCATGTCCTTTTTGAGATACTTTTCTGTAGAATTTTATTTAATCATGTATATTGCTGATAATTTGAAAAATATGTAGAAAAATCTATAGGCTTTAGAAAAATATGATTCCAAGTTTGTTAATCTTCTTATGTCATGTACTTCCTAGAAAAAATATGTTTCATGCATGTGTTGTGGGAAAATTTTGAGGTGTAGTTCAAGTACCTTTAATGGATGATTTTTGTTATTTTAGCTAGAGGGCAAACTTTGTATAAAATATGCATGTGATAATTTTTGTACAGTCATTGTATACTATGAAGAACCTAGGAAAAATACTAACTCTGTCGTTTGACACTTTTCACAGTTCAAAGTATTTTTATGTTCATAATCCTACCATAGCTTGTGATTTTTTGTGTAGGCTAATCCACTCATTCAAATAACATGAAAATATGATAATAGACTACTTAGGGTAGTAATGTGCTATGGTAATTTTCTAAGATTTTTCTAAGCAAGAAAAATAGAAGTTGCTATTCAAACCTATTATTAATTAGGGTTTAATTAAGCATTGCTTTATGTGTTTAAGAAATTAGCAAAGCTTTGGTGTATCTTTGAAGCATTTCATAAGATATGTTGACTTAACATATTAGTAGTAGAAGAGAATGCAGTAGATAACATGTGCTTATAGCATATTTTTTTGGATGATGTTGACTACCTTGCATTTAAACATATCCCTTGTATTCATCTCATCTGATGCACCGATTGCATAAGCACTTACGCACATTGCATCATACAGGATCGCAAACCGAGAACCCAGTCATCATACCCGAGGAGCCCGAGGAGCAGTTCGAGGTGCAGCCGCAGGAAGTGCCCGAAGCCGACGAGGAGGACGTTGAGGAACTTCTGGAGTGCCCAGATCATCGTCCGAGCTCCTTCGAGAGAGGCAAGCCCCGGAGCATTTTCTCCCAGTTTACAATTATTAATTAAATGCTTTACTTTAATTGATGCATTACGTTCAGGAGTTGTTTGCAACCGTTGCTGCATTATACCTTGTTTACCTTTGTTATACTATATCCTTGTTACCCTAGTATCCGTAGTCGAGTCAATGCTTAGCTGGCTTAGACCGGTAGAAGTCAGGTGATTTCTTGTCACCTGCGAGCTATAGGTGGTTACCTGGATCTGATTGGATGACTTTGAAGTCATGGTATAACTAAGTGTTAAATGAAGTTGAGACCGGACGGAGACTTGCAGAGTTTTGGACTGTAGTGTTTCCGTCTGTGTCGATTAAGGACCGACCGTTGTTGGGCCTCGAGTCATGTTGAACGCATGCCTTACATTTAGTTGGCCGGATAAAGTACCTTCCGACCACGAAGCTGGGAGATTTTTTGGGCCGAGTAGATTGCTCGCAACGCACTGTGCCAGAGCAGGTGTGGTAGGACCTAGGGGTGAGATGATAAGACCAAAATGCAGTCGGTCGGCCCCCGGGTACATGTGGTTCCTGGCAAACTTGAGATACCTGGAAAGTTGACTCGGTGATCAATATCTCACTTTAGCGGGTGAGTGATGTTTGTGTAAGGAATAAATCACCAGCTGGTGAGGAATCGATTCGAATCGCCATCGCTCCTGGATAGTGAGCACTTAACTTGAGTTACTTCATCGTAGTAAATGTTTATGGAACACTTGGACAGTTATAATGAATATGACAGTATGGAAGTTGTTTAATGATCATTGGTTATCATTATCTGCTTAATCACATGTTTACTCTAGTATATGTGCAAATCTAGTCGACAGGTTAATAATAACTAACTTGGCAATAATGCTTTTAGAAAGGTTCTTAAAAAGCTAAAAATGCTTCTTTTTGCAAATGAGTCAGCTACCCTACTTTAAAGCCCTTCATAATCCTTGGTGTCACTTATTTTTGGTTATGTCGGGTAAGTCTAGCTGAGTACCTTCTCGTACTCAGGGTTTTATTCCCACTTGTTGTAGATGGGCAGGTGTATTATGGCTACTGTATCAACTGCCTTTATCCTACGATGGGTGATGCTTAGGACCATGGGCATGGTCATTCCTTACGTCTCGTCTGATGCTTTTGTATGGAGATGATAATTCGCTGGCACTATATTTGAACTCCGCGTGAGTGTGTGTGTGATTTAAACAAATGACTTCCGCTACTTTCATTCGAACTTATTTTGTAATAACTATGTTGAAACTCTGATGTATCTGAGATTGCAAACTTTTATGTATTATGTGATGGTGACCGCTAAACTTATTATGATCTTGGCTGGAATGGAAGTTGGTTTGAAATCCTTTGTGATTTCACGGACTATCGGGTTATATGGGCTTAAGTTTGCTAAATCGTCTGCTCTGGCGGATGATTTTCTTACTTAATTTCATATAATTGGTCGGTTCTGTTATAGCTGGTATCAGAGCATGGTTTAGCATGTTACTATTCACAAGTGTATTTAAAACAAAAAGGCATTTGAAAAACATGATTTTCAAAATATAAAGTGTGCCAGTGATCATATCCTTTATGCCCAGTTAAGGACTTTAGGTGGCTAAATTAAGTACTGACTTGGGGTTCTTGCATCATATTTTTCTTTCGTCGCTCATACGGCGTGCTATTGTATGAGTGCCACTTGTTTGAGTGGTAATGTATGGATCATTTGCCTCTACGCCTCGGTAAGTGTGAGTTGTGAGAGCATGATCGGATACACCGTCGATCTAGGGTGAATGCTTATAGGATGCTGGAGTAATTACATGTTCTACGCATGTTTTACAAAGGTATCTCATGTATGGGTCTTCCGTCTATTGAGGCGATGCCGTCAATAGGACGATGGTTCGGGTAGTTACTTCCATTGTACACGTATTTGGGGATTCGTGTAGAGCGTGTAGATAAAATTTTACTACTTTTATGCATTCATTGGGAATTGGGCTGAAATGAATCTTTTGCAGGTACATAACAACGCTATCATGTAGAACGTATTAGCTACATATTTGAGAGATCGTTTGTATGCCACCGAATTCGTCGTTAGAAATTATTATTCCTAAGTTTGTGAGAACGTACGGCACGTACATACATCATGTTACTTGTGCATTTCATTCATGTCATGCATTCCTCCCCTTATAAATTGATTATCTCATTTTGATAAAAGTTGTATCACCTAAAATATGTTTCCCCGAGGTAATAAAAGAACTTTTGCTACAGATGGCCCGCACGAAGCAGACCGCCTATAAGTCTACCGGAGGAAGAGCACCTCGACGTCCGTTGGCCCTGAGGGAGCACCGCACCACTGACACCTTCTTGAGCGAGTTTGGCATGCCAACCTTGCTTTGGAGAGTGCTCCATGATGTGGGGTACCTAGAGGGTCAAGAGCCGGTGTACTCTTGGAATAAGAGCCAGTTAGCAGAGGATGGACTCGCAGTGGTGGAGATCACGATTCCTACTCTCAGTGATGCTCCAGATTGGGATGGTTGGCATTTGGAGTTTGAGGGTCGCACTCCAGCTGAGGGTGCAGAGGGAGCAGCCTTCCGTGTCATCAGGGACATTATGAGTAGATTTCCTAGTGAGCTTGTAGCAGCTCTAGCTAGCACTTTTCCTAGGGATGATCCTCGTAATGCCATTTGGGTTCAGCCTTAGGGAAGTGCATTGGTCAGAGGTCTAGCTGAAGGATAGGCTAGCGACAACCAGGCAATAAGTGCTATGTTCGCCGCCCTCAGAGTGTATGAGGGTCTCGAGAGTACCTACTAGACTTTGACTGGCTTGCGTGGTCAGGATAAGCTCAAGGGGAGAAAGCAGAAGAAGAGACAGGCACGTGTTATAGCTAGCTTGCAGGAGCAGCTGGCTGATATGAACTTACAGCGAGATCAGGCGGTTGAGAGAGGTGATAGAGCTATGCAGCGAGTGCATACATTGACTCAAGCCAACAATAATGTAGACCGCATGATTGGACAGTTGGTTCAGGAAAGGAATGAAGCCTGGAACGCAAGAAACCTTTTGCTGCAGAGGGTCGATGAGCTAGAGGAATACAACAGCAACCTGCATGAGGAGTTTCACGCGCTCTACAATGGAGTTGGCCCATATGCTCCACCAGACGCCGCTGGCATGGACATCGACGACGACAACCTGGACGAGCCTGTAGTCTCACCTGGAGGCGATGGTGACGTCTCCGATCCTGATAATGGCCCCGAGGAGTAGGCTAGTTGCCTTGCGCTAGTATCTAGGTCCTGTCACGATAACCTTTCTTTTGTTGGCATGTAACCTATTGTATGTTGCTTCGAACGTATGAGACTTGGCATATGGTTGGAACTTGATTTAGAATGCGATATCTGAACGCATAAAAGTCTAGTGTATGTATGCTAGCAAATTGGTTGTATGGACGCGATGGTTGCCGTTGAAGTAATTCGATTAAGTGCTGTTGTTTTAATTGGGATGCGATTGTTGTGCCTCTATTTTATTGTATGAATTTATTCTCTCCAGTAAATTCAGTACGGCATAATTTTTCCTTCACTCACAATTATTATAGCTTCACTCAATCATTACTTGTTGCTAAAATATGCAGATGACAAACACTCGCCGAACCACATATGAGGCCGCTGAGACCGGTGTTAATGGTGCGGGGCCGGTGGTGGTGGTGGTGGAAACCACGGCAACAACAATGAGCCTCCCCATGAACCGCATTTGCCACCTCCTCCCCCATTTACCCCCGAGATATTCCTCGCACAGCTGCTCGGGAGTCAGCGCAACGCGGAACAATCCTAGAAGAACATGGAGGATTTTCTGCGCACCATCGCCAACAACGTTCAACATGGTAACAATCAAGGTGGTGGCATGAGAGTGAACCAATATAGCAGCTTCAAAGATTTCATAGACACTAGGCCGGCAGTATTCAAGGAAGCAACAGAGCCACTCGATGCTGAGGAATGGATCAACACGATGGAAGATAAATTCTATGTGTTGAGGATGACTGAGGTGCTGAAAACGGAGTATGCTGCACTTCAATTGCAGGGACCAGCGGGAATGTGGTGGAAGCACCATCGCACCACCTTCCCTCCAAATGCTTAGATTTCTTGGAGAGAGTTTGCTGAGGCCTTTTGTGGAGTCTACATTCTACCCGGGCTGACCGAGATGAAGTTGGGAGAGTTTCTGGCGTTGAACCAGGGCACCAAGACCATGACGCAATATCTGCATACCTTCAACAACTTGTGTCACTATGCTCCCGACATGGTTGACATAGAGGCTAAAAGAATAGCCAGTTTCAAGAGGGGACTCAATCCAAAAATAATGAAGCATGTTGGTACCAACAACCGCGTCAGATTCAATGACTTCATCAGCGACTGTCTAAAGCAAGAGAAGAATAACAACGCAAGCACCACAGCCAAGACACGCAAGAGAGCCTTTAAAGGTGGTCCGTCCCAAGCTAGAGCACCTATGGGAGGTTGTCCCCCATATCGCCCATTGGCACCTAGCGCTAGGTTTAGGCTACCTCAACAAAGAAGTTAGAATTTCCGTGGACCTCAGAAGCCGTACAAGATGGTAGTACAGCCCAACAAAGCAGCCACAACTATGGTACAAGGCAGTTCCAAGGGAGCTGTGGGATCTACCAGGACAGTGAGGGGACCCTGCTATAACTGTGATAAACCCGGTCATTTCTTGAGGTTTTGTCTATACCCGCCCAAGAAGAAGCAGCAGACTTATAATGCTAGAGTGCATAGTACGACAGTGGATGAAATTCCTGAGGGAGAGCCCATCACTGTTGGTAAGTTTCCTGTCAACGAAAACCCTGTAGTTGTTCTATTTGATTCTGGATCATCGCATTCTTTTATGAGTCAAGCATTTGCATAGAAACATGAACAACTATGTATAGAATTGGGTTATGGGTACCGTATAAGTTCAGCAGGGGCTGATGTTTTGACCAACCGAATGGTTCAAGGGGTAACCCTTGAATTAAGTAGCAGGAAGTTCCGAGTGAACTTGATAGTTATGCCTGGATTAGTTTTGGATGTCATTATAGGGATGAATTGGATGAAGAATTGGGGAGCAGTCATAGATACTGGAAGTCGAGTACTTACCCTTAAGGATCCCCTAGGTGAGGGTACTTTCCAAGTACCATTGCCTCGAAGAACAGACCTTATAAGTGTTACATGTGCTACTACAGTCATTCCTATTCATCAGATTCCGGTAGTGTGTGAATTTCCGGATGTATTCTCGGATGAGCTACCTGGTCTTCTACCAGATAGGGAGATTGAGTTTGGAATTGGGTTAGTCCTTGGAACAGCTCCAATTTCAAGGAGACCCTATCGGATGCCTCCAGATGAACTAGCTGAGCTGAAGAAGCAATTAGAAGATTTATCAAAAAAGGGGTTTATTTGGCCAAGTAAGTCTGAATGGGGATGTCCCACCTTATTTGTGAAGAAGAAGAAAGAGGGCACATTGAGAATGTGCGTAGATTACAGGCCACTCAACGCTATAACCATTAAGAATAAGTATCCCTAGCCTCATATTGATGTTCTGTTTGACCAATTATCCAAGGCCAAGGTGTTCTCAAAAATAGATTTGAGATCCGATTATCATCAGATCAAGATTAGGTCACAGGATATACCGAAAACTGCATTTTCCACCAGATATGGGTTGTATGAGTATCTTATCATGTCCTTTGGCTTGACAAATGCTCCTACATACTTTATGTTTTTAATGAATACAGTTTTCATGCCAGAATTGGATAAGTTTGTGGCAGTGTTCATCGATGACATTCTGGTGTACTTCGAGAACAAGAAAGATCATGAAGAGCATCTGAGAACTGTCTTGACCAGACTTAGGGATCATCAACTGTATGCTAAGTTTAGCAAATGCGAATTCTGGTTGAAGGAAGTTCCTTTCCTTGGTCACATTCTGTCAGAGAATGGGGTTTCAGTCGATCCAAGTAAGGTGTAAGAAGTTATGAATTGGAAAGCACCGACCATAGTTCCTGAGATTAGAAGTTTCTTAGGACTAGTCGGTTATTATCGTCGCTTTATACCAGATTTCTCGAAAATTACCAAACCGATGACAAGTCTCCTACAGAAGGATCATAAGTTTGTGTGGACAGAGGAGTGTGAAGCAGCTTTCCACACTTTACGGAAACTATTGACCACTGCTCCTATTCTAGCACAACCAGATATCGAGAAACCATTTGATGTGTTTTGCGATGCATCGAAGACTGGATTGGGCTGTGTTCTTGTGCAAGAAAGGAGAGTCATTGCTTATGCATCACATCAATTGAGAAAGCACGAGGTCAACTATCCAACACATGATCTTGAACTTGCTGCAGTTGTGCACGCCCTAAAAATTTGGAGACATTATCTACTTGGTAATGTGTGCAACATTTTCACAGATCACAAGAGTCTTAAGTATATCTTTACCCAACCAGAGCTAAACATGAGACAGCGCAGATGGTTGGAATTGATCAAGGATTACAACTTGAATGTGCAATATCATCCTGGAAAAGCCAATGTAGTGGCAGATGCTTTGAGCAGAAAGTCACATTACTTGAATGTGCAGCCATTACTTGAAGATGGGTTTGATCTAATGCATCCTGCTGTGTTACATAGTATTCATATTAGTTGCTCTTTGGAGAGTAAGATAATAGAAGGCCAGAAAACCGACAAGGGGATATTCCACATCAAAGAGAAAATAAAAGAAAAGCCGTCTCAACACTTTAAAGTGGATGAACAGGGCGTGTTGTGGTTTGACGACCGTCTTGTGGTTCCCAAGGATTGAGAGCTTAGGAATAAACTCATAGATGAAGCTCACCTTTCTAAGCTATCTATCCATCCCAGAAGTAGTAAGATGTATCAAGAACTAAGATCTCATTATTGGTGGACCAAAATGAAGAAAGAAATTATAGCATATGTTGTCAGATGTGACACATGTTGTCGAGTGAAAGCCATTCACATGAAACCTACTGGTATGTTGCAACCCTTATCAGTCCCTAGTTGGAAGTGGGACGATATAAGCATGGATTTGATCACGGGTTTGCCCACTACTCAAAAAGGACATGATTCGATTTGGGTAATTGTGGACCGTCTTACCAAGACCGCTCATTTCTTGCCTGTCAAAATAGATTATCGACCACCTCAATATGCCGAGAAGTATATTGCAGAAATTGTGAGGTTGCATGGTATACCAAAGACCATAGTATCTGATAGAGGCTCTTAGTTCATGGCTCACTTTTGGGAACATTTACACAAAGGCTTAGGAACTAGTTTGATTCACAGTACCGCTTATCATCCTCAGACAGATGGTCAGACTAAACGAGTAAATGTTGTTTTGGAGGATATGTTAAGAGCCTATGTATTGTCTTCTAAGGGATCATGGGAATCATGGTTACCGTTAGCTGAGTTTTCTTATAATAATAGTTATCAAGAAAGCATCAAGATGGCTCCCTTCGAAGCTTTATATTGCAGAAAATGTAGAATACCATTGAATTGGGTCGAGCCTGGAGATAGAAGGTATTATGGCATTGACTTTGTAGAAGAAGCCGAGAAGAAAGTTCATATTATTCAGCAGAATATGAAAGCTGCCCAATCACGTCAGAAAAGCTATGCAGAAAGAAGAAGGAGACCCCTTGTGTTTGAAGTTGGTGACTATGTTTACCTGAAAGTCACGCCAATGAAGAAGAAAAGGTTTGGAATCCAAAGAAAGCTTGCCGCGAGATTCGTAGGACCATACAAGATCTTAGAACAAAGAGGTCCGGTAGCCTACAAATTAGAGTTACCTGAGACAATGAGTACCGTTTTCCTAGTTTTCCATGTATTACATCTCAAGAAATGTTTGCATGTTCCGGAGGAAAGAATAGAACCTCGAGGTATCCAACTCAAATCAGATTTGGTGTATCGTGAGCAACCAGTCCGAGTGTTAGACACTAAGGAACGTGCTACTCAGAATAGTGTGGTAAAAACATACAAGATACAGTGGGATCATCATGATGAGGGAGATGCAACTTGGGAAACAGGAGAGTATCTACAAAAAGCTTATGAAGATTTTTATAACAAATGGTTCGTAACCCAAATCTCGGGATGAGATTTTTATAAGGGGGGAGGGCTGTAACACCTCGGTGTTATGCCTGCATTTAGGCACTGCAAATCATACATATCATGCATCATCAAGCATCCTAATCATACATGCCTAATCATGTAAATAACAATTGAAACACTGCTTCGAAACATTTAAAACATGTGTGAAACCTGAATGTTGCATACACCTGTTTAAGAGTTGTTTTGCCCTGATTTTGCTTGCTAGGTTAGTAAAACATGTTTGGCTACTATTGTAAATCATCTAGCAATGTTTAGTTCAATTTTTGGAGCAAGGTTTGTATTCGAATTAATTCAAAAGTTGGCTTCAAAAATAAATTCCCAAAAATTAGGGTTTTGAGTTAAACGTGGACTTTTATCTTACAATTCAAAATCTAAAAAGAATTTGGCTATGGTCCTAAAAGCAAAGTTGTAGAAAATTAAATTCTAATCAACTTTCATTTTTGGTACATTTTCAAAAGATGTCATTTTCTTGCTCAAAATAATATTTGAAAGATGGCATGTAAAAATTCCTTGAAAATATATTTGGAAAAGGACTTTTTCTCCTTCGCGGGCCGCCGCCTCGCTTCTGGCCCATGACTAAAGCCGACCCAGCCAGCCTCCCACGCGCGCCTTGCCTCGCTCGGCCCAGCCCAGCGCAGTGCCGCGCCTGGCCTGCCTCCGCGCGCCCGACCGCGGTAGCGCCGCGCCGCGCGCTCGACCGCGGCAGAGCTTGCCCGCCGCGTGGCGGCCATGCGCCGTCGACGTAGCCACGCGTCGCAGCCGGCCTGTGCCCATGCCCACACGCCCGCCTACACCTGCCGAAGCCAGTGCGCTCGCTGGCTCATTCCCGCGCTGCCTCTCCTCTCCGCCAGAGCCGAGCGCCCGCAGCTCTGCCTCTCGCCGCGCCACGCACCCGCCGGTGAAATCCACCGCGGCTCCTCCACCTCGGCCAGCAATCACACGCCCGCAGCTCTTCCTCACCCTCCTTCCAGTCATGCTCGCGTTTGCGCCACCTGCCGAGCTCAGGTAGAGCCGTCTTAGCCTCGCCACCGCCGGCCACGGCGCCGCCGTGCTCGGTCGCCATGGAAGGCCCCTTCCTTCTCTTCTCTAGCCCCGCCTAGCTACCCTACCGCATTCGCCATCTTCCCACACATCGCATGCGCCTGCTAGCTCGCCTTGTCTCGGCCAGGGATGGCCGCCGGCCTCATGGCCGAGCTGCGCCGCCACGCCAGCTCAAGCGCCGGCGTGGCCTCTGCTTTAGCCAGCCAGGCCGAATGGCCGTGGGCCGACGCCCTGCTGGGCCATCTTCCCCCTCCCTTGCGCTCAGGTCGCGCAGGCCAAAAGCGGCCGTGGGCCAGCTGATTCCAGCGGGCTGGCCCAGTAGCGATTGAAGGAATTGTTTTCAATTTATTCTTTATTATTTGAAAATAGAAATGGTTTGCAAAATGCTTGGATACTCAAAGTTGCTCCAAATTTGTTGAAATAAATTTGTCTAGGTTCCTTATCATCAGATCTACTAGGAAAAATTATTGCATGTCCTTTTTGAGATACTTTTCCGTAGAATTTTATTTAATCATGTATATTGCTGATAATTTGAAAAATATGTAGAAAAATCTATAGGCTTCAGAAAAATATGATTCCAAGTTTGTTAATCTTCTTATGTCATGTACTTCCTAGGAAAAATATGTTTTATGCATGTGTTGTGGGAAAATTTTGAGGTGTAGTTCAAGTACCTTTAATGGCTGATTTTTGTTATTTTAGCTAGAGGGCAAACTTTGTATAAAACATGCATGTGATAATTTTTTGTACAGTCATTGTATACTATGAAGAACCTAGGAAAAATACTAACTCTGTCGTTTGACACTTTTCACAGTTCAAAGTATTTTTATGTTCATAATCCTGCCATAGCTTGTGATTTTTGTGTAGGCTAATCCACTCATTCAAATACCATGAAAATCTGATAATAGACTACTTAGGGTAGTAATATGCTATGGTAATTTTCTAAGATTTTTCTAAGCAAGAAAAATAGAAGTTGCTATTCAAACCTATTATTAATTAGGGTTTAATTAAGCATTGCTTTATGTGTTTAAGAAATTAGCAAAGCTTTGGTGTATCTTTGAAGCATTTCATAAGATATGTTGACTTAACATATTAATAGTAGAAGAGAATGCAGTAGATAACATGTGCTTGTAGTATATTTTCTTGGATGATGTTGACTACCTTGCATTTAAACATATCCCTTGTATTCATCTCATCTGATGCACTGATTGCATAAGCACTTACGCACATTGCATCATATAGGATCGCAAACCGAGAACCCAGTCGTCAAACCCGAGGACCCCGAGGAGCAGTTCGAGGTGCAGCCGCAGGAAGTGCCCAAAGCCGACGAGGAGGACGTTGAGGAACTTCTGGAGTGCCCAGATCACCGTCTGAGCTCCTTCGAGAGAGGCAAGCCATGGAGCATTTTCTCCCGGTTTGCAATTATTAATTAAATGCTTTACTTTAATTGATGCATTACGTTCAGGAGTTGTTTGCAACCGTTGCTGCATTATACCTTGTTTACCTTTGTTATACTATATCCTTGTTACCCTGGTATCCGCAGTCGAGTCAATGCTTAACTGGCTTAGACCGGTAGAAGTCAGGTGATTTCCTATCACCTACGAGCTATAGGTGGTTACCTGGATCTGATTGGATGACTTTGAAGTCATGGTATAACTAAGTGTTAAATGAAGTTGAGACCAGATGGAGACTTGCAGAGTTTTGGACTGTAGTGTTTTCGTCTGTGTCGATTAAGGACCGACCGTTGTTGGGCCTCGAGTCATGTTGAACGCATGCCTTATATTTAGCTGGCCGGATAAAGTACCTTCCGACCACGAAGCTGGGAGATTTTTCGGGCCGAGTAGATTGCCCGCAACGCACTGTGCCAAAGTAGGTGTGGTAGGACACGGGGGCGAGATGATAAGACCAAAGTGCAGTCGGTCGGCCCCTGGGTACATGTGGTTCCTGGCAAACTCGAGATACCTAGAAAGTTGACTCGGTGATCAATATCTTACTTTAGCGGGTGAGTGAGGTTTGTGTAAGGAATAAATCACCAGCTGGTTAGGAATCGATTCGAATCGCCATCGCTCCTGGATAGTGAGCACTTGACTTGAGTTACTTCATCGTAGTAAATGTTTATGGAACACTTGGACAGTTATAATGAATATGACAGTATGGAAGTTGTTTAATGATCATTGGTTATCATTATCTGCTTAATCACATGTTTACTCTAGTATAGGTGCAAATCTAGTCGACAGGTTAATAATAACTAACTTGGCAATAATGCTTTTAGAAAGGTTCTTAAAAAGCTAAAAATGCTTCTTTTTGTAAATGAGTCAGCTACCCTACTTTAAAGCCCTTCATAATTCTTGGTGTCACTTATTTTCGGTTATGTCGGGTAAGTCTAGCTGAGTACCTTCTCGTACTCAGGGTTTTATTCTCACTTGTTGCAGATGGGTAGGTGTATTATGGCTACTGTATCAACTGCCTTTATCCTACGATGGGTGATGCTTAGGACCATGGGCATGGTCATTCCTTACGTCTCGTCTGATGCTTTTGTATGGAGATGATCATTCGCTGGCACTATATTTGAACTCCGCGTGAGTGTGTGTGTGATTTGAACAAATGACTTTCGCTACTTTCATTCGAACTTGTTTTGTAATAACTATGTTGAAACTCTGATGTATCTGAGATTGCGAACTTTTATGTGTTATGTGATGGTGACCGCTAAACTTATTACGATCTTGGCTGGAATGGAAGTTGGTTTGAAATCCTTCGTGATTTCATGGACTACCGGGTTATATGGGCTTAAGTTTGCTAAATCGTCTGCTCTGGCGGATGATTTTCTTACTTAATTTCGTATAATTGGTCAGTTCTGTTACAGTGACCGGACGTTGGACTAGACGCTGGAGGAAAGTGACTGGATGCTCTGATCATGAGGCTTGACAACAAGCGTGACTAGATGGTGGACCGGACACTAGCGGCAGATTGATCGGATGCAGGATAGCAGAGTCCGGTCGAGTACAAAGAGGTTCCAGAGCAGCGAAAATGCGACCAGACGCGTCTGATGGCATGTGACCGGACGCTGGCAGCGTCCGATCAGTTAATCATGGCTCCAACAGTCAGGATGACCGAACACGTCCGGTCAGGATGTGATCAACGTCCAGTCAGTAGCAGAAAAGCGAGACTTTATCCCCAATGGCTACTTTCTCAGTGGAGCTTATAAATACAACCGCAACTGGCCAAATAAGGTGTGTGGAGCTGAGGAAACATATCAAGGGTGTTCATACACCATTTTAGTGATCTCTACTTGCATAGTGCTTAGTGATTCATTAGGTGATTAGCGTAGGTGCTTTGTGAAGTGCTTAGGTTGATTAGACCACCGCTTATGTGTTTGCTCAAGGTTTAGGCCTAGTGTTTAGTGAGGTTTGCATACCTCTTACCACTCGATGCTTGCGTGCACCATTGTTGTACATCGAAGGATCTTGTAGTCTTGTGAGATCACACCAACCATGGTTGTGGTGTGGCTGCCACCATGTACCGGAGGGAACAAAGCCCGCGATGTTTTGGTCGAAAGCTTGATAGTGAAGACGGCAGGAAGCATCTAGGAGAGGCTTGTCAGAAGGCACGTCAGAGACCCACTTACATGTGGAGAAGGCCTAAGGCTATCTATGAAGTTACCCAACCAAAAGCTTGGCCCTTGCGAGGGATTCCTCACGAGGGGCTCCAACGAGAACTAGGGGGAAGCTTGTGCGCTTCTCGATACCTCAGTAAAAATACCGGAGTTGTCGATGGGAGTTTGCATATCTCTACCTTGCTCTTTAGCTTCCACATTTACATTGATTGGTTTACTTCTTTTGAGATAGAGATAGCAATACACTAGCAAAACTGTAGTTGCACATTTACATATTTTATCTTTTGCATAGGTTTTGCTAAGGTTAGAAAAAGGGGTCATAGTTTAGAGTTATATTTTTAAGTTGCCTAATTCACCCCCTTCTTAGGCGTCACGGTCCCCTTCAAGTGGTATCAGAGCCAGTTGGCTCAATTTGGACCTTGGCTTAACCGCCGTTAAGCATATGCTATTTAGAGGGTTTGGGATGGATACCTCTAGGCCTCCACAGTTTGATGGTACTAACTTCTCTTATTATAAAGCTAGAATGGCTTGCTACCTTGAGGCGGTTGATTTGGAAGTTTGGAGAGTCACTCGTGATGGGATGAAATCCATTAAGAATCCAGATAAACCCACAAAGAGTGAAGAAAAGGAAATATATTTCAATGCTAGAGCTAAGAATTGCTTGTTTGAATCTTTTAGCATGGATGTGTTTAACCAAGTGTTCACTTTAAATACGACACATGAAATTTGGTTAAAACTCCAAGAGTTCCATGATGGCATATCTAATGTCCGTGAGCAAACACATTGTCTAGCTAAACAAAATTATGATTTCTTTACAATGAATGATGATGAGCTTGTTCGTGATATGTATTCTCATTTGAATCTAATTATCAATAAGCTCCATTCAATAGGACTAACAAAGCCAGATGATACGGACATCGTGAGGAAGACTATCTCCATGCTACCATAAAAGAAATATGCAAGCATCATCACCATCCTTCACAACATGGAGAACTTGAGCACCATGACCTCGGCTATAGTCATTGGCAAGATAGTGGCATTTGAAATGTCACACAAGATGGGTCAAGAAGAAGCCTCTTCATCAAGCCAAGGCAAAGCTCTCGTATGTAGCGAGAAGAAGAAGATGAAGGGGAAGGAAGTTGAGACAAGCTCAAGCTTAAGCTCCTCAAGTGAAGATGAAGAAGAAGATGAAGATGATGATGATGATGATTCAAGTGATGATGATCAATCTTCCTCCTCCACCTCCGACCTTGATGAAGAATCAATCAAACTAATCAACAAGGTGGAGAAGATGATCCAAAGACTCAATGTCAAAGGTGTGCCCATCCAAATTCAAGATCTCATTTTCACAAATCAAAGAAATGAGCAAAGAAAGAGAGGATGCTATAGATGCGGTGAGTTGGGGCACTTTGTGAAAGTTTATCCAAACAAGCCCACACCCAAGACAAAGAAGGCATGCAAGAACCAAGCCCTCACATCAATAAGGTCATAGGATGATTCTTCAAGTGAAGAAGAACACCATCACAAGAGGCGAGGCCACAAGCACTCATCATCAAGCCCTTCTCGTATGTGCCTCATGGCATGAGGTAATGAAAGCCTATCCTCTAGCGAGAGTGATAGTGATGTTGAAATGTCTTCTTATGATGAAATTGTGCAACAAAATCTTAATTATGCTAAAGTTTACACTAGTCAGCAAAAGAAGCTCAAAAAATTAAAAAAAAAAGCTAGATAGTTCACAAGAAGCATACAAAACTTTGCTTGAATAATATGAGAACTTTGCTAATCTCAATGTTGAACTATCTACTAAAATTGAGCAACTTAAGGCTAGTACAACAACAAATGCATGCACAATCAATGATGAGCAACTTATAAAGAAAAATGAAAAATTAAAAGAAAAGTTAGCTAGCTCACAAGATACTTATAAAAGTTTGCTTGCTAAAATGGAAATCATGTGCAAACATTATGATGAGCTAACAAATAAAGTTGCTAATCTTGAAGCCGTTAGTATAACCCCCACCAAGGCATCTAAAAAGAAAAATTCTACCTTTAACATGTCTAAAAAGGATGCCTCTATTTCTTGTAATGATTTATGTTTAGATTTATCTTTGTGCAACCAAGTTTGTGTTGAGAAAGTTGTTGTAGATATATGCACACAAGAGGTTGCAAAGGAGAATGAGCAACTCAAGCAAGAAGTAGTTCGCCTCACCAAGGACTTGACTCAAGTGAAAGGCAAGGCGAAGCAAGCCCAACTTCATCAAGATAACACCGTCAAGGGAGTGAAGAAGCTTGACGAAGGACAAACCGTGGTTTGCTACGTGTGCCACAAGGAAGGTCACAAGTCCTATGAGTGCAAGGTGAAGAATAGGGGAGGAGCAAAGAAGAAAGAGAAAAAGGAAACAAGCAATCTCTCCAACACCTACACCAACAAGGTGGACAAAAAGACCTCCACACCTTATCTCTGAAGAAGAAAAATGATAAGGTGGTGGCCATCAAGGTGAACAAGTAAACCATCAATGGGGTCAAACGCTTTTGGGTGCCAAAGGAAATCATTTCCAACATGAAGAGCACCAAGAAGGTTTGGATCCGAAAGAGAAGTGAGAAATCCGATGGACATCGGGGGATTTGGAGACTTGGCAAAGTATGGGTGTATTTCATGGGATGAATCATGATGGACAAAATCATTGCCAAGTGGGTTAGTGAATGGACCCACATTCCCCTTCCCATGTTAGGTAACTAGATTCAATTTCCTTCAAGTAGTATCAATTTGCATTTCCTACAAGTGGTATTTCTTACAAATTGGTATCCTTAAGCATCTAGTTACTTTTCATACATATGTTTGCATTTACTTGCTTATATCTTTTGTCATGCATACACTATGTATATCTTATGGTAGGCTTGCTTGGTTTTATTCTTAACCCTTGGAGCAAACCTACATGGTTTAAAATTATTTAGGAGCACGGCACATAGCTTGTCTTTTGATTGTTCATCTAATATGTGCTAAAGTCCAAATTATAGATAATTTCTCCCGAATATTATCTTCGAAAATGATTCTCACATTCATAAGATGTCATCTTTCAAGTGGTATTATTGATTCTAAAATCAATGTGCATGACTTCTATAAGTATCCCACACTTGTGTGCACAAATTTTGGGGGAGGTTACTCTACAAGTTGGATGCTTTGAGACTAACACCTTTTTAAGCTTATCATATGTGTAGTAGTCTCATTGTAAGGAAAATGAAGTCCCCGGAGTTAAGCATCATACTTCAAATATCCACCACCTATTGCAAGTGGTAGAAATCAAATTGGTTTCCACATATGGTATTTCTAAACTGATATCATCATGTTGATTTTATTTTGATATTTATATGCTTTCTCCATGCATTATATAGATTAAATTCCCTTGAGCAATAATTGCCAAATATGCATATGCCTTGCTTTCTACCATATGTATGCATATATTTAGGGGGAGCTTAATCTATATAATGTGAGAGTCAAATTTTGTGACCTATTCCACTCTACACACAAAGGATCACAAAGTTTGACCCTCCCTTGTGCTACTAATGTTTTTTTGGTGTTTAATTCCAAAGGGGGAGAATTTAGAGGACCAAAAGCAAGCATTAATTTGTAGGGCCATAAGCTAGATAATTTACAAGTGGTAATGGTCTACAAGTGGTAATGGTTCGAGAAAGGGAGGATAGTGGATTATGGATTAGTCTATGTAATGAGGAGAATTTATAGGAAGCAAGGCTTAAATCCATAATGCCACATGGGGACATTTTGCAAGGGCAAGATACGTTTTTATGTAGTATCTTTTAATCTTACAAGTAGTATCTTTTAGCATCATATAACCATACCTCTTGTATTGCATCTTAGCAAGTAGATAGTTTTTAAATTCCAAATTTTTATTATTTGCTTGCTTTGGTCGTGTTGTCATCAATCACCAAAAAGAGGGAGATTGTAAGAAAAATAAACCTTTGGCCCATTTACTTTGGATTTTGGTATTTGATGACCAACACAACCAAATTAGACTAATGAATTTGCAAGTGATTGTTTTATAGTTCAATAGGATGTAAGACGTGACTTGAACGAATGCGACGTGATGATCTGATGATCAACACCATAAGCAAGACCTTAGAAGCACAAGAGAAGACTCAAGATATCAAGCAAAGTCCAAGCATGAAGATAGAAACCAAGCCGTACGCAAGATCGCGAAGAAACGAGCTCATAGAAGTGACCGGACGCTGGACCGGACGCCGGAGAAAAGTGACCGAATGCTCCGATCAAGAGGCTCGGTAACAAGCGTGACTGGACGCTGGACCGAACGCTGGTGGCAGATCGACCGGACGCAGGACAACAGAGTCCGATCGAGTACAGAGAGGTTTCAGAGCGGCAAAAATGCGACCGGACGCGTCCGGTGGCATGTGACTGGACGCTGGCAGCGTCCGATCAGTTAATCACGGCTCCAACGGTCGGGACGACTGAACGCATCAGGTTAGGACGTGATCAGCGTCCGGTCAGTAGCAGAAAAGCAAGACTTCATCCCAACGGCTATTTTCTCAGTGGGGCTTATAAATACAACCCCCAACCGGCCAAATGAGGTGTGTGGAGCTGAGGAAACATATCAAGGGTGTTGATACACCATTTTAGTGATCTCCACTTGCATAGTACTTAGTGATTCATTAGTTGATTAGCGTAGGTGCTTTGTGAAGTGCTTATGTTGATTAGACTACCGCTTATGCGCTTGCTATAGGTTTATGCCTAGTTTTTAGTGAGGTTTGCATACCTCTTACTACTCGGTGCTTGCGCGCACTATTGTTGTACATCAGAGGGGCTTGTAGTCTTATGAGATCACACCAACCGCGGTTGTGGTGTGGCCGCCATCGTGTACCGGAGGGAACAAAGCCCGCGGCGTTTCGGCCGAAAACTTGATAGTGAAGACAACGGAGAGCATCCGGGAGAGGCTTGCCGGAAGGTACGTTGAAGACCCACTTGCGCGTGGGAAAGGCCCGAGGCTATCTACGGAGTTACCCGATCGGGAGCTTGGCCCTTGCGAAGAATTCCTTGCGAGGGGCTTCAATGAGGACTAAGGAGAATATTGCGCGCTTCTCGATATCTCGGTAAAAATACCGGAGTTGTCGACGGGAGTTTGCATATCTCTACCTTACTCTTTAGCTTCCATATTTACGTTGATTGGTTTACTCCGTTTGAGGTAGAGATAGCAACACGCTAGCAAAATCGTAGTTGCGCATTTAGATAGTTTATCTTTTGCATAGGTTTTGCTAAGGTTAGAAAAAGAGGCCATAGTTTAGAGTTAGATTTTTAAGTTGCCTAATTCACCCCCTCTTAAGCGTCACGGTCCTCTACAATGTCACATCGGGATGTCACATGGAGTGTTCGAATAGTAATAATAAAATAAATTACAGAAGTCCGTAGTAATCCGTGAGACGAATTTATTAAGCCTAATTAATCCGTCATTGGCATATGTTTACTGTAGTACCACATTGTCAAATCATGGGCTAATTAGGCTTAAAAAATTCGTCTCGCAAATTAGTCACAATCTGTGTAATTAGTTATTTTTTAGTCTATATTTAATACTCCACGCATGTGTCAAACATCCGATGTGATAGGAAGTAAACTTTAGGGGAAGAAACCATACCTTACTTCAGTCGTCTTTGTTTGTCACAGACTGCAGCAGCACAAATCACAAACGCTCATCAGGTTTCTATAGGCCTGCACGGCATTCTGTATTTCTGTATGGAATATTAGATAAATCTATACCAGTATTATTTTTATCTTACAGTACCTACTATGCAACACGCATCTATTTCAGGGTCCTAGCTTCAGTTCTCAGGTCAGTTCACACTCAGTTTGCAACAATCAATCGAAAGACCCAAATTCAAAAGGCAATATCGCACTCGAAAAATTCAATCCAATTTGCAAATCAATGTTCCAGCTGATTTCAACAAAAGGGAACTGGTAACTCGATCCCACTCATGGTCCTACAACCTCATTACATGCCCCACATACATCGTGTTGCCTGCAACTGAGGTAAGGGGATAAGACAATGGTGATCTGCCTAGCACAACACAACACAACCAGACCAGATCTGCGTCACTACAAATGTGAGGAAGGATGGGTCTCAAGGGGTTAAAAGCCAAAGACAATGGTGATCTGCCTTGGAGTCGTCACTTCTTTTGCTTCTTCCCGGGCTTCAGCTTGATAACCTCGTCAATGTACAGGATCCCCTTCCCCTTGTACACCTCTGGGGGTTTGCAGCTTCGGACAGCGCCGGCGAACTGGTGCACCCTGTCCTTATCGATGCCAGTGCAGCAGATTATGTTGGGTTTGAAGCAGAAGACACGGACCGCTGGGGGAGCGGTGAACTGCACCTCGTGGCTGTAGCCCAGTTTCAGGAACAGCTCGCGGCCTTGGCTCTCTGACCTCGCTTTGAAGCCGACCCCGACGAGCTTCAGGAAACGGAAAAACTTGGCTTCCATTGACGATAAATGAGGAGCTCTTCCAACAGTAAGACTTTGGGCGCCGACTTATCTTCGACATAAACAGAAAGAGGACCACAAGTTTGTCATCAGAATTCAGAACAGTGGAAATTCAAGTGCAATTAAGAGTAAATTTTGTGTGCTTGAGTAAACTATCCAGAGAATACCACAGAAACTGAATATCAAATCAGCTACACCATCACGTAGCATTTATCCCCACTTTGTGGGTTATTCTAGTGCAATATCCATAACTGTTACTCAAAGAGCAAACAGCTTATAAGGTTTCCACAAGGCAAGAGAGGGTGATGACTGATGAATGACAATTGTGAGCCCCTACTACAGAACCGTCCTCTAATAATCCAAGGGGCAAAAGGAAGACAGTTGCACATCAGATGAATCTAAGTTAGTCAGCCAAGTAACACTCTTGTAATAGAAATCACAGGGATCGCGGTACGTAGTGGTGATCCGCGTCCCGGGAACCATCGTTCCGGATCGCAGTTCCGGCACGGCGCGGTACGGACGACGGATCGGTGCCTGGGGCGTGAGTTGGGACGTCGCATCGAGGAGCAGGAATTCTTAGTGAAGAAACAAACTTACGACTTCAACGCCGGTGTCCGGCAGCCATGGGCAACCGGCGACGCAGCGCGGCAGCGGATGGGGGCGTGGCGCTGGAGCTGGAGTGGCGCGACGCAGCGGCCGTGGGCGGCGCGGCGTTGCGGCCTGGGGTCGGGCGCTGGCGGCGGCGGCGGCGGTCGACCGAATGAGTGCGTCCGATGGAGGGTTGAGAGCTGACAACTAATGTAAATGGGCCTCGATCGCAAAAAAAAAAAAAAGAATGTAAATGGGCCTCCAGCCCAGACGCTGACCGACGACGTCCCAGAATGGGTTAAGCCCAAGTGAAGAGACGTCTGTTGTGCGGCAAACATGTACTCCAAAAAAAATGTATTTTATTAAGGTAGAGAAAAAGATGTGGAGCGAGAGGGCAAGCTTGTTGAATATGAATCTTATCATATCTGATTAATCATTCATTGCCGAACCTATCCCCTCTGTTCTTCCAAATTCCTTCCTATGCTCTTGCTAACATTTGGTTGGATCGTGGATTTGTGGTGACCTGCATGCACTCCGAACTTGTGAATGATCTGATCGTTATTAAGGCTCCTGCATGTCGAACGCGTGCAGATCACCACAATTCAGAACTACATGGTTTAGCATTCAGAATTCAGAGTTCAAATTGAGATATGCATCTTAAGTCACATTTTCCCTGGTAATTTTTTCTTCCTTTTTTTCCAGAAACCATGGAACGATACAGGGCTGTTTGGTAGGGCTCCTCCCAAGGTGTCCTACCAAACGTTTTGTTAGATGACCCTTTTTTTTAGTGAAAAAACAAAGGAGCCGGAGCCGAGCCCCTTTGGAGTAGCCCTGCCACACCCCCCCTCAGTTTGTACAACATTGGCGTTTCATCTTGTATAGCGTTGGTCTCTCCACCTTATGCCAATAATTACATTGTCCTTGAAGGTCACAGGAGCAGGGTTTAAACTTTGCAAAAAAAATATGTAAAATTTGTATATTTGACTATATAATATTTACATTTTTAGATTCATCGGGGGAAATACTTTCATAGTATATAATTAGTATATTATAAAACTATATTTAAAAATGTATAGTCAAAGATAGTAACATTGGACTTACGACTAATATGACATGTAAAAAAAAGAATAGAGAAGGAGTATATATACTTTATGGCATGACAGAATGCATGTTGCGTCCATGCGCAGCCGTTTGACACACTATCCACAAAAAGGTAGCGGCAGCATATAGGCCGCTACACTGCTTAGGGCAGCTCTAACAGTGACTTATGAGTTGGCTCTAAGTATATTATTTCATATTTTATTAGAAGAGAGATAAAAGTTGTCTCTTAATCAAGAGCTAGTCTTATACACGCTCTAAAATCATGTAAAGTTGTAAGGTTGTCAGTGGGCTATTCATGTTACGAGCTCCCAAAATAAACGCACATCTCACTTTACGAGAAATATAAAAAATAGTATCAACATTTGTATCTGCAAATAAGTATAAGTATATTATGAAAATATATTTCATACACAATCTAATGATATTTATTTTGCATCATAAATATTAGTATATCTTTGTATATGTTTATTCAAATTTTAAAATTTTTGACTCCTAAAAAAATGAGACATGCATTTATTTATGACGGAGGTAGTATGTGCTATAAGTTGATACCATAGATTTGATTGAGGATAGATCGACTATGTCACCCATTGAAACATACCTGAATGTTAAACAAATAAGTATTAGCAATCGGTCTTTCTGATTATCATGTGTACAGTCACGATGCCAAAACGGAGTGGATCCATTGCGAGTTGGAATCGATATATAAAATAAAACAGATATAATTCCATTACGAGTCGAAGTTGCACACTCAAATTGGGGCAAAAACCGGACCACCGTAGACTTCGTATCCCTCTTTATACTTCGGCCGGAGACGAACCGGAATCACGTCCGATCTTGTTTCTTGATTGAGTAAAAAAGGGTGCCGAAGAGATCATCCCATCTGGGCTCGGTGGGTACTCGTCGAAGGTGCCGACGGCTGGTGACGAGGAGGGCCTGGCCCGACGATGGAGGAAGAGGTGGCTCTGGCGTCTGGTGTGGCGACTGGAGTCTCCCATGGCGGTGTGAAGTCTGCTGCGGCTGTGGCCGTCACCGGTGGAGATGGTGCGGAGTCTCTTGCTAAGGGTAAGAAACTTTTGATGCCAGAGGACGATGTCAAATGGATCCTCTCTCAGACAAAGAGGGGTCCTCGCGCCGCACAAGCTGCCGCACCTATCGCAGGAGACGATGGAGTCTATGGCCGATGGGGTCGAGGCGTTCAATTCTCTAACACTAGTACATAAAACGTTTGTATCAGCGGAACAATTTTTTTTAGGAGCGATTGGTGGGACCAACCGCTCCTACAGTGGGCGTGCTCAGGACCCATGAAACCAACCACCCTTACAAATGGCATAGTATGGGCGACTGGTGATACGAGCCGCCCCTACAAATGGGTCGATTTGTAGGGGCAGCTTACTCACCAGCCGTCCCCACTGCTACGATTTGTAAGAGTGGCTCAATCACCAGCCGCCCTTATAAATGCTCTACGTATAAAAGGCTGGAGCTCCCTTCTTCCTCCTCGGGCCACTCACTCTTACCCGAGAAAAAAAAGACTTAGGAGGTCTTGGGCACCTCCAAAAAATTATTCTACTAAGGGGGAGGTTTTGGTCTCAAATCCTTTGGTGGAGAGGTTGTAGAAGGTAAGAAAATACTATTCTAATTTTTTTGAAGTTTTAATGGTTAGTTACAGAGTGATTAGAGTTTTGCTTTTCTCTCTCTTATATGATGCTTGAGCTACTTATGAAGTAAATTAGACTCAAGTTTTGAAGGTACTATGGTAAATTAGGTAGGAGAATAAGATCATGCCCTGATTTGGTCGATGTTTCTTGATTTTAGTGAACAATTAGTTAGTTTTATGGATGTTTCATGTATATCTAGATCTAGATCTAGGGTTAGGTAAATGTTCCAGGTGTGGGGCCAGTCGGTACAAGAACAACGACCTTTACGACGGGGATGAAGCCTCCATGGGGAACAAGAGAAAGAAGGGTGGGAAAATGGTGGTACAAGATTCTCAACCCTAGAGGACACTCCATTAGGCAATTATGCAAAGCTGAGAAGAATTCCTGCCTTGGTAATGTGGTACCTGCCAGTGGTCGACTGCTTGAGGCGTATGTTCCTAAACCCTAAGGAAGCCACACTCATGACATGGTGGGATGATGAGCATAAGGTGGTTGATGATGTGATTGCACACCCGGCCAATGGTACTCAGTGGCAACGCTTCGATGACAAGCACAAAGAATTTAGCGCTGACCCAAGGAATGTATGGTTTGGCTTGAGCACCGATGGAATGAATTCCTTCAATGAGAGGACCAATGACCACATCACATGACCAGTGATCTTGACCATGTACAACATCCCAACGTGGCTATGTCAGAAGAGAAAGTACATTGTCCTTACTATTCTCATTTCAGGTCCAAAACAAGCAAGCTTTGATATAGATGTGTTCCTCGAGCTTTTGATGCAAGAAATGAAGAGGCTATGGAGGCATGGGGAGCCGATGTATGATGCATTCTAAAAGGAGGACTTCAGATGTAGAGCCATGATCTTTGTTACTACCAATGATTACCTCGCGCTGTTTGCTTTATCTGGATAGATCAAAGGGAAGACGGGATGCTTAGTGTGCTTGGATGGTACTATATGGATGTACCTGGATGCATCTAAGAAGACATTTTACCTAAGGTACTGATGCTTCTTAAAGACAAATCATAAATATCGCAGCAAGATATACTTCAGATATTATGACAACAAGCCAGAGAATGAACCCCCCTCTAGAGAGACATAAAAATGGGCAATACGTGTTCAAAATGGTGAAAAACATACGTGTCGTCCTCGGAAAGAAGAATTCGGATGGGATGAAGAAACATAGAAGCACACCTCCTGTCGCCGACATAACTTTCAAGAAACAGTCGATCTTCTTTCAGTATCAAACTTATTGGTTGGACTTGGAGGTCCCCCATGCCATTGATGCTATGCACGTGTAGAAGAATATCTTTGGGAGTCTCATTGCTACCTTGATGGACATAGGCAAGACAAAGGATGGTCTGAAATCATAAAAAGATATGGTGCAGCTAAATGTGAAGGTAGAGCTTCACCCGGTACCCGAGGGTAATGGAAAATACACTTTGCCCGCGGCTAGCTTCAACCTGACCCTAGAAGAGAGGAGGGCGATATGCACTTTCCTTAGGGGGATCAAAGTTTTGACTGGGTTTTTATCGAACATGAAGAGGCTAGTGTCGATGTTGGACCTATCAATAAAAAACTTAAAGGCTCACGATTGTCATGTGATGCTGACAGTGTTCCTACCAATTGCAATTAGAGCTATAAAGCGAGAGTTTTTGAAAATGGCCATCACCAGCATGTGCTACTTTTTTACAAAGATCTCACAGAAGACGATTGGAAAGAAAGAGCTGAGTGACCTACACGATTTCGTGGTGGAGACCCAAAACCAACTAGAGATGTGTTTACCTCATGCTTTTTTTGATATAATGCCATATCTCATGATTCACATGGTTCATCAGATAGAGGCCCTAGGCCCTTGCTACTTGCATGAAATGTGGTCCTACATGCGGTTCATGTCGGTACTAAGCTGATACGTGCATAATCGAGCATACCTAGAGAGCTCCATGATATCTGGTTATAGTACTGAAGAAGTCATCAAGTGCTATCAAGAGTACCTAAAGGTACAAAGAGGGATTCGTAAACCCAATTCTTGTCATAAGGGTAGGCTGGCTAGGAAGGGCACCAATGGGAGAAAAAGTGTTCATTGACCATGATTACAAAAAAGTAAGTCGAGCGCATTACAGTATCTTGCATAGTACAGAACTGATGCAACCATACATTGATGAACACTTGGCTATCATTAGCGAGGAGAGAAATGGCCATACAGATTAGTGGGTTATGAAATAGCACAAGCAATGATTAACTACATGGTTGAAGGACCAAAACATACCGACTAGAGAAACCACAGATGATATTACCATCAGTAGGTTGGCGGCGGGGCCATCGAGACAAGTGACATCTTGGAAAGCTTACGAGATCAATAGGTACACGTACTATACCCACGCAAAGGATAGTACATGCGTGAACCAAAACAACGGCGTTCGAATAGAAGCTCTCGATGGAGTGGGGTGAAAGATCCAATTATTTGGCATCATTGAAGATATATGGGAACTTGACTATGGAATGAATATAACAGTGGCCCTGTTTTGATGCCGCTGGATCAAACAACACCAAGTAAATGATATCGTGTTGTCAGTCGTTGACCTCGAGAATGTAGGCTACTAAGATGACCCTTGGGTGCTCGCTTCACGTGCCGCACAAGTTTTCTATTTACCTGACCCACAAAGTAAACTCTCCCCCAAGAAGAAGACAAAGCACATGGTTGTCTCTAGGAAACAACACATTATCAGAGTTGATGGTATGGATGATGTTGACGAGTACAATAACTATGCTAAAATGCAGCTATTCACTGACTTTCCTAAGAAGTTTAGTGTTGTGGAAAAGAACCTGCCCAAAGACATATTGCCGTGGGAACGAAAAGGTGTCAAGGAGAAAGTTGTTATGGTCTGACTACTTGTTCAACATGGAGTGTTTGTGTAAGTGTGTGTACCTGTGAGACTTCATTTATGTATGTGTGTGAGACTACATTTATGTATGTGTGAGACTACATTTATGTATGTATGTAAGACTATATTTATGTATGTCTGTGAGACTATATTTATATATATGCATGAGACTACATTTATGTATGTGTGTGACTACCACTTTGTCAAATGAAGAATTGACCAAAATAAAAGTTGTAGATCTTAATGAGTTCTACAACTTTTATATTCATGATTTTGTCAACTGAAATCATTTAGGGTATCAAAATATGGTTTCAAGTTGTAGTTTTTTTAAATTCAGAATTTGAATTCTACAAACTTTGTCACATGAAAAGATGACCAAACTAAAATGATAGAGGATGATTTTAGAAAATTTTAGCCAGGTGTGATTATCTTTTTAATACCTGGCTAAAACTTGTGACCGGTCTTTCTCCCTCATACTAACTTTAAATGAGATGGTTTTTTCCTAAAATTTTTTAAAATCATGCTCTAACCATTTGTTGTGTTCTTCCTGCTATTAGTTTGTTCATATTTTCGTGTGACTTTGTTTGAACAATTCAAAATTTGAATTTAAAAAAACTACAACTTGAAACTAGATTTTGAAACACTAAATGATCTCAGCTGAAAAAGTCAACAATATAAAAGTTATAGAACTCATAAAGATCTACAACTTTTATTTTGGTAAATTCATCATTTGACAAAGTGTTAGCAAATATTGGTCATAAATTCATGAATCTCACACATAGTTTATGAAACTAGATGAGAGAAATATTAATTTGTGAACAATGTTTGCTAACACTTTGTCAAATGAAAAAATGACCAAAGTAAAAGTTGTAGATCTTGATGAGTTCAAAAACTTTTATATTCATGACTTTTACATTTTGAATCATATGCTATTACAAAATGTTGTTTCAAGTTGCCATTTTTCAAAATTGAAATTTTGTATCATTCAAACAAAGTCACATGACAAGATTACCAAAATAAAAGTTATACATCTTGATGAGTTCTATAACTTTTATATTGATGACTTTTTCAGCTAAGATAATTTAGTATTTCAAAATCTGGTTTGAAATTGTAGTTTTTGAAATTCAAAATTTGAGTTGTTCACGATTTGTCACATGAAAAGATGACCAATGTAAATTTGATAGAGCATGATTTTAGAAAATTTTAGGTGAAAAAACCATAGCATTTGGAGTTAGTATCAGGAAGAAAGACTAGTCATAAATTTTAGCCGCAGATTAAAAAGAGAAATCACATTTGTTCATCACACATGAACAAGTGTGATTTCTTTTTTAATCTGTGGCTAAAATTTGTAACTAGTCTTTCTCCCTCATACTGACTCAAAATGCTATGATTTTTCCCTAAAATTTTCTAAAATCATGCTCTATTAAATTTATATTGGTCATCTTTTCATGTGATAAATTTTGAACAATTGAAATTTTGATTTTTAAATAACTACAACTTCAAACTGGATTTTGAAATAATAAATTATCTTAGCTGAAAAAGTCATCAATATAAAAGTTATAGAACTCATAAATATCTACAACTTTTATTTTGGTTATTTCTTCATTTGACAAAGTGTTAGTAGACATTGGTCACAATTTCATGAATCTCACACATAGTTTATGAAACTAGATGAGAGAAATGCCAATTTGTGAACCATGTTTGCTAACACTTTGTCAAATGAAGAAATGCCCAAAATAAAAGTTATAGATCTTGAAGAGTTCAAAAACTTTTATATTCATGACTTTTACATTTGAAATCATATACTCTTCTAAAATGTTGTTTCAAGTCGTCATTTTCGAAATTCAAATTTTGAATCGTTCAAAAAAAGTCATATGAGAAGATGGCCAAAATAAAAGTTGTACATCTTGATGGGTTATACAACTTTGTCTACAATATTTTTATTTGAGGTCGTTTAGTGTCCTAAAATTCTATTCGAAGTTTCGAATTTCAAATTTTAAAATTTTAAAATATATTTTTAATTTTTTGTAAAGAAGAAAATATGGAATTATATATATTTTAGCAAATTATTAATATATATATATTTATTTATTTATACATATATAGAATAATTATAAAATTATTATACAAATTTATATATAGAATACCGAATTATTAATTAAAAAATATGAAAAATATTTGTAGGCGTGGCTTGATCAGGAACTGCCCCAACATATCCATTTGTAGGGGCGGCCGGTGTTTTAAGCCACCCCTACAAATGCTTTTTGAGATATAAGCAGGAGGGCACGTGTGGCTTTGATTTGGCTAAGTCTTGGGCGCTCATCCTCTCTTTGATGCCGACAGGCTACCAAAATTTGCACCACCGCCGCCGCCTCTGTGCCCTACCTCCGTTGCCTCCATGCCCTTCCTCCATCGTGCCCTACCTTCTCCCGTCCACCTCCAACCCTCGGTCCACCTTCGTGCCTTGCGTGCGTGCCGTGCGCCGTTCATTGTGCACACGATGGCTAGGGTTTTTGCTGGTGACCTTGATGACCACCGCTGTGCCCTACCTCCCCCAGTCCGCCTCCAACCTTTGGTCCACCTTCGTGCCCTACGCGCACTGCCATTCCCGTGCACATAGTGGCTAGGGTTTCCGCCGGTGACCTCGACAACCACCGCCGTGCCTCCCCGCTAACACCCCATCTCCGACCTTGACCTCCCCCACTATGGTCGTCATCCCCAACCATGAGATCTGGCCTCGACCTCCCTATCTCTGACCTTGAGCTTCGGTGGCTCACACGCTGTGGCCACGGTCCCTAAGAACGAGAGCCAGGCATTCCTCCACCACCAGCTTATCTCTAACTTCGAGATCCACTACCCGCCCACTACACCGCCAGCATGTCTACGACCTCGAGCTCCATCTCCCCCTACGACTAGGGTTTGAGGGCCCCAGCCCATTACGCTACCGCCACCATCCCTTGCGGCTCTAGCGTTTGCACCCCCTCCCCTAGCATGACTGCCCTGGTGGCCATGTGTTTGGCGTCCACGCACGCTCCCCCACCCTATGCCCACCACCACTTGCTTTGGCTAGGTCTTTTGTAGGTATGCCCCCAACCCCTTGTCCTCTATTCCTGCTCCACTGAGTTCATGCGGTGCTTGCTAAAGTGAATGTGGAATTAAGCTTTGTGATTAAGAGTGAAATTGAGCCTTGTGATGTTGAGGTGATAGCCATTGGATGCTCCCTATGATTATATATCCTCACTGTGATTATATATGCCCACTGTTTTTAGGTATGCCCACTGTGTTTATTTATGCTCTCCATTTTAATATATGCCCAATGTCTTTATATATGCTCACTGTGATTATATATGGTCACTGTTTTTAGATATGCCTAGTGTTTTTATATATGCTCATTGTGATTGGATTTGGCCAGTGTTTTTATATATGCTCATTGTGATTGTATATGCCCACTGTGCTAGGATATGCTCATTGTTTTTTAGATATGCCCACTATGTTTATATATGCTCACTATGATTATATATGGTCATTGTTTTTAGATATGCCCGTTTTATATCTTCTCACTGTGATTGTATATGCCCACTGTGTTTATATATGCTCATTGTTTTTATATATCCTCACTGTCATTGTATATGCCCACTATGTTTATATATGCTCCTTTTGATAGGCAGCAACTGCTTTGTAGAAGCCTCCTCTCCTACTTCTACTACTTCTACTCTCCACTCCTCTCCTACTACTACTCTCCTCTCCTCTCCTACTACTCCTACTTCTACTTCTACTCTCCTCTCCTCTTCTACTACTCCTACTACTCCTACTTCTACTACTACTCTCTTCTCCTCTCCTACTACTCCTACTTCTACCCTACTGCTACTACTGCTATTGTAACACCCTAAAATTTAATTTACAATTTAGTAATTAAAATTGAGCCCTTATTTAATTTTTTGTGCATTTAACCTAGGACAAAATAATAATTTTTGGTTAATTAAATTAACTATAAGGTTTAGAAATATATTTGTTGCATTCATGCCAAAGTATGGGCCCCTTTGGTAGGGATTCTCAATGAGCTCCTAGAGCTATTTTTTAGCTCCCACAGCCAAATGGGTATAGAGGTAGGTGCTCCGATGAAGGAGCCCCACATATTGAGCTCTCTGGTGCGAGATCGGTCAATGGGAGCCAAAAAATCGAGCTTCACCTAGCTCTATGCTCAGATCATGGGGCCCTGGGCAAATTTGCCCCTGACGTGGGTGCCGATGCTCGTGGCGAAGATGGGCGTGGCTAGGACCAGATGGTGGCGCGGCGCGTGGAGGATCGGATAGCCAAAGTCTATGGTGCGGCCCTATGGGTGGAGGAGCATGGGTAGGTATGGGACAGAGGGCACACGGAGGAGGAGCTTGCATGGGGGAGGGCAGCGCAGCGCCAGTGGCCCATGGCCGGCCGTACTCCCATGCACTGACAGAGGCGGGATGAGCATGCGGCCTCTAGTCGCTCAGTCACTCTAGAGGTTGAAGACACATGTGTACTCACGTTGCGGGCGTGTGGTTGCAACCGCAAGTGATTGGATAAGGTAGTAAAAGTAAAAAAATAGAAAAGAGAAAATAGAAAAAGGGTATTATGGACTTTTTACTCCTTTTGCCACTCGAAGAAGTTGTTTTGCCAAACGGTAAAAACCGACTTCAACTCTCTAAGAGAATCTACTCCTTTATAAGAGTCAGAACCAGAGCTATTTTTGGAGGAGCAAGAGCCCTACAAAATGGGTCCTATATTGTTTTTGGTTGAGTGTAGTTCTAGGTTGTTTGAGGTTGAATTCAAATTCCATTTGAATTTGGCCAAGTTTCAAAGCTCTGAAAAATAAAAAGAGTTTATCTTTTAAATGTTCTTTCTTCCTCCTTTCTAGCCCAGCACCAGATCCAGCCCATCTTCTTTTTTTTCTTTTCCTACGCTCGATTTTGGCCTTGGGCTATTGGCGGCCCATTGCCGCACCTCTCCCCTTTCTCTCTCTTTCACGCACGTGGCCAAGCTCCGCTTTGAGCGCCCTAGCCCACCCCGTGGCCTGCACGGTGGCCCAAGTGGTGATGCCCGCGTTCGCCCATGCGCCCCTCCCTCCTTCTCTCGCTAGCGACTAGGCCCAGCCCATCAGCCGCACGTTAGCCATGCTATCTCTCTCTTTTCTCTCTCTGGCGATAGGGGCCCACCTGTTGGCGCCCACCATTTCTTCCTCGTCGAGCTAGAGATCCCACATCGGCTTTCATCACCTCCATCACTCCACCGAGTGATGAAGGCCATCAAGGGGCCCTTCATGCCCGTCCTTGAAGCCTCAGGTAGTAACTCCCGCGTGCGTTACCGCTTCTACTGCCCTGTCTGCCTATAAATCCCTCTGCCAAGCCTATCCCTCTCTCGCTTTCGATCTCTACTCGCACGTACACACTGCCGCCTCCAAGTCATCAGGTCTGGAGCTCCAATCGCCATTGCGAACATGCCAAAAGCTTCATAGTAATTCACCTCGGCTGTAGGTTCCTTTTCCCCTTGTTTTTGTTAATGTTGTGCTCGTCTCTAGGCTCACCGACGACCTTTGCCCTTTCCAGTCCACCATAGCTCGATGCCGACCACCTTGGAGCTCTCTAGGACACCGAGAACCCCTTCGTAGGACCCACGGTATACCCCTCGTCCTTCCCATCTCTTCATTTTTGTGTTTCATGCACTGGAGCGCCATTTTAGCGAGCTCTAGATCCTACCGGCCATGGTGCTGCCATGGGGGCCGTTGCCTCGATGAGCTCCCCATCCAAGTTATTGGTCTTGTCGAGTTCGCGTGGTCTCTACCGTCATATCTGTGTTTTTAGTTTTATGCGGCGCGACCGGAATCACCGTCAGGCGCTCGCCGCCGTGCTCAGCTCACCGACGTCAATTGTGCCGCTGCCACTGTACTATGTGCCAGTGGGGAAAACACCCTTTCTTTCTGTGCCGTTCGATCTATTTTGCATGGCTGATATTAGAACGTACCCCTTCGGGGTCATAACCGGTCCACCGTGGACCGTGGACTTGGTGCACCGCGCCCACGTCAGCACGTCCACGCATGCATGGTGCACCGAGCCAATCACCGCGCGCCGCGTGGCGGACACGTCAGCCCACGACATGGTCAAATGCGGTCAGCCACGCACATTTTGTGCTTAAGCCTCTCCGCTTTCATGATATCAATCCGCAGTCCGTACAAGTTTCAATAATTAGTTTTTAGTCTTGTTTTTATATGTTTTTGGAAAATAGGAAGCACTGTCGTGATCATGATAAAAATCAGATTTTATTTGTTTTAATTCAAATTTGAGTTTGGTTTATTTATAGAAATGCGATTACACCTTGTTTTTAACATAACTTTCATGTTTTAACTCCGATTAGAGTGATTCTTGTGCTCATGTGTTCATAGTAATGCGTAGAATAGTTTTACAAGCTTTTAGTCTCCTTTTATACTATTAGGTGTACTATTCTAATAGAATATATTTTGTTAGCATATAATGCTTGGAATGGATGCTTGTATGGTGATGTTGGTCATGTTTTGAGTGTGAGCTCTCCGTGGTTGTTGAGGAGCAAGTGTTTAGAGATCTATACCAGTAGCAAGCTAAGGTTTTGAGAAAGGCAAGTGTAACATGAGTCCCTTGTTATGCAGTAACCATTTATTCACCTTTTCATGTGCATGTGTCTAATATGATAAACCCCTAAGGACTTGACCTAGAACCTTTGTTATCCTAAATTCCTTATTTACCTTGGGTTATGCATATGGGTAGTTTGCTTAGTTTGCAATCACCAAACTATATAATGTTAATCTAATGGATTATGGAATCAATGTTAAAACGATGCTTTTTAGCAACAAGGATATATCAGGGGGTTAGAGCATTGGGCCTTTTTGGGTGCTCTAGTCTGCCCTCCATAAGGACTGAATCTTAAAGTGACAACCTAGGATTTATAGTACAACCACGAGAACTACATAGCTCTGGTCTTAGCTCAATATCTTGTTCTATTCTAGTTTGTTAGCAGCTTACCGAAAGGGCAAGAGGGGGGGGGGGGTACCATGCTGCTTATGGGCCTTGTCCTACCAAGGTGAGTGCTGGACTAGGATCAAGTGTGCCACTCTTGGAGGAAGGCGTCCATGACACTTGGAAGACTGAAACCTTAGCGTCTGCTACTTATTAGAACGACTGGTAAAAAGCTTCGTAGTGATCCCTGCTGACTTACCTTGGAAGTAAGTCAAGAGGCTGATCACCTCGGCAAAGGGCAATCATGACTCATCGGTAAAGATGTACATACTATGTAGAGTTATATAAACTGATATATTAGCCGTGCTCACAGACATGAGCAGCCTGGATCCTTTTTGAGATAGATGGTTTTATGGATGGTTTGGGTGATGATTAATATTGATGTTAATTATACTTTCACCTCGGGAGCTTAAGCATAACTTAGTTACTCAGGTTTAAAATAATAAAATATGACCAACTAAAAATGCTTACCGTAGTTCAGCCATGTCTAGCCTTTTGAGCCTTGCATCCCCTCATGTTATACTTATTGAGCATGGTACGCTCACACTTGCTTTACAATCAACAAAAATTCTGGATGGGTACCAGATGATGATTCAAAGGAGGAGTTCCCTGAGATGTTCCATGAGTACTAGGCGAGTGCTTCCCCCAGTCAACCATCCTTATGGAGTATTGAGTCCCAAAGAGAACATTAGGAATAGTTTCCACTATACTTTTGTAATAGTTGTAAGTCCTATTGTAAGTATGTTCGATATATAATAAAGCATTGTTCTTGATATTCTCTATATTTGTCGCTATATGTGTCGTGTAGACCTCCTGGGCACACATATAGTTAGCACTTGGTATTCTTTGGAAAACTAGGTGCGACAACTTTCCTACTATTAATACTACTCCTGCTCACTGTTTATATATGCTCACTGTGTTTTTATATATGCCCACTATATTTATATATGCTCACTATTTTTGTTTGGCGTCCTCTCCTCTCCTCTACTACTACTTCTACTTCTACTTCTCCTACTCCTCAATGTTTAGCAGCATCTGCTAATTTTTTGGCAACCAGTAGCTATTTTTTTGGTCAACTCTCATCTCCTCTCCCCTCTTTGTCCTATGATGAAATTGTCCAACTCCAGAAATTATCTAGAATATGAACTAATAATCATGAACTTGTGAGGAACTTGGCATCATTATTAGTCGTCCCTACTATCTTTTTTATATGCTCATTGTGATTATATATGCTCACTATGTTTATGATGCCTTTATGCTCCAAGTTCTTGATGAAATGATGTTTGACATATTTCTGAGGCCTCTACCACTACTACTATTACTACTCGTTTTTGTGATATATGGCAGTAGCTACTGCCTGCATATACAAAAACAGTGAGCATATATATGCTTTCCTTGGCCATCTTTCCTATCCTCTATGTTTGGGAAGCAGCAGCTACTTTTTTTGGCCACATTTTCCTCTTCTCTATGTTTGGGAAGCAATAGCTATTTTTTTTGCCAACTCTCCTCTCCTCTCCACTCCCTTTTGTCAATGATGAAATTGTCCAACTTCAAAATTTTCTAGAATATGAGCTGATAATTATGAACTTGTGAGGAACTTGGCATCATTCCTAGCCACCCCTACTGTCTTTTTCTATATGTTGACTATTTTTATATATGCTCGCTGCGTTTATGATGCTTTTATGCTCCAAGTTCTTGATCAAATGATGATTGACATGTTTCTAAGGCCTCTACCTCTACTACTACTATTACAAATCATTTTGTGAGTTAGTTTGAACCTAATTGATGGCTATTTTCTTCACTTCCACTAGGAAATGGACCCTTACTATGTTGTTTTCAACGGGAAAAAACCTAGGATTTACATGTCTTGGCATGAGTGTAGTGAACACGTGCTTGGGTTAAAAAAATGCTATACACAAGTGTTGACGGTCACTAACATCCGTTTTTACCGTCAACATTCCACCCAAAAGTATGGAAAATCATCATCACATGGGAAGATTTATGTTTAAATTTCACCTAGTTCCACTTATACTTGGAAAATTATTTGTATGCAGGAAATATGGTAAATTTTGGCCAAAATGGTGACAAACATGGACCATAGGAGCAAGTGGACGTTCCAGGGCCACCTAGGTCCACTGGGCAGTGTCGCCCAGCACCACCTAAGTGGCGCCTGGCCCCACATGGTGCCCACTTTGTGCCTTGCCACATAGTGATCCGTGGGAGCTCCTCCTTAGCCAAATAGAAGCGTTGATCCAAGTTGGTTTGATCAATGGTCATGATGAAGAGGCCATGGATCCATGGGCCCATTGTCATAGGCTTGGAGCTTCACCAACTGACTTCCCATCCAAGTTTCACCATGTGTTGTCCAAATAACTGCCACTGGGAGCCAACCAACACCGTAGGATCAAGAGGTGGTGGAATGGAGGGCCGGGCTACGCCCTCCCTAAGCCACCCGGCGCCCAAGTCACCTCCACCAACCTCCTGGCTACCTACAAGTACCCCCATGCCTTCCTACACTATAAATAGGGGGTGTGGATCTTGGTGGAAGATGTCCCATTCAGTTCTAGTCATTTCCAAGCTCTCTAAGCTTCTCTAGCTTAGATTTAGCTATAGAGTAGTAGTCTAGTAGTATAGTAGAGCAAGAGCAGAGCTTCTCGGAGTTCGAAAGAGTCTTTTGGGTCTGGTATAGCTCCTTTGTAATTCTTTCATTTCTGCATTACTTTATTTAGTATTTATTTTAGTACTTTATTCTAGTATTGCTTGCTTTACTTTAAGTACTTAGTCATTAGTGTTCATCACTAGTGAGCTTAGGTGCTTGTTGTTTAGCATTAGAAGCATAGGTTATCTTATTATTAGTAGTCTTTCGTTAGTACTGGTTCCATCATCTGGTTAGGGTACTTTGATCTCATTTCATCGGAGCTCGAATCGAAGTAGTAAGTTTATAGATTAAGTGTGGTGGTTAGGCTATAGATTACCTGTGGATACGGCTAGGTCTCTAGATAGATTGGGGTAGGTGGCAAGTGGTGATAGCCTTGTCTATCCTCTGTATTCCCCCATGATAGGTCTGGTTATTAAATTGTAGGGCTCGTGGTAGACCTTGTCTATTTAACTCTCCTAGTTGGTAGATGGGCTGTGCCCCAAAGTACTATCGCATTTCTCCTAGTTATTTGTTTACCCATAGTTACTAGAAAGATAAATCGCTCACTCTCCCAATTAGCTATCTCTGGTTAGCTTGTTAAAAGTAGTTAGTTTAGGTAGTTTACACTTATCCTTCACTATCGTCCACCTACCTAGGATCAACTTAGAACCTACCTTTAGCAAATCCTAGTCCTGTATAGATTCTAGCCTTCCACCTTCCTATGGGATAAATTATAAATTCGACACTCGGTACTCATCGAGCGAAGTGCTACGTGATAGTTATGTGCGCTTGCGGAATCCTCCAATAGATGTTAAGAAATATCAACAAGCATTTCTAGCGCCATTGTCGGGGAAGGCAACTAGCATTGAATTTATAAGGCTAACTTTGTTAGCTAGGTTCTTTTTAGTTATCCTAAGTAGTTTGTCCTTTTTTCCTCATATCCTATCACTACCCTACACGATCATGACCGACAAGTCCATTCATGATTTTTCTGCACCCTCGGCTACTAGTGTAGCCACCGGACCCAATGTCATCAATGGGGATGCTAACTTTGAGCTTAAGGCAGCGTTAATTATGATGCTTCAAGCTAATCCATTTTGTGGGAAAGCCCACGAGGAAGCAAATTCTCACCTCCAACATTTCTTGGAGATTTGTAGCACATTCACCATTAAGGGAGTGAGTCAAGAGGCTATATGTCTTTGCCTTTTCCCCTTCTATTTGTTAGGATAGGCTAAGCAATGGTTTTACTCTAACCATAATGCTAAGACAAGTGTTCTGACGCTTTCCTAGTTAAGTTTTACCCATGAGGAGGACTCATTCTCTGCGCAATAAAATCTCTAGTTTTCAACAACTAGCCGATGAGTTGATTCCTAAGGCTTGGGAACGAATGTAGGAGTACATCTCTGCATGCCCACACCATGGCATGGAAGACTAGCTTTTGATCTAGAACTTCTACCATGGATTAGTGCCATTAGATAGGAGCCATTTAGATGCTACTGCTGGTGGTGCATTCTTTTCGCTAAGTGTTGTAGATGCAAAGACACTGATCGAGAAGATGGTCTCCAACCAAGGATGGAGCGACGATCGACTCCAACCCCATAAACGAGGTATGCATTCAATTAAACAAATTGACATGCTTGCAACCAAGATGGATCTACTCATGAAGCGAGTGGATCATTATGAGAAGGTGGGTGCCCAAGAGACACTTAAAGCCATGGATTCCCACATAACTTGCGAAGTCTATGGAGATGTTGGACATTCGGGCAACTCCTGCCTCGAAGCACAAGAGGACCTCAACTTCATCAACACCGACAATGGGTTCCATCCACAACATCAAGGCTAGAATTAGCGCTCCAACAATTAGGGAGAATCAACTTAGTTTCAATAAGATGATAGAGACCCAATTAGCTCAAATTGCTGCTGCTATTCCATCCTATAAAAAAGATAGAGTTCCTGGTAAACCTGAGGGGACAATGGAAACAACCAACCTTATCATGGCAAGGTATGACTTTTCTAAGAATGGTTGGAGATTTCCTATTAAAAAAATGTGATCCTAGGAGCCCCATCATTATTTGTTCCATAGGACCCCACACTTTTCATAATGCCATCTGTGATCTAGAGTCTAGTATTAACATCATGTCTAAGGAAACTTATGATAAGCTATTTTATACGCCCCTAGCATCAACTTCAGTTTACTTACAATTGGCTGATCAATCCACCCATTATCTCAAGGCAATAGCCACTGATTTATTAGTTAAAGTTAGGAGTGCCTATGTACCTACTGATTTTATGATCTTAGACATGGGTAACGCCGAGGATACACCTTTAATCCTTGGTCATCCTTTCCTTAACACTGCAAATGCTTGCATATATGTGGCTTTTGGGCAAATCCAATTCCACTTTGCTGTAAGAAAATAAATATTTGCTTTTGCCTCTAGACATCCCCTCTTTGATGAGAAACAGGGAAAGAAGAAGCATCCGAAGAGAATCAAGATGAAGAAACCAAAGCCGATTGAAGAACCAAGAAGCCTGTCAAGAAAAAGAAGAATAGAAAGAGATGGCATAAAAAGAAAGATCCTTCCTCAAACTCGTCATCCCCTGACCCTGATCCTAACAAGGCTTCTATGGTGGAACAAGAGGAAACGCCTCTGCCCAAGGACGAATGACCTCGAGCCCGACATGAAGGTAAGTTTTCTATTCCTTGAATTCATTTACCGCATTTCGTTATTTGCATTTCATTTCCAATAAAGTTGCTTTACATTGCATGATGGGTTAGTTGCACTTAGCTACTCTATGTTAATAAATAAAGTTTGTAGTAGCTAATGCTTGATAGGATAGATATGCATTAAAGCAACACATATATAAAAAAATATTTAATATTAATGAATAAAATTCAATAGCATCCCTGCTGAATAAGTTATCTAGTAGTTATAGGTTTAGCTAGTCAGTTATGCATTTTAGTAGTATTAGTTAGTCAATAAAGAAAAGAATCAAAAGAGCCACCAGAAGACATTCCAACCTATGCAAAAGACAAGCTTGGGGGAGACATCTCTCCCCACTCAAGTATGAAAAATCTTAAACCCTCTCTTTACATTCATGTTTGCTTTATGTTTCAATATTCATGATCATAGAATGTAGAGAGGAGTGCCTTTAATTTATTTCGAGAAAAACTCTGCTATATTAAAATGATGATAAAATTGGAGATGATGAATAGTTGTTCTGTGATACTTTGCAAAAGCTTGTCATACAACCTTATACTTCTTAAGTTTTGAGCATGATAAACTTAGAGTTCATCTTAAGTTGAATGCTTTTGTGGGTTTCAAATGCTAGAACCAAGAATAGGCTTTTGTGAGATGTTTTGTAGTCATGATTAGAGTAAATCTTTGAACCTATCTGAGGAATAGTAAAGACAACATGGAGTCTTGTTTTTCAAAATGCTAAAACTCTCTTGCTAGAAGATCCTCAATGGTGATAAATTCCTACCAAAGCCAAATATTTACTTACACATTTATACATGATAAAGCCACTATAAAAGCTGCTTGTTTGTTTTGAGCTTTTTCAAGCTTTGTTGATATGAGTAGAGAAACTTTTCATGCCTTTTGATCAAGATCACGTACACTCACACATGTATGCTATTCCTACACTAGGGATACGCAACCACATTACATTTGTTATTGCTCTATGAGAATCAAAGTTACCTCTCTAGCTATCTTATATCAAAAGAGGGGCATGGGCTATAGAAGAAAAAAAGTAAGAGAGAATAAAAGAGCAAAAAGCACTAGTGTTCAAAGAGAGAGAAAGAGAGTGAGAAAAAGAAAGTAGCCATGCCCTCTCAAAAGAAGCTAGAGAAGGGAAACTTCTCAAAGAAGTACCACTTCCACCAAATATGTCACACACATGCACATCTTGATTAATTTATATGATTTGTTGCACCTTGTGATCCAAATGTTTGACTTAGCAATAGATTCAATTCAAGTAAGCTATGCTTTTACTCCTACCTTGAGCTCCACATAAGCTTTAGGATAGAAATTAAGGCTAACATTCATGGCCTTGGTGAGGATTTCAAACACCATTGAGTGACTTGAGTGTACCATTTGAGGAACTTAAGCAAGTTTTCTTTCTAACTCTTTTGAAAACCTCTAGGAAGTTTGAGCTAAACCAAAGTAGGCAAAAAGTATCTATCGAGCTACACTATCTTGCATTTGCTTGTATCAAGGTGAAAGCTATAAGCCCCACATTGCTAAGACCGATGGTGAAATTTCTAAGCGCTAACATGTTCAATTCAAGAGATAGTATTTGTTTGTATATGAGTTTTTGTAGGGCGTTACATTATATGCAACTCCTAATCCAACAACTTATCCTATGCTAAACCCGCATCTTTGCTAAGGACAGCAAAGGGGTAGCTTGGGGGAGCTTGTTGACGGTCACTAACACCCATTTTTATCGTCAACATTCCACCCAAAAGTATGGAAAATCATGATCACATGTGAAGATTTATGTTTAAATTTCACCTAGTTCCACCTATACTTGGAGGATTATTTGTATGTAGGAAATATGGCAAATTTTGGCCAAAATGGTGACAAACATGGATCATAGGAGCAAGTGGACATGGCAGGGCCACCTGGGTCCACTGGACAGCGCCGCCCGATGCCACCTAGGCACAGCCTAGCCCCACCTAGTGCCCACTTGGCACCTTGCCACGTTAGTGATCTATGGGAACTCCTCCTTAGTCAAATAGAAGTGTTGATCCAAGTTGGTTTGATCAATGGTCACGATGAAGAGGCCATGGATCCATGGGCCCATTGTCATAGGCTTGGAGCTTCACCAACTGACTTCCTATCCTAGTTTCACCACATGCTGTCCAAATAACTGCCATTGGGAGCCAACCAACACCGTAGGATCAAGAGGCGGTGGAATGGAGGGCCAGGTTGTGCCCTCCCTAGGCCGCCCGATGCCCAAGTCACCTCCATCGACCTCCTGGCGGCTACAAGTACCCCTCATGCCTCCCTACACTATAAATAGATGGTGTGGAGCTCGGTGGAAGATGTCCCATTTAGTTCTAGTCAAATCTAAGCTCTCCAAGCTTCTCTAGCTTAGATTTAGCTATAGAGTAGTAGTCTAGTTATGGAGTAGAGCAAGAGCGGAGCTTCTTGGAGTCTAGAAGAGTCTTCTGGGTCTTGTATAGCTCCTTTGTAATTCTTTCATTTCTGCATTACTTTATTCAGTATTTATTTTAGTACTTTATTCTAGTATTGCTTGCTTTACTTTAAGTACTTAGTCATTAGTGTTCATCATTAGTGAGCTTAGGTGCTTGTTGTTTAGCATTAGTAGCATAGGTTCATGTACCTAGGATCAACTTAGAACCTACCTTAAGCAAATCCTAGTCCTATATAGTTTCTAGCCTTCCGCCTTCCTGTGGGATAAATTATAGATTCGACACTCGGTACTCACCGAGTGAAGCGCTACGTGATAGTTTCGTGCACTTGCGGAATCCTCCAATAGACGTTAAGAAATATCAACAACAAGAAGTACAACAACTATGACCATGCACTTAGAGATTTCAATGCCTATGTTAGAGCAGCAACTCCCTCCCTTAAACTGGTCCCGGCTGATTGTGGTGAAAGCATCCCCCCTCAGGGTGGTAGACTGGTTCTTGGAAGAATGTGCTAATTATCATTCTGTTGGTGATGGTGTTTGGACTTTGGATGAGGCTTTCCATGAGCTGCCAATGCAACTGCAATACTTAGGCCTATGATGACATAATTAGATGGTCGATGTAGTTGGATAACACAATTGTATGATGATTTAATTATGGTGTCTGAGGCCTTTTAGTTTGGATAACACTAATTGTATATTGACAACTATATTTTGGTTGTAATGCAACTCCATTTATTAACACTACTGCTACTGTTGTCCTACTATTAATACTACTGCTGCTGTCCTACTACTACTACTACTCTCCATTGGTAGGCAATTGCTGCTTTATAGACCCTCCTCTCCTAGTCCTACTACTTCTACTCTTCTCCTCTCCTATCATCTGCTCCTACTTCTCCTACTCCTCTCCTCTCCTATCCTCCTCTACTATAACTGTTTTACTTGACATAAATTTAGGAGAAGAGATGGCCGAACTCCCTTCACCGGATCTACCAAATAATTATGTATTTGATCTAGGCTTCCAACCAACATTGGGGATAGCAAACCACCCGTATCCAAGCATAGTAAGTAACATGTTTTAAGGACACCTATATAGATATTTTGTTCTGATATATATAATTCTTAAATATAGACAAGTCATCCTATAACATGGTTCAAAGAGACACTCTCAAATTTTGGGGTTGATTACATGCAAGTTGATACATTCCCTATAGAGGGTGGACACACACAATGTCAAATTGGCTTTTCTATTCTCTCTAGGGTAGGTAACCAACAAGGTCTGGTTTTATACATCGATAGGAAGGGCAGCGGTTAACCTCACCACTTTTGTGTGCAAAAATATGCTGTGCTAGAATGTTTAAGGGCGCTTTAAAATATTGGATACGATATTTCTGCATACTCCTCCATGAGGATTGGAGCTTTGAATGTGGGTCTCCACCACGATATTAGACTGTTTTGTGCACAGCTTGCTAAGGACAACATAAATGATGTGGTCAGTTTTATGACTTATATCTAGATTAATTGTTATGTCTATATATATGCATGGTTCTGATAACCACATTTTTTTCAATACTTGCAGATTCAATGAAATGATGTAACATACACAAGTTGTAGCTATGAAGCCATTATAAAGCAGGCCATGTATCAATTGGGTCATTATAAATGGGAATATGCTGGCCCTATTCTCACTTCAGAGGGAATCGATGAAAAAATTATTGTTACTAGCAGGGGATGTTCTAAGCCATTGTTGATCGTCGTTAGTAGACCTTGTGAATGAGCTTGTGAAGTAAGAGAGAGTGCACTAGTAAATACATTGCTCTACATCAGTGACATTCGAGCATATGAAATGAATGATCTGCACTTCACTGAGTACGTGGTATGATGTTGGGAAGTTCTAGGAATTTTAAACTGATCTAAATTATTATGGTTTGTAATGAACAAATTTAAATTATTATGTGTTTGTAATGAATGGGTTTGTAATGAAGTAATCTAAATTATTATGGATTTGTATTGTATATATCTTCTTTTGAATTAGCTATTGATATAATGTCCTTGTGAATTATATTATATATATATGTATATGTATATATGTTCTGGTCAGATTTGAATTTTTAAATTTCAATTTTTTTGGCAGAAAAATATACTATAGGGGTGGTTCTAGATTGAACCGTCCCTACAAATAAAAATTATAGGGGTGGCTGGTGTTACAGCCGCCCCTATGAATTATTTTTCTAGAGGCAGCTGGTGTTACCAGCCGCCCCTACAAATACAGTTGTTGGGGCGGCTGGTGACACAAGCTATCTCTACAAATCAATTTGTAGGGGTAGCATGGAAATCGCTCCTATAAACCCTTGATTTGTAGAGACGGTGTGTAGAGGCAGCTGGCAAAATCGTCTCTACAGACCATCGTCAGCCGCCCCTACAAATGTTTACTATAGTAGTGTGAGCGATAGCTTCTGCAAGATGTAGGTGGAGATCTATGCCGAACTTGATGCCAAGGGCTACCTTGAGGTGGACAATGACTACTTCAAGTGAAGGGAGGAGCATCAATAGATGGTGGAGGAGGAGCTCGCTGATCTATTTGATGACATTATTTTCACCGAGGATGAGCTCAGCAAGGACTGATCGAGACTATGGGCATCAGGAGCAGGAGAGGTGTAGGAAGTGGATGGAGATAGGATCATAGGAAGGTGGTTGCTGTTGCTCTTGAATCTAGAGCCAACTAATTAAGCTGCTGATTTGCCTTGCTTGTCTACTGCTATGCCATCTCTTGCATCAACCTTTTATCTATGTAACAGGTTAATGAACTCATAGGTTTTAGCTGTCCAGACGCCGGAACAATAGGATGGAGCCTCTTGACCTACTCCCTCCCCACCGCCGATCTGCTAGCTCCACCCACATCTCACCCCCAAGCCCAGATCTGGGATCCTTGGAGCTTGTACCTACCGGCTCATCGGAGGGTCCCTACAACACCTGGTTGAGTTCTTAGCCCTTGTTGGTTCAAACTCCCTTAGCCATGGCACCCACTAAGAGCCATCGGCAAGCAGAGAGGAGCCTTGGTGGAGCTTGGGAGATCCACCTTCATGCAGCTGCCTCCACTAGTGGTCATGGCTCATGCTAGCCAGGTCCTTCGGGTAAGCTCTCTCAACCCTAATGTAGAACCTTTCCTCGCATCTCTGGATGGGTCAGGGTAAGGCTACACTTCTTCGACTCTGATGCCTCGCTCGATGACTCTGACGTGCCTCCATCATCGGGCTAGGGCAAGGCTGTTCTGCTTTCATGGTGGCAGCACCGATGTCATCATTGTCACCCCAACCCTTCATGCTTCGTGGCCGAGACGCGTCAGCCAAGTGCATAGGCTCCTCCACCATAGTCAACTCGGCTGGTGTCCATTATCATGCACCCTGCATGTATGACCATGGCATCAGATGTGGATGGCTTCAGGCAGATCTAGAGTCGTAGGCGTTGGTGGCGCACCACCATGCCTTGCTAATCCCGGCTAGTCCTGCACTATCATTTCAAAGGGATGGCAAAAGCTTTGCCATGATTTTTGTTAGATGAAGAAATTAAAAATACAAGTGTTGGCCTAGTTTTTTGAGTGGAAACTGGGTCCAAAAAACCACCAACTGGGAGAGTGCACCAATCATCCCGACCAACTTTAGAAACACTGCCTGAAACCTGAGCCAACTTGGTCAAAAACACCCAACTAGTAACACAACTGCACTGGCAACTATCTAAAAACTAAAGCAACTAAGAACATCTCAACCCTAGACCCGACTAGCAAAAACAACTATCTCTACCAAATAGCACCGAGTACGAAAAACCACTAGCTGCCGATGAATACTTCCATCAAACCACTGACTGCCCTTGAATATTTCCATATCACCCTTTGGTTAGCTTGCCCCTCTTCTTGTTTTTTGTTGCCCCACTTCAATTAGCACCGTGATGACATCCGTGTTTGCCTTGGTGAGTGGACGCTCCAAATGTTGCGCAAAAAATTCAAATTGGTCAACTTCCTCTTGTGTTGCTGGTGGCGATAAGTGTGGCAGAACCGCCTAATCTAATGCCTCCTAGGAGTGCTTGTCTTCTATTAGACACTAAGCACTCAAGGGAGAACACTAAATTACACAGTTCTATCGGGCACACCCCAAGGGATAACCCAAAAAGCCACATTTTTCCATCAAGATCACAAATGTGAGAATAAAGCTTACATCATTCTTAACCATTTCTTACATCACTTTTAATACACATCAGAGTATAATATTTATTGTTATAACAACATAATGTAATCATATTATCAGAGTTATGAACAATTTAATTGAACAGCGAAATATAAACATGTGAATAGAGTTATAGCAGAATTAAACATCTATTTATGACATGATGAAATATTGATATATAAACTATGACAACAGATTATAAAACTTCCATTTAATAAAACAATTGGGAGAGTTATAAATAAAACTATGATCGCAACATAAAGGAAATCCTCTCTGAGCCCACCAGGAGGAATCCACGCACAAAGGTCAGCTTTAGCATCCACCTATCACCTGCAATAGGGGGGAATAAAACCCTGAGTACTCAATTGTAGTCAGCAAGACTTACCCGATAGGAGGAAAGAAAAGACTCTAAAGATATGCAAGGCTATCTGGCTTATGGGTTTATTGCATCTGTAGGAAGCATTACTAAGTGTGCATTCTAATATTCGATATCTATTAGCAGTGCATTACTTCATTAACTAACCATTCTATGTAAGCACATGTGCTACTTTCAAGCAAGTGGTAAGCAATTAGGTTTCCATTTCTTCACCTTTCATCTTTCAGTTCTTACTACGGTGCTAGAGTTTAGACAAGTCGTACCGACACATCGGCGATTCATGAATCAATGTTCCTAGCTGGGTACCCCAAAAACACATGCCTCGCTTGTACCCTAGGCACAAGCAGGACCAACCCACTACCATCCTATCATGGGGTCTAGGTCCCCATCCAAACTAGGACTCTAAGCCCCCACCCCTGAGTCCCGGACTCAGTGCAGTGCAAGGACCTCCTAACCCAAAAACCACCATGACAGTCAGTCCAAAAAGAGCCGAAACACATGACAAGAGAGTAACAAGTCTTCCAAGTGCTCATACCCAAGTATGTGCTCGGGATAATAACTCTGACTTGCCTAGCATCTTATGCAACGGCCGGTCCTTAACCGACATAGACAGGGAAAGTAGTGTAACCAAGCTATGTTCCGTTGGCCGTAGGACACAACCTCTTACACCCACCAATACCCAAATCGTGTCCCTACCTAGTCACTATTTTCCTTTCCATCATTTTATATATTCCAAGTGATAATAATACAGTAATATATTTCCTGTCTCTCACGAGTGATAGGCAATCACTCGACTTCTATAGGAGTCCTATATCATAACAATCTATATGATCCTATCATACTAGTAAGACTCATAGGATAAAGATATATATGCAAGTGGGTTTCATTCAACTCCTTAAAACTTAATGCACAAATATAATTTAAAGTGCTAAAAAGTAGGGGTTAGGCACCAGGGCTTGGCTGGGTAAAATATAATTAGAAGTTAGCTTTCCATCATGGCGATACGATCTCCAAAAGCACCATTTCTCTAGCAACTCTTGTTGACTCCATGATCCATCGACGTCACATCCCTATTATGATATTCAATGTGATGCAATGCATAGATGTAATTAATCAACAGAAATCGTGACTCATAAAATACTATTTATGCCTCTCAAGTTAAGGAGCTTGTTCAAACAACGACCATAATTAGGCTTCATATCCATGTTGTCGAATAAGGCGTTATTTCCCAACAAATGTTTTAGTTATACAAACCCAAGTTGTTTCTTTATTCCGTTCTATCAATTTAATCTTTATTCGAAATAAGACATCATTATCTATCTAGCAAACTAATGATTCTAGAGCTACAAAAATTACCGTGAGTAGATAATAATATTAGTAATTTACTGTAAAATTTTTAGAGTCAATACTATCACCGATTTATCACAAAAATTCCTACAATTTCACATTTTAACAATATTAAACATTTAAAATAATTAAAGCAACCCTAAAAACATACCAAATCTATGCGAACGAAACACCCTATCAGATAGATCATGATTTTAGAAACTTAATAAAATTGGTTTCATAATTTTTGGACAACTATACAAATTTATATTGATTTTACAAGTTTATTCCCAAAACCAAATTAGCAATCGCTTTAGAAAACTGAAGGGCTAGCGGCCACCAAATTGGCCCACGTGGATACGCGGCCCCAAGTGCATAGTGCGCGGGGCGGGGCGTGAGTGGCCTAGCAAGCTGGCCCACACGCGGAAGCAGGCCGGCCCAGGAGGGATCCGCAGCGGCCGCGACAAATTTTCTAAAGAGTCCTTGTTTTATCCCATAATTACAAAACCATCGAGGCCACTATTCCTGTGAGTCATACTATTCACATTTTACTCCCTAGACAAGTCAAATTTATGTTTTTGCAATTCCCTAGGAGTCCAGAGCAGAGCAACGCATCAGGTCTTGGCTGGTCGGCACTGGCTCCGGCCGGGAGGGCTCACCGGTGGCGCGGGCGAGCGATGAGGCACATGGGCAATGCGGTCATGGGTGCACTGTGGAGCTATGGTCCAGCGTGGGGGAAAGGAGGGGCAGCGCTAGCGTGCGGTGGCTGAGCGGTGGCCAAAGGCGTAGCAACGGCGGGGCACTGTGGCTCGGGCATCGAGGAACAGCAATTCCACGTGGAGCCAAGGGAGTGACTGGAGAGGAGATGACGCGGAGCCACACGCGGGCCTCGGTGAGCGAGAGGAGAGTGGCGGTGTGGGGAAAAGCAAGAGCTAGGGCAAGGGCGCGGGCACCAGGGTGTTGAGCATGGACGTTGGGGTGTAGAGCGTGGTGGCAGGCGTGGGAAAGAAAAAGGGTTTACTGCTGCCTGAACACTCGATGATGTAGCAAGGTACCTGCTTGACTAGCGCTCACATTAAAATTTTGGACGTGATGCAAGAGAGGGAGAGAAGGACAGGAGCGCAGGCAAACAGACACGCCGAGTGCTTGGCTCTACGGAAGCGGGTAGAGACAAGACAGAGGCGGATAGCAAGGTAGGCCAAGACAAGTACAGGCATAATAGTCTGGCCAACTTTCATTAAGACACTCTTTGAGAAAGGATGTGAGGGAGAGGGAGCAGCAACGTGGCGACGGGACTCGATAATGCAGCGTGACGTGAATAAATCAAAAGACTAATTTAGAGCAGGGGGACGCACCATCGTATTCAAGCGGCTAAGACAGCAGTGAGGCAAGGATAGCAGCAGGTTGTGGGCTGCTGGGCGTTCTATGCTGAGCAAAAAGCCAAGAAGCGGGCCCCACCTTACGCACAAAAATATTTCCTCCACATATCACTCTCATTCCTACTTATTTTATTTTAAGTTTTAACCCGATTAACTTCCACCAATAATTATTTCACATAAAAGTTCATACTTCGCACTAACCCATAGAGACAAAATATTTAAGCACTATTTAATTACTTTGCTTAATATAGTCTACCAAAAATGGCATTTTAAACATACGCTCAAATATTTTAAATTTTAAAATCCAAGAAACTCATTCTAGAAATTTTTCTAGGCCTAAATCTCGGTGCTAAATGAGCTCGTAACACCAAAGGTGTTACAATAAGTCTCCTAGATTTTTTATAGGCAACTCCTCTGCAACTTGGATTGCTCATTTTCCTTGTGTGGTTTTGGATTTCTTCGCTAACCTAATGCTTTTACGTTGTGGGGTAAATAATGAGGGTCTTGGTGGTGGTGGGGTTTGGGGAGGTTTAGATGTGTTTCCCATTTCATGATCATTGGGTTCTTCCCTAGGAATTGGTACTGGTAGTTGTGGGATTAGAGGGGCTACTACAGATTTAGAAATTGAAGCTAAAAACCCATCAATTGTAATTTCCTTAGCTATCACAGCTAGGTCTTGCGGCAAAGTGGAATCCAACTCATTCTCAACCTATAGTCTAGAAGAGGTGGTATTATGATCATCAATAGATTCCCAACCATTACCATGTAGATTAGTGTGTCCCAGGTCCACAATAAGCTTTGGTTTTCCAATCTCTAGAGGTACCCCTCCCAAACTAGCCCCAAGCATTGATGCCTTGCCATCTGCAACATCCACAGCCTCCCTTAATTTATGCACCGGTTCCACTGCAAAAAATGTTGGGTGCATCGCTTCCTCATCTTCGTCCACTAGTGTCATCATACCATCTTGTAGGATTTTTGTCGATGCCTCTGTTGTTGGTTCCCAATCTTTATGAGATGGTATTGACATTTCCATTAACCATGAGCTTGCATAAAGGTACAGAGGCAACAGAGTAGGATGTTGGGTAGTTTCCACAGTTGTGTAGAGGCGAGATTCAAACAACATGGGATCACAACTAAAGATACTTTCATTAAAAAGAGGGGTAGTACCCGATAGGATAGTACACCCATCTTCAGCAATAGTAGGTGCATGTTCCCCCATGACTTGGGAAATAGGTGTCGTGAAGGTTACCCTCTTGCCGCTAGGTGCTTACTTCTTATGATCTATATTGCTCCTACTACTAGCATGGTCCACCACCTCCTCCGAACCAATTTCAAAGCGATTCCTGTCCATGTCCTCACTACTTTTGCAATTGAAACTCTTCATTCCCTTGAATGGCCATGAGAAGTCTGGACTCTCTTGTCTCTTCCAACATTGTGACAGGCGCTGAGAGTGGAAGCCACTCTAATGGGACGAAAGCCATCTTGGTTGGTGAGGTGCAATATACTCTAGAGACCCGCGAGGGGGAAGTCTAAGACTTGGGAAAAAACTTGACCTGTGTCCCTCCTCCAAACAATGCCAGCAATGAGTGTTCCTTCTGTAAGACACCACCATGTGCTCGGTAGAGAGACAATTGAAGCAGTGCCCCCTCATATGATGCAAGAATTTTTGTCTCCTCACCACATTCTACTTAGCTCGGTGTGGTTGTTGGCCGGCTATGGGGAATCTTGAATGTTCATTTGGTTTGTGCCACTCATACTTGCCTTCCAAATAGTGCCAACATCTTTCCTTTGTGTGCTAGAAAAACTTCTTTCCTCAGCCCCCATAGGGTGTGAGGAATGACAGAGCCCCTTAGGGACATGGATGCTAGCTAGAGGATCTTGGGTAGGTGCTACTCTTGAGTGCTTTGCTACTAGGGAGGTTCTTGGGGGCTCATGAGATATCTATTCCACATAGATTTGAATTTTGCCATTAGGATGAGCTGGGTGCCACAGCTGTCCACCAAAAGTGTGCCTAGATTACCATAGGTCGACATCACTATGCTGCTCTGCTGTGAACTTACCTTTCCCCTTCTCTTCTCTAGTGTGGCATCTCTGTAGGGTCTCTCTATAGGGTCTCATCATGGACTTAAATCTTGCCTAAGTCTTCATCTGAACCATTCGTTGCCCGCTGGAGGAGGTCTTCTAGATGTGGGTCCAAGAATGGCAGGGCTGCTTGCTTGTAAGGATGTGGTTGATCATTGGAGTTCAACATGAAGAACTGCTACAAATCAAGCTTGATGCTTGGGAGAATGGGACATCTAATTAGAGAGTGTGCTCCAAACAAATCCTCTGTCGAAACTAGGGAAACTTCATCCAGCGACACCAAAACACTTCTAGGATGAGCTATAGGTGAGGAACCTAAGGCGAGCGACCCTTGGATGGGTGCTCAGAGGAAGGAGAAGCTAATTCTATTAGGTGTAGGTTCTTTGGTGGCTTAGAGGTGAATTTTGGGGGGGTTAGGGGGCTCGGGGGTGCAAGTCCTGTCGCCAGATGTGGAACGAGTTGTAGTGGCATTCATGTTGGGTAGCTTGGGTTCCTCAAAATGGGAGGGATGGGCTTAGATCTAGCCATGGGGGGTGGATCAAGCACTGGTGAATGTGGATCTAGCATTGGGATGGCTGGATCTAGGGAGGTTCATCACCATTGGGGGGTGGTTCATCGCTGTCGGGGGAGGGAGCGGGGTGGAAGGCAGAGTGAGCCATGTTCTTGTGAACAGCGATGGTGAGAAGTAGATTAGGAAAATGTGTGGTGGTAAGCAGTAACAACATGTAACACCTCGGGTGTTTAAATATTAAAATCTGACATGTCATCATATGCATTGCAAAGCATTTGGCATTTGGTGAAAACTTTGAGATGCATACACTAATACAAGTTTATATTTATGTGGTATGTGTTGCAATGTATTGTTTGACTCAAGTTCAATGTTTGTTTGGATTTTGAATTTTTCGAGAAAACCCCGCTTTTCAACATTTAAATCCTACCCTAAAAATCCATTTCAAAATCTAAGCATATTTTGGGGTTGGGCCCAAAAGCAAAAGTGTAGAGCTTGGCAAGTTATACAAAGTTTATTTTTGGAGTTTTTCAAGTTGTTTAGAAAATTTTTGAGTAATTCAAAAAGGCGTAATTCGTTAAATTTCCCTATTTGAATTCAAAAGTTCATTTCAAAATCTAGACCGAATTAGGAAATGGTTATAAAAGTAAAGTTGTAGAACTTTTGATTTTGAACAACTTTTATTTTTGGAGATTTTTGAGTTGTTATGAAAATTTGGGAGTAATTTGTGAATTTTGGCGAATGGCAAACTTGTAATTTCGATGAACAGTGTTCACCGCTTGCGCTACACCGCCGACGAGCTTCGGCTTGCTTCCAGTCGCGCGCGTGGCCATCTGGGCGTCGCGTTGGCGCGCTGAAGGCTTCGTCGTGGCTTCCTTGAGCTTCCTGGCCATCCTTTTAAGCCTGAGCCGCCATCGTCGTTGCCCTTCTCCCTTGCTCTGTTTTCTCGTCGCCGTTGCTCCACTCCGTCGAGCCCGTGCTGTCGTTGTCGTGCTCCACCATCGCTGATAAGCTAGTCCCAGCTCCGCTTTAGCCTTACGCGCTCAGCCAACCCATCAATTCAGCTTAATTTCGCTGGGAACCACCGCTCGTCGTGTTTCTTCTCCACGGCCGACAGCCCCGTCGTCGAGCCCGCATCGCCGTGGCCAGCGCGCTACGGTGAGTCCCTACCCTTGCCGAGTCTTGCTTTGGCTTCGCTGCAATGATGTAGTGCTTTGTGACCCATTGGTTTCTCATTTTGACCACCACAGCTACTGGAGCATCGCCGTCGTTGAAGATCGCTCCGCCATGAACCCTGTCAACGTCGACCCGTGTCATCGTAGCTCATCCGGTCCCATTCTTTGCTCCAACGTGTTCGTGGTGAGCTACTGGACCTTCCCATGCCCTCTGTTTCCCCATTTTCAGCTTCGTTTCACCGGCATAGCACTGCCGTGTCACCGCGTCCGCCATGGCCGACGACGAGCTAGTGTAGGGCCGTAATCCGTGCTGATAGGGACATCAATCGATGCGCCTAGACTTGGTGATCATTTTGGTACGTTGGCCGTCGCCGTTGATCTCACCGTCGGTGAGAAATCGCTGGTCAGAGCCGTCGCTGCCGTAGTCAACGTCGGAGGTTGAAGATGACATGTGGGACCCGTTGTTAGTGACTCAGCGTTCAAATGGATTTTTTTCTATTTTCAGATTTGATTGAATAGTATCTATTTTTGTTATTTTTGTATAAATTTATTTAAAGCTCCAAAAATTGTATAGTATTTAAGAAAAATATGAAATAATGTTTTTCAGTAATTTTTAAATGTGGTAAAAATTGCTCAATTAATTTATAAATGGATTTCCATGATTTTTCTAGGCTTATTTATTTATCCAAAAATTATGAAATTTGTTTTGCCACTTAGTTAACATGTAATGAACATGTACTAAAATTTTGAGCTCAATTAGAATAAGTTGATTTATTTCATAATTTTGAATTAAATAATTAATTCATAAAAGCAAATAGTAACCTTTAATGATTTAGGTTTTTGTTTGGACTTTTGGATTGAGTGATGACCTTGGGTCCTTAGTTGATGATGATCCTTGGCAATTGATGTATGTGTTATGAAAAAGGATTTAGTTGGTTGACTTGCAACTGTACCGCGAAGGAAAGTTGTATTCAAATTGTTAATTTTGCATCCATCATCGAGCATCATGTTTCATATTCCACATCATGTTAAACATGGCATTGTTATTACGTGTAGTGAACGAAGGTGAAAACGTGGTAGTTAATCAAGCTATTGAGGAGGTTAATCCATCTGTTGAGGTCGGATCGAATCCTTGTGTAACGTCGCAGGAACCAGACTTTTCCGTCAACGAAGGCAAGCTCCGGATGCATACAACCCTACCTTGTGTTTTATAAATTAATTTCGCTTTTGCTTTCTGTTACTGCATTAAGTGATTAGGAGTTAAGTAAGAGCCTGATTGGTGCATTACCACCCTTGTTATTCCATATTTACCATATTACCAGTTTTAAACTCGTATATACCTAGTTTTGCTTAGCTATGCGTAGAACGATGAAAGTCGGGTGACCCCCTGCCACCTACAAGTTTTAAATGGGACATTGGTCAATATTGTTAGCATGTGATATGGGAATGTGGAGTAATAAATCTAGACCGAGCGGACTCGGTGTGTGTGAGCCATAAGACATGGAGGTCTTATGAGCGGGTTCTTTCTGCCTGTGTCGATTAAGGCACGTCCGTTGTTGAATTGTATGAGGTGAGAATTTATAGTACTAACCACATACTCCGGTAAGCCTGAACTTGGAAATTCTATTACGAGAATGGCTACTCACGCACTGGGAGTGGAGAGATGGCAGGAATAGCGTGTACCCATGTGGCCATGGGCTGGAATGGTGGAGTACTGTATTCTCGAGTGGTGCGGACCCGTTCTTGTTTTAGAGGATCTGAGGGTAGGTTGATATATGTGAGTCGGGGACCTACATATGTCGTGTGGTCTAGAATCCCCAGCTGGGCTTAATCGGTTCGAATCGTCGTTGCTCCTCGGTTATGGAGACTCAACTCACTGTTCATCATCGTAGAATTAATAACCGGAACTTGAATAAGGCTTGTAAAGGTGTTGGATATGAAGTTTCATGATCTCAGTGCGGATCGTGTCAGCTTTGTATATAATTCTTGAGAAGTTTTCTATATAAAGAATGTTGTTAAAAGAGCTTTTACGCAAAAGAACTTTGATCATTGTTAAAGCTATACCTTGAATCCCTGAGCCTGTATTACTGAGTTTATCAGTTAATATTTCGGTTAAGTCGTGTTGAGTACTTTTGTACTCAGGGTTCGTTGACCCCTTGTTGCAGGTGAGCTTCATGAGCAGATCTATTTTGGATCGTGCTGCATGACTATCGTTCGTTCTGACGATGAGAAGTAAATGTGTGATCCTTGGGCAGGATGTTTATTTTGTGTGTTAAGTATATGTTCATTATGCCACTCCACTACTACTATGGTTTGTAATAATTATCGAACTTAGTTTGTAAGGTTTGAAACAACTGGTTTGTGAACTATGTTATCGTAAGACTTCCGCTGTTTTTACTCTGGTTTTGATATTTGAATAAATGTTGTAATACTGCAATGACTCTGTAACGTGATCCTGCTCGGAAATCATGGATGATTCAGGGTTCCCCGAGGACACCCAATAGTCTTTTTAAGTTATTGGAAACATATACATAAATGTCAAAGGTCGTCGGACAGTGATAGGTGCATGTGGGCCCTATAACTTAGGAGGTTCTGCCACACAACATGGTGGAGTAGGGTGGCGATGGTGTGCCAAGGCATGAGGAGGCAATCGGTGAGTGGCGTCATCAGTGGGAGCAGCAACAGGAGCCATGCGGACGGTGGTGGTGTGCCGACATACGAGGAGGCGATCGGTGGGTGGTGGTGGCGGGGGAGGCAGCAACAGGACATGTGTGGGCAGTGGTGGTGAGGAGGCATGTGGGTGGTGGCGGTATCCTCATAGCTCTACATGGTGGGTGGCGGCGGTGTCCTCATAGCTCTACATCGCCGACAGGGTAACAGGCTTGTGTGGGGATTCCTAAGGATAACGAAACATAACCATTTTAAATTTTAACTACATAATTTCTAGTTTGTCCTGCCCTATTTGGTCGGCCGCTGCTTCAACTATCTAGCCAGTGACCATGTGCGCGTCGACTGCGCGTTCCCATCCAAGTGCTTCACGTGCAAGATGGAGGGCCATCAGGCTCATGATTGCCCTCTAAGGCCTGTCCCTAGTCACTGGGAGGGCATGCACGACTGCTCCCCTATCTGCATGAGCAGCCATCATTAGGGCACGTGCCAACATCAGGCCTTGCCTTGTCATCGCTCCTCTATTGTTGATACGACTTCTGTGCCCTCAGCATCTACCGAGAGGGAGCCTTTGGTGCCATTGGTGTGTCAGCCGTCGACCCCGGAGCACCAAGTCATTGATGCTACAGACATGCCAGCTCTTAATGCCCACAATGCCTCGAGCGTCGTGGTTGCCAATGCTAGCCTCAATGTGGAGGCGTCCAACAATGCTATTGTTGGTATTTTTAAACACACATAGATAAATCCACAAGCGTACGGATACCTCTGTAGCTTTCACCTAGGAGTATTCCAAGGTATTGTATTTATCTACAGGGAAACAATGGTTAAAGAAGTTGATAGTTCACCATCATGTATCTACTAACTAGTATACTAACTAAACTAAAGGGGGGTAAGTGTTGTTAATGATAAGAGTTATGAATAATAACACACATAAGAGAATTCCATGGTATATAAATGAGCAGTCTAGCTAAATTGAGAGGACAATGGTTGAGTTCAAGGTTCCTAAATACTTCTCTATTACTTTGGTTCTATTCTAGTTTAGACTAGAGGGTATAACTAAAGCATGGGTAGATACAACGATCACACATAATAGCACTTTGGGACATCAGAACACTAGCCATAGAAAGGGATGAGAAAGGGGCTAGGAAGCTCTGACTATGGTCCTACAAACACCAACCCAAACATGGTGGACTACATTATCCATTAGGGCTGTCACCACCTGGGGCTACCACAACTATCTGGGGGGTTGGGTGCAATCTTAGGTAACTCATAGTTTAGACACCATGTCTACACTGCTAATTACTACTCTAATCACATATAAAAACTAGAGCACTCGATGCGAGCGGAGATCCCATGCTAAGATATGATAACTATACTAGCCATACACATGAAAGGCATAAAAGTGAATAGAGAAGATAACTATATTAAAGCATAAGTCTTGTAAAAGTAAGATAGAAAAAATTAATTGACTTCCGAAGAAGGCATGTTTCTACGCCTACCCCTAGTGTAGGAGTAGTGCATATGTGAGTGGTGTGTACGTGATCTTGATTTTAAGAGCATGACAAATCTCTCATAAGGGCCAACAAAGCTTGACAAAAGTCAATGCAAAAGTAAGCAGCATATATGTGGAAGTTTTTCTAGCCTAAATAACATGTGTGGCTCTAGTGGGAATTCAAGCTTTGTCATACTAGAACTCATCATGTTGCATTTTTCTATATTTTTTAAAAAATAAACCTCTAGAACTTTGATGTCACTTGGAACAAGATAAATAGTAGCTCAGACCTTTTCATATCATATCCGTCAATTACCTAGACTTAGATCAAGCATATGCTGCCCATGAGTTTTGTGGGGGTATGACCCTGGATACCCACGACAGACTACATGGGTTGCACCGCTAGGGGTGGTCCAACCCATAAGATGAAGACTTATGGTGCACGGCACTGCTCGGCGTGTACTGCAAGACATCAAGGGTGATATTCTGAAGATGCTATGAGATCTTTTAGGATATGCTTGATCCCGTGATTCCTATAATCTGTTATTACTTACCGGTTATCTCCTAGATCTGACCGACTTGTAACCCTATCCCCTAGCTATATAAGGTGGGTAGGGGACCCCCTCAAAACACATGCAATATCATACGATAGCTAATACAAACCAATAGACCACGGGAGTAGGGTATTTCGTCATGCCGATAGCCCGAACCTATCTAACTCTTGTGTCTCTGTTGCCTTCTTGTACATGATTACACGCACCTCTGCTGATCAAACTATCTTTGCGGGATACCCCTTGGAGGACTGCCGATGACATTCTATCAACAGTTGGCATGCCAGGTAGGGGTTGTGCATGTTGTTTCCATGACGAACAAGATGGTACACTTTTCGAGCTCTTTGTCCTCTCCAAAGCCTAGCCAGATCATTATGGTCGGATCGATCTCTTGGTCATCAATGTTGACAAAGACAGAGAGATCTTCAAGCCAGTGTAGATCAATTCTGCGCTGACCACGCCAACACCTACAACAACAGATACGATCTCAAAACCGCCTCTAAGGTTGTCTTCACCAACAACTCGTCGCCTGCTGCCCCGCTACTCGTGGAAGCTGGTCATCAATGACAATCTGATCGCATCCATCGATCAGGTCTGCCAGAAGCTCACTGACTGCCTCTCCCTCATAGAATTGGCTCTGACCACTCTGGTTTGGTGCCAACCAACTTCCGGTTTCGATCTATCGGAAGCCGATAAGGAAACTCCATGGGAAACGGCCACCATCCATCAGGGTGCCCTAAGATACAAATTCACCGACTAGATTGGAGACATCTATCCTCTCACTGACCAGCTCTCGCTGACTATCAATATGGTGCAAATTAGGCAACATTCTGAAGAATCCCTCCACACCATCCTAGAGGAAAATCTAGACTTTGAGTCCTAGGGCTCTATGGAGATTGTCTCCAAAATCGCTGCCATCCAACCTCCATTTCCACCCTTCCATGGAGGTAGGATTTTTAATGTCAGCATCAATAGCCCTCCATGGGATGAAGAAACCGATGAGAACTGCATAGCTCGCATCAACAGAAATGCCAACCATGTGTAGCACCAAGCAAATGAGGCCGCCATTGTGTTAGTCGAGGCTATTCGTAATGGAGAACAACTCGACTCGCAAGGGAGGCCACGCCCACTCCGCCGCAACCTCGATGATGAGTTCATCCATGTCGATGGCCATGATGTCTACAAGACCCCAAGCGCCAACTTGGCTATGGCCGCTAACGAGCTCGCTTAGCTCGAATAAACGCCAGAGGTGGCCAAGTTCGCTGCAATGCTTAAAGTTGTGCATTGCCAGGTCAACGAGATCCGCCAAGATCAAGGACCTTCCTACTTGACAAGCTCGAATTGTTGATCCGCCACGCCAAGATCCAATTGCTGCCCTAGTAGAAGCTGTTTTGCCAACCAACATCATGATGATGGACAACCCCTCTAGGGGGGAGCTAGGATGAACCATATCAACAAGCCTCGCCAACACAACCAAGAAGTCGATCAAGATGTCCGAGCACACATCGACAACCTCTAGGATGCATGACGTCATATCGATGGGCATCGTTTCTCTCGACATGAGGAGGAAGTACGCCAGCACCAAGAATACAAGCAAGAATTCAGTAATCTAGATGCAGCCCTCCAGCCACTTAACATCGACAATGCTCCCGATCCCAACGGTGATGATCACAAAGGGCCCCGAGCATTCATGAGAGCACTTCGAACACTCTAGTGGCCCCGTGGTTTCAAAATCACCAGGGTCGAGCCCTATGAGGGGGATGAATCCCACATAATGGCTACAAGCTTATGCCACTACTATGCATGCCGCTGGGGGAGATACCAGTGTCATGGTGAACTATCTTCCCATCATGCTCATGTCGACTGCAATGAACTGGCTCACGAGCCTCACCCTAGATTCCATTGAATCTTGGGAACAGTTGAAGAAGGTCTTCACCGACAATTATATGGCTCCATGTACTCGGCTAGGCACCAAGCACGATTTGAATCATATTTATCAGAAACCGTCTGAGCTTCTCCGTAGCTACATTAGACATTTTTTTGAGATGAGGAATTCTATTCCCAACATCATGGAAGCAGAAATCATCACCGCCTTTGTCCAAGGACTCCATCACCACGACCTCTGCTCCAAATTCAATTGTAAGCCACCAAGGGGGATTGGTGAGATGATCACAATCGCCGATCAATAGCTGATGCGGAAGAGGCCAAAGTTCGCTTCAACGAGGATGCGGGCACACACCGCTCAACTCGCTGCGGCGACGATCGCCCCGATGAATGACGCCATAGTGACCGCCGCTACAATGACCGCGACCACCATTAGGACAGTGGTCATGATTGGCCGGAAGGGTCTAAAGATGGTCAATATCACCATTGCCGACTAGACAACATCGTCGCCACCATTGACAAACCTCGTGTCAAATGTAACTATGACAAATAGTACAAGAAAATCCTTGAAGGCCCATGCCCCCTCCATAAGAACAAGAAGCACAAGATGAAGGACTGCCTTGGCTTGGATAAGGAGTTACAGGCCAAAAAGAAGGACAACAACAATGACGACGAAGCCAGAGGTCGCCGACCACCTGGGGACAACAGTAATGCCTTCTTGGATCATGACAAAGTGGTCGCCACTATCTTCGAGGGCCTCACCGCCAATGAGAATAGAAGAGATCAAAAACTCACCACCCGTCGGGTGCTCGCCATCAACTCAGACGACGCTATCACCGACCCTAGCTATCACCCATAGTCTAAGGTCCCTATCACTTTTAGCAGGGCCAACCAGCAGGTGAACATCCCTTACATAGGCCACTTCCCCCATTCTCGATGCAACCATCAAGAAAGTACTCTTTAGGAAAGTACTCATTGATGGCGAAAGCACCCCAAACCTGCTCTTCGCTGGAGCCCTAAAGGAGCTAGGCCTTGGAGTAGAAGTCCTCACTCCCTCTGACTCCTCCTTCTAGGGGTAGTACCTGGCAGGGCATCCCAACCGCTTGGAGAGATCACCCTCCCGGTACAATTTGGCGTGGCTAGCAACTTCCGTGTTGAGCACATCAACTTCTGCATCACCAACTTCAACACTGCCTACCATGCCATACTTGGTCGACCAGCTTGTAACACCCTAAAAATTGCCTCTTTTGAAATAGAGTTAAAATGATTTAAATTAGAATTTTTGTGCACATGAAATATAGGAAAATAATTTTTTTCATTAAATTAAAATTCATCATAAGGTAGCAACATGTTTGAGCATCCATGCCATTGCATTTGATTTATTCGGTTGAGTGGATTTGAGTGAAAATTCAAATTGGTTAAAATTGCTTTTGCAAATGAAATTAAAAATGCCTTTGAAATAAAAGGAATTAGAAAATGAAAGAACTTAAAATTTTATTTTTGAAAACTTACCCAAAATTGGTTCATTTATGTTTGAATTAAAAAGTGTATTTTAAATCATATTTATACTTGATTCAGTTCATATTTGAAATTGTTTTGAATTAAGAAAAGAAAAAGAATTTGGAAATAGAAAAGGATTTTGAAAAACTCTCTTTCTTCGTTTTCAGCCCAACCTCAGGATTCAGCCCAGCCTCCTTCGCACTCTTGGCCCTACAACTGGCCTGACCAGTTGGTGGCCCAGTCCTTCACGCCTCCCCTTTTCCCGCTTCTCCTGCATGTGGCCAGGTCGCACTGGCCTAGCTTGCGGCTGCTTCTGCTTCCTCGCACGAGCAAGTCATTGGCCCAGTTCGCACCACGGCCCACTCGGCTTTCACCACACGTTGCTCCCTTCCCTCGCTGTGACACTGGCCCTCTCGTCAGCGCCCCCACGCTCCCCTTTCCTTTCTTCCCTAGTGTGCTCCTTTCCTTTCCAGCCTCCCAGCGATGGCACAGCCATGCAAGGCAAGTCGCCGTCGCCGCGCTCATTTGGCAAGCGGCCAATCCTGCCTGAGCGCCCCGCTTCCCTTCCATCCACGCAACACCTACATGCCTATAAAGCCCAAGCCAGACCCCCTCCCTCTCCCTTTCCCATCTGCTCAAGCTCACTCTCACCGCCGTAGGCAAATCCCCTATCCCCGAGCACTATCCTTGACGCCGACGCACCCCGGAGCTTCGCCATGACCCGACTCTGTCGAAGGTACCACCAATTCCTCAATTTGGCCTTCAATTGCTGGGATTTCTCCTCACCCATGCGCAACTTCTCTCTCTAGCTGCCACTATCATCGACCGTGCCTCTGGAGCCCTTCCCGGACGTTGTGCTCCATTCCCTCGACCTCGTGGTGAGCTTCGATGTCTTCCCATGCCATTTGTTCATCATTTTTTGCACTAGAACATTGTATCGGCGAGTTTCCAAGTCGCCAGCCATGGCGCTGCCGTGGGACCGCCGCTTCAGCGTGATCCTCGTCCTAGTCTCGCCTTCCGTTGAGTTCGTAGGACCCCGCGCTATGCATCTGTGCCCTTGGCTTGTCTCGGGATGGCTGGAATCATCCTCCCGACATCTGTCACCGTGCTGCCTCATCACCGGCCATGGCGGGCTCGCCGGAGCCGCCGTGCTGCCGCTGGAGGTTGACCCATACATGCCTACACTACCCGATTCGTGATGAACGGTCAGGATTAGATACCCCTTTGGGGTTACGTAATCGGTCCACCGTGGACCCATGGACTCGGTCCACGGTGCCATATCAGTGTGTCCACCACGCACGCATGGTGCACCACACTAGTTCCCGCACGCCACATGGCTACCTAGTCAGCGACGTGGTCAACATCCAGTCAAGCCATACGCATTTTGCATAAACCCCCCCTCTATTTTCAGTTAATTAACCCGCAGTTCAGATCAGTTCAAAATAAATACAAATTAGTCATGTTTTTATTCGTTTAGGACCATGTAGTTTCTAGAAATAGTGCGCGTAGTCGAAAATCCATGTAAATTCAGATTTTAATTGTTTTAATTCAAAAATGAGTTCGAGTTATTTACAGAAATGCCATGGAACCTTTTTTCATGCGTAACTTTTGCATTTTAAGTCTGATTTGACCCGTTCGAATTGCGTTAGGACCGTATTTATATTTTCTACATGTTTATAGTATTGTTAGGCATGTTTTCAATATTTAAAATTCATGGGTAGATTTAATATATTATTTAACTTTAGGAAAATTTGTTTAAATCATAACTTATTCATTTTAACTCCAAAATAGTCCATTCAAGTTGCGTTAGATTCATAACGACGAGATCTACACAATAGTAATAGTGTTTACTATATTACTATTTCAGAGAAATCATGGTGTAAATCATATCTTGATTAATGATTATGCAACTGGATTGTATAAATAAAATATGATTTGTTTTACTTTAGTTTTACAATTCAAATCTAAAATTGACTTAATTCAGTCTATATTATTTATAAAATATATTATATGGATTTATATAGTTAAAATAAATGAAGCCTATAGTTTTCTTTTCCATGTATAAAGCAAATCTCTCGGTAGTTGTATCGTTTCAACCGTAGCTCCGATTAGAGTGCTTCTCACGACTGTGTGTTCGTAGCGATGCGTAGAATCGTGTTTCAATCTCTTTTACTTATTTTTCTATAATTGGTGTACTATTCTGATAGAAATGCAATTGTATGCTATGCATGTATGTGTATGGATGTTTGTGTGGTGTTCTACGGTTATGTCCAGTCGGTGAGATATACGTGGTGATCCAGAAGAAGGACATTGAAGATTAAAGCTTACCAAAGGATCGATATGTAAGGCAAGTATAGCATGGGGCCATCCTTGATACCTATTCACCATTAACCATTTTATTCATGATGCATGTGTCTACCTTGGCAACTGTAGTAAATTCCCTAGCTAATTGATATCCTGGATTCCTTGATACCTTTGGGTTATTGCATGGGGTAGTTTTTGCTAGTGCTTAATCAAAACCATGATCTTGTAACTTGACTAATGGTATATGCAATAAACATTAAAACATAACTTTTTAGTAACATGGAAACAGGGGGCTAGAGTGTTTAGCTACTTTCTAAATGCTTCAGATTCCTCTCCCTAAGGACTTATCTGTAAGCGATCATCCAGGACTTATAGTACAGCTATGAGGGCTATATGGCTCTGGCTTTAGCTTAGTATGAGGAACTTTTCTAGCTTATTAGTGGTTACCTTTATGGCGTAAGAGAGGCTCCGACGGGTATGATCTCGGCTGGCCAAGTGGGTGCACTTGTTAGTCACTCCTTGGAGGGGAGTTTATGCTTATTGATGGGGAAACCTTAGCGGCCCTAACTTGTTAGATGAACCTTTGAAAGGCTTCATAGTGAACCCTACCAACCTTCCTTAGAAGTGGGTCAAGAGATTAGCTACCTCAGGCAAAAGGGTAAATCATGACTCATAGTGAAAGTGTACAACCTCTGCAGAGAGTAAAACTATTATAACAGCCGTGCTCACGGTCACAAGCGGCCTTGGACCCTTATGCAATAGAAATGATCACTAATGGATAATTGTACTAATGATTAATTATTTATGCTATTCATTATTCATGTTTACCTGATCATGTGTTTATGGGCATGGTAAATTCTTTGATACTCAATTGCTTAAAAAGATGACCTATTAAAGCTAATCGTAGTAAACCAGTGTCAACCTTTTGAGCCTCATGAACCCCATGATATAATTGTTAAGTATGATATGTACTTACGCTTGTTTTACTTTTCTATACTTTGGATAAATATCCTGGATGGGTACCAGATTGCTCGTCTAGAGGAGTTAGGCTTATGGTCAACCAGTCAGTCGTCCCTATGGATTTGGAGTCTTCGCCAGAAGATTGGAGTTGACTTTCCGCTGTCTATACTCTGAGGTTATATTCCTTTTACTAATACGTTATGTAATAAGTATTGTCTCTTGATATTACCCTTATTTGTGGCTATATATGAGATTTGACTTCCTGGGCTCACATATAATGTGTATCTGGTTTTGTCTTTAAAACCAGGTGCTACAAAGTGGTTTCAGAGCAAAGTTGACTATAGGATGTAAGCCTAGATAGAACTAGACGTATTAGCATGCTTTCATCTCTGCTTACTTCTTGCTTTCTCTCTAACCTTGTTATTTGTGAAAAGTTATGATCACTTCTGCCTCTGTTCTGTTATGAAAACCTTATCTCTATTCTGAATCTTCTCTCTTGGTCTATTAGATGGAACATAATGAGATAACTGCCAACATTAGAGAACAGGAGGACCAAGCTATGCCACCCTTGATTGCATTTGATAAGGAAAAAGCTATTCGCTATGCAAAAGCAAATACTAGAAGGAATGAATCAGCCCATAAGTTCTTGGTAGTGCTTGTCGCAAGATTAGAGCAACATACTAGAGGGGCCAGTGAAGAGACAAGTGGAAGAAGCTTGGAAGAAGATGAAGTCCAATGAGGGTGTTCGTAGCAAGACTCTTGGAAGTCAGGATCCATGTTAGTGCTGTAAACATTATGGTTTTTCCTGTCTTTAGGACAAGTCTAACAAGAGGGAAGTTAAGGTGAACCCGAGTTGTGAAGCTAATGTGGATAAGAAGAGAAAGGAGGTCTCAATAGAGCAAGTATTGGGAAGCAATCAACACTTGGATTTGTCACATCTAGCTCTGATCCTTAGTCAGATGAATCTAAACTATAAAGAGTTAGAAGCTTCTCAAGCTAAAACTACTTCACATGAGGTATGCATAGATGGGTGGACTATCACCTACAAGGAGTTTCAACCTCGAAAGACCAAGCAAGCTAGAAAATAGATTAGTCAAACCAAGATGAATCTTCAGTTAGAAAGCTGACAAAACACCAAGTAACAATTCCGTAGAGTATGACATCACAAAAGACCTAGCTAAGAGAAGGTGTCATCATTGCCAATAGGAAGGACATTATGTTAAATCTTGCCCACATAAGAATCAACAATTACACCATAGAAGTAGCTAGAGTCAGATCTCTACCGGACTGTCACCAGGAAGTGTCAGTGATACCCAACCCAAAAGAAGCATTCGGTGGGAGTGACGAATGAAGAAGTCATGCTAGACTACCCAAGATCCTTATATAAGGAATAGGAGTTTGTGCCCTTTATGTAATAAAAATGATAGTATCACAAGTTGAGTCAATGATTGAATTGTGCATCTTTATTTCTTGTTGATTTGTCATTATGTTTATGCTTGTTTTGCATCTTTGTAATGATTGCAATGATCTTGTTGGGTGTTCCTACAATTTCATTTAGTTTATAGGTCTAAGGTATAAGGATTAATGAAATAAATAGTTGGGTTAAGGTTTTTGTCTATTTTTCCTATCCTATCCTTGGAGCAGCCTATCTTTATCGATTCATATCTCTAATTTTGGACGATCAAAAAATCATTAGGAAATTCTAGACAATAGTAGTCTTCAATCACAAGATGATGCAAGCTATACTTTGGTGTCCCCTACTTTACCTTATCTTAAGGGGGGTAGCCAAGTTGAAGGGTTTGCAAGATGAAGTTTTCTTGCATTCTAGTGTTTCATGTGGAAGAATTGGATATCTCGATGGTTGGGGTTTTCTCTAGTCTTTCATACTATCAATCCTATCTTATCATCTCTTGAAACTATAGAATGCTATGAATGACTTAATCCTAATGCATATATGTTGGAAATAAATGGCCTCTACTAGGAGAAGTGCTTCACAAGATGTTGGAAGGAATATTCCCATTTCTAATCCATCGCTATCAAGTCCCCCAACTATAGAGCAAGCTTTGATGATGCAGACTTAGCTGATGGGAGAGAAGAGAAAACATGATCTTCAATGCCAGCTAAGGAACACTCATCCTCGGTTTGCTACGCAACCAGAATATCAGTCACATCCTATGAATCTACTTGTGAGTACAAATCAGAATCTATATCAGCAACCCGATGATGAAGTGCAACAAGTCAGCTCTCAAGAGCCAGAACAGAATGTCCATGGGAAGCAAGTGCATGGAAATAAGTTAAAACAGAATTACATCCTTGGAAGATTGAATAGTGTGGATATGATTACCACTCATGGAGCTAATGAGGTCGTTTATGGATTGATTGCAGTAAGCTCAGCCACTGCTATGGTGATGTTTGATCCTAGTGCGTCACATTCGTTTATCTCTAGTGCATACGTAAAAGAACATAAGATAACTATGCTTCCATTGAGGAAACCAGTGATAGTTAAGTCCCCACGAGGAGAAATGAAGGCAAACCGCATATGCCCAAGAGTTAGTCTTAACATAAAGGGGGTAAAATTTGAAGCAAACCTTATTGTATTAGAGTTAGTGGACATTGATGTTATTCTTAGAATGGGATGGATGTCTGCATATAAAGGAGTGATCAAGTATGCCCAACGTTTGGTGCTTCTAACTACACCATCAGGAGAAAGAATTGAGTATGAGGGTATTCAACTTGCACCTGAGGAATATGACAATGGGAATGATCTAATAGAAGGTGTGAACACTGAGGATAGTAAAGTGGACTATGAGTTTCCAAATGATGGTGTAGAGGAACAAACACCCTTGGAGGAGCTCCATCCGATAGATGATGATTATCCAGTTAGGATCTTAGAAAGAGCCCAGGGAACTCTTAAGGGAAGAGTGCTTAATGTGTGTAAAGTTCAATGGAGTAACCAATCAGAGGAAGATGCAACTTGGGAAAATGGGAATCAAATGAAGATAGATTTTCCTCATCTCTTTGAGGTGTAACACAATTATGTTAGAAGTCAAGATGGGGATGTCAGATGAAGTTGGTTATGCCCTTGAGTCTAAGGTTTTTGTATTCAAGATAGTTGTATCCCTCAACTTAAGGGGGGTAGTCCGTGCAGCCAAATCTTGTTGTTCTCGAGCTTTGGAGATAAGACATGTGTAGCTTGTTAAGCTGGTTTACAATGCAAGTTGAGATGTTGGAATGTTTATCAGAGTTCTATTACTAGTTCTGTCTCCCTTCCTTGTCCCAAGCCTTTTCTAAATCTTAGGACAAGATTCATCTTAAGGGGGGTAGAATTGTAACATCCAAAAAATTACCTCTTTTGAAATAGAGTTAAAATGATTTAAATTGGAATTTTTGTGCACATGAAATATAGGAAAATAAATTTTTTTGTAACACCCAAACTGTCTCTGATACCAGGGGGACTCTCCTTTTGACCAGCACCTTCACCTTTGGATTCAGATGAGGTCCTGACGGCACCTTCCCCAGGCTGAGTGGTCCACCTAGCGTCCACTGCCTCTGGCCATTCGCTCCTCAGCATGCCCAAGAAGTACGCCGCCTGTTCCTACCACTTGATGTTTCCACAAGCAAATTAGTCCACTGCTCGGTGCCGGCACAGGACAAAAAGCACCAGGAACAATAGTTGAGATTTTTACCTAAGGAGGTGAGTTCATACAGTTGAAGGGTTTTGGCTGCCCTAGCATGGTGTATGACATGTTTGGAGCGAATAGTTCAGCGGCCCGGTGTAGCACAGCCTCCCTTGTTAGGTTCTTCGTCCTCTCCCAGGTGCCATCAGTATCTCCTTTGAAGTCAAAGCTCACAAGAGCCCTCTCCTTATAGGGCAGGACATGGCGTAGTATGAAGTTCACCGCCGCCACCACTCCACTCATCTTCATGCCCCTCATTAGCTCGAGGAGCTCCTTCACCTGTTCCATATCGACACTGGTTAGTTTCTCTGACCAGCTCCTTTGATTCTTCGGAATCTAGTCGATATCGCATTGGACGGTAGAATCAGTTTGCTTCATGTAGAACCACCTGGCATTCCACCCCTTCAGCGAGGTATTCAGCAGCACAGGAATGTATACGCTCACCATCCTATCGTAGAGCTATAGATACACACCGCCGACAACTTTGGAACCGCCCCCTCCTTTCTTCTTGAGCTAGAAAAAGTGTCAGAAGAGATTGAAATGGGGAAGAATGCCAAGATAAACCTTGTAGAAGTGGATAAACACAGAAATGTACAAAATAGTGTTCAGATGAAGATTACATAAGCTCACTCCCCAATACTCCAACAGATCTCGCAAGAAAGGATGTACCGGAAGCCCTAATCCATGCTAGAACCAATCTTCAAATACAACGAGTTCGTCGATGTGTGGCATCGGATAGGGCTCACTATTGGCCGGATGCCATCTGGTGGTGACACAATCAGGAAGAACGCCCGCCTCCACCATCTCGTTGAGCTCTATCTCCCCCATGGGTGACAGTACCATTCCTTGTCATGGCTCACCCCGGTGGTCGCCTTCTTAACATTACCACCTCCCCTCTTTGGCGCCATCACTCAGATCTAGATCAGAATTGGTCCCTTTATGCAAGCTTTTTAGCTCTAGCAGCGGAGTGCATGTGGATGCGAATGGGGGAATGTGAGGGGGAGGAGGAAGACGAAGCGATGGAGTGGAAAAGATGGGAGCGCGGAGTATGGTGCCAGAGTTATAAAGACACCCTCCTGACTTTTCGCATTCAAGGGTTTTTGGGAAACTGCACCATGCTGATCTGCGTCCTTCTAAATTCCCTAAAGCGTCATGCTAAGCTGTTATCTAGGCTTCCGTGCAACTATGACCCATATCGCCCATTTTTCGATGCAACTCGGTACTACACACTGAATATTCGTTGACCTCTCCGCAATACCATCAAGGCCTAGTAATTTCTACTGTACAGTCATTACTCTAGTTTTTTCTCCATGATTTGAGTAATCGACACTTCTTGATTTATCCGAGATTTCCACTTGTGGCTCGGGGACTATGTCATCATTATGATTCGATTTTCTCACCATACTAGGGACTTTTTTTGGTTACTGTTGTTTCTGACCCTGGCACCACATGACCATGTCACCACTATCAGGCTCAGGGGCTAAGTGGGCACACTTCACCTTGTGGTGAATGTGCGCTTTTCATTTTAGGGTTTAGCCCATGGACTGGTTGCCTGTTCGGCTGGTTTTCTATTTCTCTTCTACTTTCTGGACCCTGGCACCATGTGACTACGTCACCTGCTATCAGACTTAGGGACTAAGTGGGCACACTTCACCTTCCGATGAGTGTGCTTTTTTGTTTAATCTGTTCATTGGAAGACTCTATGCCTCCTGAAGTTAAAGAAGATTATATCCCTTTCTCGTGCTCGGACTCTAAGTGGGCACACTTGGTTCACAATGAGGAAATTTTTTATTTTGAACTTGAGCTCCTTACATCCTTCTAGCAAGCCTTACTTGGGTAAGCTCGGGCTCGGTCGGACAATTAAGCTGGTTGGTTATGGTCTACAACTGCTCGGTGACTCATTAGGGTGGTTAGACTATGAGTCTGATAGCTTGGCTTTGTTTACACCTGCTCGGATAAGCTCAAGACGGCGTTGCACAATGGATATAAGGCGCTCGGGGACTAGCTGTGGGGGGTATAACCCTGGATACCTATGGTAGACTACATGGGCTGCGCCACCAGGGGCGGTCTAGCCCACAAGATGAAGACTTACAGTGCATGGTACTGCTCGGCGTGTACCGCAAGACATCAAGGGTGATATCCTGAAGATGCTACAAGATCTGTTAGGATAAGCTTGATCCCATAATTCCTGTAATCTGTTATTACTTACCAATTATCTACTAGATCTAACTGACTTGTAACCCTAGCCCCGGCTATATAAGGCAGGTAGGGGACCCCCTCAAAAAACATGCAATATCATGCGATAGCCAAAAGAAACCAAAAGGCCACAGGAGTAGGGTATTACATCGTGCTGATGGCCCAAACCTGTCTAACTCTTATGTCTCTATTGCCTTCTTATTCTTGATTACACGTACCTCTGCCGATCAATCTACCTTCGTGGGATACCCCTTGAAGGACTGCCGATGATATTCTCTGACCAAACAACCATGGCCTACTCTTCATCATAGTTTTGGTCGCATACCACATGGTGGTACTCGATGCCATAGAGTTTTCCTTCAAGCTTCCTGATTTCGGTGCAATATGCATCCATCTTCTCGCTGGAGCAATACTAGTCTTTGTTGAGCTAGTTGATAACCAGTGCAGAATCCCTGTACACCATGAGGCATTTGGCGCCGAGCTTGATGGCTATACGGAGTCCATGGAGACATGCTTCATATTCGGCTGCATTGTTGGAGGCCGGAAAGTGTATCTGGAGAACGTATTAGAGCTTATCCTTGGTCAGCGTAATGAATAGAATGCCCACACTAGCACCATTGATGCTAAGGGTGCCATTGAAGTACATCACCTAGTGCTCAAGGCAAGTGGCGGCGATAGGCTCTTGGATCTCGGTTGACTCAGCGATGAAATCAGTGAGCGCCTGTGACTTGATGGTAGGCCTGCTTCTGAATTCGATGGAGTAAGTGCCGAGCTCAACAGCCCACTTGATGATGTAGCTGTTGGCCTTCTTATTGCGGAGAATGTCACCTAGAGGGAACTCAGTGACCATGACAATCTTGTAGTAGTCGAAGTAGTGTTGGAGCTTGCGCGACATAATTAGAATTGCGTATAACAGCTTTTGTACCTGAGGATAACGAGTCTTGGGCTCATTAAGTACCTCACTTATGAAGTATACTAGATGTTGCACCTTTTAGGCATGCCTAGCTTCCTCACGTTCGATGACAATAGCTGTGCTGACGACGTGAGAAGTGGCGGTGATGTAGATCAATAGAGTTTCATCTGGTCATGGCACCATCATGATCGGAGGCTTTGTCAGGAACAACTTGAGCTGTTTGAAAGCTGTGTCTACCTCCTCTAACCAGGAGAAGTGCTTGGAGGCCTTGAGGAGCTTGAAGAAAGGTAGCCATTTTTCGCCGAGGCGTGATATGAAGTGGCTCAAGGCAGCCATGTAGCCTATAAGCTTCTATATATCCTTGACACATGTCAGCCATTTCATGTTGGTGATGGCGGAGACCTTGTTAGGGTTAGGTTCAATGCCTCGAGCACTAACAATGTAGCCCAATAGTATGCCGGATGGAACTCCAAAGATGCACTTTGAAGGGTTCAGCTTCCATCGGTACTTCTTCAAGTTGGCGAAAGTTTCCTCAAGGTCGGCGATAAGGTTGTCAACAGTCTTGGTCTTGACGACCACATCATCGATGTAGGCTTCGACATTGCAGCCGATCTACTAGTCGAGGCACATCTAGATGGCCCTTTGATAGGTTGCTCTGGCATTCTTGAGTCCGAAGGACATGGTTGTGTAGTAGTAAGCATCGAAGGGCGTGATGAACGATGTCTTGATCTGATCTTCTTCCTTTAGGGAAATTTGGTGATACCCGGAATAACAGTCAAGGAAGGAGAGCAGTTTGCATCTAGCGGTGGAATCTACAACCCCATCTATCCGAGGCAGGCCAAAGGGGTCTTTAGGGCAGTGTTTGTTAAGATCAGTATAATCAACACACATTCTCCATTCTTTATTATTTTTTTGAATGAGAATAGGGTTTGCTAACCAATCTAGATGATACACTTCTTTTATGAATCTGGCAACTAAGAGCTATTTTATTTCTACCCTAATAGCCTCCTTCTTGTCTGGCATGAATCGGTGGAGTTTCTGCTTGATTGGTTTGGCAGTCGGTGAGACATCAAGGAGTGCTCGATCTTCTCCCATGGTACACCTGGCATGTCTGTAGGTTTCCAAGCAAACACATTGGCATTGGCATGTAGGAAGGAGATGAGCACGCTTTCCTATTTGGGGTCAAGTTGAACCCCAATCTTCATGGTCTTGGAGGGGTCGTCGAGGCTGAGGCCAATCTCCTTGACTTCCTTTAACTTGGCAGAGACGCGGGGAGGCTCTAGCTCTAGGATCTCCATGTCTTCAGTAGGCACCATCTTGGCTTCAGTGACCACGTTAGCCATCTAGATGGAGAGGTCAGTAGCTTCGGCGAGGGCAAGACTCTCTGACTCATAGGCATAGGCGATGGTGAGGTTGGCCCACAGGGCCAAGACTCCAGCAGGTGAAGGCATCTTTAGCGCCAGATAAGCATAGTGCGGTACAGCCATGAACTTGGCCAGAGCTGGCCGACCAAGTATGGCGTGGTAGGCGGTGTCGAAGTCGGCGATGTAGAAGTTAATGTGTTCGATGCGGTAGTTGCTTGCCGTGCTGAACTATACTAGTAGGGTAATCTCTCCAAGTGGTTTGGAGGCCCTACCAGGTACCACACCCCAAACAGACGAGTCGGAAGGTGTGAGATCTGACAAACCGAGGCCCAGCTCTTTTAGGGCTCCAGCAAAGAGGAGATTTAGAGCACTCCCACCATCAACGAGCACTTTCCTAAAGAGCACCTTCTATACGGTTGCATCGAGGACGAGGGGAAAACACCCTGTGTAGGGAATATCTACCCACTGGTCAGCCCTACTAAAGGTGATGGGGACCTTGGACCATGGGTGATAGCTGGGGTTGGTGGTGGCATCTTCCGTATTGACGGAGAGCACCCGCCGTGCGGTGAGCTTCCTCTCTCTTCTGCTCTCAGTGGAGGCAAGGCCTCTGAAGATGGTGGCAACCACCTTGTCGTGGTCCTAAAAGGCATTATTGTTGCCCCCAGGTGGTTGGCGACCTCTAGCTCCATTGTTGCCATTGTTGTCTAGCTTCTTGTCTTGGAACTCCATAGCCAAACCGAGGCAGTCCTTCATCTTGTGTTTGGCGCTCTTGTGAAGAGGGCACAGGCCATCGAGGATCTTTTGGTACTGTTTGTCATAGTTGCGCTTGGCGCGAGGTTGACTGACGGCGGTGACAATGTGGTCTGGCCGGTGGTGGCGATTTTGGCTAGGCCTAGGTCCTTCTATCCGATCACGGCCACTGTCACGATGGTAGCTACGGTCATCAGGGCAGCGGTCGTTGTGGCATCAGTCATCGGGGCGGTCATCATAGCGGCAAGATGGGCGATGAGTGCCCACATCCTCGTTGAAGCGCACCTCGGAATCCTTGGCATTAGCATACTGGTTGGCTATAGTGATCATCTCGCTGATGCTGGTAGTTGACTTGCGGTTGAATTTGGAGCAAAGCTCACGATGGTGGAGTCCTCGGATGAAGGCAGTGATGACCTCAACTTCCGTGATGTTGGGAATAGAATTCCTCACCTCGGAGAAACATTAGATGTAGCTGCGGAGGAGCTCTGATGGCTTCTAGTTGATGCGGTTGAGATCATGCTTGGTGCCAGGTCGAGTACACGTGGCCATATAGTTGTCGGTGAAGACTTTCTTCAGCTCTTCCCAGGTCGAGTCTGACACAAGGCTGGTAAACCAGCTTATGGTGGGTGGCGTGAGCATGATGGGGAGATAATTTGTCATGACACTGCTGTCTCCTCCGGTGGTGTAGACAGCAGTGGCATAAGCCTGTAGCCACTGTGTCGGGTTCATCCTTCCTTCATAGGGCTCGACCCTAGTAATCTTAAAACCATGGGGCCGCCGAAGTGTTCAGAGTACTATTGTGAAAGCTGGAGGCCCCTTAGGGTTGTTGACACCGTTGTCTACAGCGTTGTGGTCAGCAATAGGATTGAGGGCTGAGTCTGGGTTGCCATACTCCTGCTCGTACTCCTAGCGGCGATGTACTTCGTCTTCATGGCGATCAAAGCGACATTGCTCAATACACCATCGCGCATCCTGAAGGTTGCTGAGGTGCACTCGAGAGTCCTATTCGACCTCCTAGTCATGTTGATGATGGTGTTCGGTGCGGTGGCCCCGGCTCCCCCTTGGAGAGGTAGCGACTGGTCGGCGAAATAGCTTTGACTGGGGCGGTGATTAGATCTCAGCATAGCTAATCGGTGAATCATGCTTGTAGAGCATGAAGGTCTCTGATCCTCATGAATCTCATTAACCTGACAATGTGCCGCTTTAAGCATGGCAGCGACATTGGTGAGCCAGGGCGTCTGTAGGAGGAGAGCGAGCTCATTGGTGGCCACTGCTAGATTAGCGCTTAGAGTCTTGAAGACATCATGGCCGTCAATGCAGAGAAATTCTTCATCGAGGTCGTGGTGGAGCGGGAGCGGTCTTCCCTATGAATCAAGCCGATTATTCCGAGCAGCCTCGGCGCTCGCAATGGCTACCTTATTTTCTTGGTGCTGCGCGTGGTTGACGTTCTGGTTCTCCCAAGCAACGCGCTCCTCCTTGGTTTCGCCATTCCGAGGAGGTCTATCAATGCTGATGTTGAAGATCGTACCACCCTAGAAGGGTGGAAGGAGTTGCTCGGAGAAGGTTTCAGCGAGGGTCTCCGTAGAGCCCTGAGACTCAGAGACTAGATTTTCCTCTAGGATGGACTGGAGGGGCACTTTAGGGCACCAGCCTAAGTGTAGCATATTGATGGCTGGCGGACGCTAGACGGCGATCTGGTCGATGAGTAGATGGACGCATTCCACCTGGTCAGTGAATTTGCCCCTCAGGGCATCTTAGCAAGTGGCAGCGACGTTGGTGAGCCTATAGGGCAAAGCCACAACTCTTGGAGTTTTCCGGGTAGCCTTCGATAGATTTGGATCGGAGGGTGGTCGGTGTTGAACCAAAGTGTCTAGAGCCAATTCGGTGATAGAGAGACAATCAGCGAGCTTCAGTCCGACTAGATTAATGGATTCGATTAGATCATCGTTGTTGATCTGCCTCCTCTGGTAGCGAGGAAGTGGACGGTGAGTTGTTGGTGAAGGCAACCTTGAAAGTGGTTCCAAGATCAGATCTATAGTTGTAGGAGCGGGGGTGGTCAGCACAGAAATGATCTGCACCAGCTCGAGGAGCTCTCCGACTCTATTAGTGTTGATGATCTAGGAGATTGATCCGACCATGAAGATCTGGCCAAGCTGGGGAAGGGACGAAGAGCCTATGGACAAAGCCATCTTATTCGATAAGGAAACAGCACGCATGCCCCTACCTGGCACACCAACTATCGATAGAATATCGTCGGTAGTCCTCCGAGGGGTATCCCACGAAGGTAGATTGATCGGTAGGGGAGCGTGAGATCAAGAACAAGAAGTCAATAGAGACACATGGGTTAGACAGGTTCAGGCTGTCAGTATGATGTAATACCCTACTCCTATGGTCTGTTGGTTTATATTATCTATTATATGATATTGCGTGTATTTGGAGGGGGTCCCTGCCCGCCTTATATAGTTTAGGGAGTAGGGTTACAAGTCGGTTAGATCTGAGAGATAACCAGAAAGTAATAACTGGTTACAAGAATCTTGGGATCATACATATCCTAATAGATCTCATAGTATCTTCAGGATATCTTCCAGATGTCTTGCGGAAGGCGCTGACCAGGATCGTGCCCTGCAAGGCTTCATCTTGTGGGCTGGGCCACCCCTGAGGGCGCAACCCATGTGGTCCGCCATGGGTATCTAAGGTCGTACCCCCCACAGTGAGTCTATTGTTGAAGTGGTGGAAGGGCTCCTGAGAGTCATAATACCCTCATCTAGCGAAAGACATGCGTCCTCCCTGATGCCCAATTGAGGTTGCTTCATGATTTTGCCCTTCGTAGCTGTGTAAGTGCATTGTACCTCAGTTTGCTCTTGATGATAAGGATTCTTGAGTTGGTGCCTCAAGTAGTGGTGCTTCCAATGGTGATGCCACCTTCTTTTGTCAAACCCGTCTTGGTTTTAAATTTGATTTTAGTCTCACAAGTTCATCTTTCTTGACTTGTTCTCCCTCCTTATTTAGGCATTAGTAGTAGAAGCTGGCGACATCTTATGTGCATCATTATTGCCAGTTCCAAACTTTCACTTATAGAACTTGGGGGATCAACTCCCCCACACTTTGCACGAAGTGTGTTCTTCTCATAAAGACAAGGTAGAGATCAACTACATGGGTTCCGTTGGTGGGAAGACGCCAATAGAACCAAAACTTTATTTATTATTATTATTTTCTAGCCTAGGCACATCGAATCATGCTACAGTTGATGTTATGAGCATTCATTCTTACAACATGGGTGATAAGATCAGAAGGATGAGTATTAATGTGGCATTTGAATACATTTGTCAATAAGAGTGGAGTTGCTTAACCTATGGAAGGACTATCTATAATGTATCAAACCTTACATGATTATGACTATCATCTTCCAAAGATAAGATATGCAATATTTTAGCTCATTTGATTAAGACTATGAGATCAAGAAAGTGGTGCTATGAGCAAGCTTAAGGAACAAGACATGTTGAGTTAATAAGGTTGAATCAAGCAAAGTTGTAACTCAAACATGTTTGTTTCTTCATTTATGTGAATACCAAGATCAAAGAGAAGCTTTCTAAATAATGACCACTTAACTTAAGATGTTACCTTCATCATTGGAGCGTGATGACACCATGTGGCGAAGGTAGATGACTGTGGTGATCCCTTCTTCCTATTTTGAAGCTTTCCTTGCTTGAGCTGTTCATGAGCATCTTGTCTCCTATATCACACTCCTTTCTCATTATTTTATGATGCCATCTTTTCTTCTTTCTTTGGTGAATCTTAGCATTTTGTTTGGACCTTCTGCTCCTTTCATTGTTTCATTCCTGCAAAAGATTAGTGGACAACACATACCTAAAGGGATGTACAAATAATTTGAAACAAGGATAGTGTTGTCATAGAGCTAAAGGTAATCTTCTATGCTACAGTAGAATTGGTTTTAACATTTCAATTAGCATAGAATCTTTATCCCATATTTTAAATAATGTGCCTCAATTGTTGCAAAAACTTCTTCTCGCAAGGATTGATTTTAATTTATATCTTAAGTTTGATTTTCATATTTGAAATTTGTAAACATATTCAAACTTGTAGAAACAAAGCAAAATTGAGCAGATGGATTACAAACCAGCATGTCAGAGTGACGGGAGCCTAGGAGGAAGAAAAGCAGGGTTGTATCTACTGTAGAAAAGTTAGCCTTCCTTCCCCTCACTTGGACCTTTACGTCACTTGATACTATAATAGAACCGTCCAATTTATAAGAGCACAAGTACAACAGTAGCCTACGAAGCAGTCGCACTATCATTCTTGAGCCCATATAAACCCGGTAGTCTGTCGAGTACCATGAAGGGTCTTGATTAATCAATAACATTCAACCAAGATCGTACATGATTCAACATACATGTCACATGTTACATAGAGTTCACAAATACATTGCCATACATCATAGTACAATTAAAGTTATTACAAACCAAGTTCAAATAAAGTAGTAACGGAAGCAAAGTAGTTTTTAAACTAACATCTCACACCATTGTTCAAATACTTGCCAATCTGTGATCAAGTCTGACAAAAGCATCATAGATAAGACATAAAAGTAGAAGCGCTTTGCTCGGGCCTACTCCTCATCCACAGCAAGACAGAAGCAATTCTTACAGTATCTATGATAGACGGTACCATCTGCAACAAGTAGGAAATAAAGCCTGAGTACAAAAAGGTACTCAACTAGACTTACCTATCATAAACCAAAAATAAATTGACTCCAAAGATCATGCAAGGCTTTATAAGTGGAGCTAGCTTGACAACATTTTGCATAAAAAGCCACTAATTTAGCTATACATTTTATAATTTGGTCATCAAGTTAATTATATCTATTCATCGCTAGATTAGCAACTAACCTGTGCCAAACATGTGGTATATCACTTAGTAGCATAATAATAGTAACCATAGCCGGTGTAAGATTTTCATATTCTTTAGAACCATCATATTCCATAATCCATTTACTATGGTGTTGGAGCTAGTCAAGTTTCTCACTATCCGGGAGAGATGGCAATTTGAATCGATTGTAACCAGCTAGGCAGTTATTCCTAACATAAACCTAGACATACTTGCACCAAGGTAGTCTTAGGTCACCTTTAGTACAACTCAGGTACACATTTCTTGTGTTCGATCAGCGCCGCACAACCAGGGACAACTAGCTGCTAGGATGATCATGACTACCCTGCCCTTAGGCTCGCGTCTGGCTCCCCACACATTCTTACTACAATCTAGAGTACACACTTTGATAGAACGAGGCTCGGCCTGAGTTGAGCTACTCAGCTTCATGGTCGGAATGAGTTATCTAGCTAGCTAAGTGAGAGGCATACGTTTAATCTCGACAGAAGTGCCAACAACAGTATGGTCCTTAATCGACACGGACAAAATACAACATGCACACAAGACCTCCATATCATGCTGCCTCTCAATCTCTAGATCCCTTCCGGTCTCCATTTATTAATCATCACATGGTTATTTTCCATAATAGCAAATATAGCCAACCATGCTCCGGTATCCATCTATATCTCGCAGGTGGCAAAAAATCACCGACTTCTACCGGTCTAAGCAGAGCTAAGCATATGTTTGATCCTAGACCTACATAGGGTTCAAGGTATATATTTTTGGACAAGGTAGTACTATGCATCAAGTGTTTCCAATTCAATTCTTACCACCTAATGCATCAAACATAAAGGACTTAAGCGATATTTTATAAAACATAGGAGGCTTATAATGCTCTGAGGCTTGCCTTTTAGAAATGAAGTGGGTCGGTGGTCAGGGCACTCTAAAAGTTCATTAGTGGCCAGCTCCTCTCCATTGGGAGCTGTTGTTTAGGGTGTCCCTTGATTGTCCTCCACCTCTTCTTTGAATTGTAGTAGGGTTACTCCTTTGGGCGATCCTATATGCATGAGCATGAATAAGATATCATGGACGCATAGGTAATGACATGGGTGATATGATATGATATGATGAAATGCATAATCATGAGTGTTCTTAATAGCAAGGTATTAGGGTGATAACAAGATTAACTTCTTTTACTGAGTAGGTGCCTATCTCCTTTCTAGTAATTAAACAAACACATATTTAAACATTTTTTGGGGTTGCAAGACAGCAGCCACTTATTTTGACCATAACTAGAGTTATACACATCTAAACAATATGGTTGTGGACTTTCTAGAAATCTTATGAACTTGCCTACAACTTTCTTTTAATCATCTTAAGGTGATTCTGTCGGTGCAGAAGTGACCAACACATAAAACTTGTAGCTTTGCCATACGTTGTGATTAGATGTGGCCTAGCACTTAATGACATAGGGTTTATACTGGTTTAGGCAACATGCTCTATGTCCAGTTTGAGTCGGTCGGTGACTTTATTCCTGAGCCTAGGTGGTCGAAGTTTGTTGTGGGGTTACAAATGGAAGGGAGAAAGATGAGGGGTGCAAGAGGTCTGGTCGGACTCTAGCTTGAAGGGCTGAGGGTGATGGGAGCTCCATTGTGCACTAAGTGTTCGAACGCCTATCATTTGTTGGGATCCTTGGTCATTTGGAGTGTGTTGCTTGAGTTGTGAACTGATTTGATCTCCCTGTTGGGAGAGAGCGCATCCCCTTTTATAGATGAAGGGGATGGCCTTTACAAGTAAGAGAGAGAGAGAGTGTGAGAGTACGTATGCTACTAAGTCTTGTTGCCCACGCCGTCGGTACAACATGATGGTAGCCTCCCATAACACTATTTGTGTTAGATGCATGTGGGAGGTTTTACCATATTCACTATGTATGGCAAATGACGATGCCCATAACACTGTCGATGCCTAGATGCATGTGGGGTTTTTTACCATGTTTGCCTAGTATAGGAATTTATGGTGCCCACAACACTGTAGGGCAAATCATCGGTGCCCACAACACTGCTCGGGTTCGGACATGCCTAAAAGGTTGTAGGGCACCCTTCTAACATGTCTTGTCGGTACTGTCCTGCAGGTGTACAGGGTACGGTCCTTGGTTTTGTGGTTGACTTGAGCGTCCTGCCTTACTTGCTCCACCCATTTCTTGGTCCTCATCGAGCGGGTGTCCCCAGTCAGTTGGTTTCAGTCGGCTCCGACTACGCCAGTCGGAGAAGAGCTGTAAGCAGAGGTTCGATGTAACCCCAGTTAGAGACACGGCTTGGAGTCAGAAGTGTTGTTGGCCAATCCTTCTGGTTGGAGAGGAAGGCCAGAGTCGGAAGCGAGGCCTTTTGAACGGAGAGGCAGGCCAGAGTTAGAAGCTGGCACTGTTCCTCCTTGGCCAGACCTTCTGATTGGAGATTGGATTGCCCTTCTGGCCTATCATTAGGTTTTTTGGGCTGACCTAGGAGTTGTGCATCGTTCGCAACATCGTTTGCTGGGCCAAGCTTTTGTTGGGAAGTAGGTCCATGAGGGACCTCAGGTTTATGAACCCGACAGGAGCCCCAGAGCCCCCGGGTGATTCGGGTAGAATCGTATGGGGGATTTTTGTCTTTGACAGCGGGTGCACGCGAGCGCACCTGCGGGTGTAGCCCTTGAGCCCCCAAGCGAGTCGAGTAGAATCATCTAGGTTTTTTTGTTTTGCTAGCAGGGGAATTTTTTGTTTCGGCAGCGGGTGCACGCGAGCGAACCTGGGGGTGTAGCCCTAGAGCCCCCGAGTGATTTGGGTAGAATCGCCTAGGGGGTTTTGTCAGAGGGTGTGTGTGTGCATCTTGGTGCTAGGCGCAACAAGGGATCACGCGAGTCGGAGTCATGGATCTAGGCGTCGGATGTGCCGAGGCATTTTGGACGTGTTGAGGGATCGGGTGGGACACAGTCATGGATCCAGGCACTGGGCGCAATGAGGGATCAGGCGAGTCAGAGTCATGGATCCAAGCGTGGGCATGACCGAGGGATCGGGTGAGTCATAGTCATGGATCCAAGAGCTGGGCGTAATGAGGGGTTAGGGGAGTCGGAGTCATGGATCCTAACGTCGGACGGGCTGAGGCGTTTTGAGCATAGGTGATGGACAGTCGAGGGATCAGGCGAGATGGACTTGCGGGCCTAGGACTACAGCTAATTGATTAGGCAAATCAGAGTTGTGGATCCAGGTGTTGGGCGCGCCAAGGGATCGGGCACGTTGGAGTCATGGATCTAGGCGTCGAGCGTGCCGAGGGATCGGGCGAGTCAGAGTCATGGATCCAGGCATCAGATGTGCCTAGGTGTTTGGTCATACCGAGGCATTTAGATGTGTCGAGGGATCGGGCGAGTCAGAGTCATAGATCTAAACATCAGGTGTGCTGAGGGATCGGGCGAGTCAGAATCACGGATCTAAGCGCCACGCGCATCGAGGGATTGGGCGAGTCAGAGTCGTGAATCTAGGCATAGCCAAGGTTGTGTTAAGGTGTTGAGCATTCTGTGCCCCCAAGACTTGTTCAACTTAGTAGGGGTTGGTTGAGTTTTGTGCATTACCCCATCTACGGTTTCCACAATCGGAGGGGCTGAGCTAATATTGCTTGCCTCGAGGGCTCGAGTGACGCGCTCGGTGAGCTCGCTAACGGGCATGTTCGAGTGAAATTCGGGTCCATCGTTCATGATGGGGTCGGCATAGCCCTCATATGGCATTCCACTGCTTCCTAACTCGCAACCTAGTAGATGCCTGGGTCATTTTAGGGACCGATCCGGGTGGCCCGTTGGCCTCCCCTCGATGGAGATTCTATGGGCATGGCTTGAGATTAGGATCGAACGAGAAGGTTGAGATGACCCTATCTGCTTTGGAGCAGACTGCGCGAAGGCCGCTTAGGGCTTATCTGCTTTTTCTCCCCTACCTCTGTTTGATGCAGGGTGGCCTCGAGCCCTTCGTGGGCTGGCCTTCGAACCCTGATAGGTCGTTGCCCATGTTGAATGAGGCAACTGGAGCTTAGTGATGCAAAATGGAGTGTTGTGATGCATTTAACTGCATATGCGATGCTTCAGATGCACAGAATGAATGAATGCGTGCATGGAAGAATGAATGTTTCATATAAAGAAATAGTGGGGGTTGGTAATGTTACCTTAATGACTCAAGTGATGGGGTTTGAGGAGCTCCTATCGGATATGTCCGACCGGGATCCACGCTCATCTTTCATGACGGAGTCGGCATGGCCCACATGGGGCGTCCCTCTGCTCCTTACCTATCCCTCGGTGTTTGCCTGAGCCATGTCACACCCCAAAAATTCCATTTTGGGTTGTGAATAGTTTTCACTGAATAAAATTAATGCTTTTATCATTTTTCTAAAGTTTCCAAGATTTAATTTGGGTTTTTGCAATTTATAATGTGAAAAATGTTGATTTTTAAATAACTTTTGTAATATAATGTGAAGGGTGTTGCATTCATGCCGGTTGCATTTGGTGTTTATGAGTGCAAATAGTTTTGAAATATGATAGAGCGACGTTCCTTTCTCTCCAGGAATTTTTTTGACCTTTTCTGGAATTAAATTTCTTTTTCCTTAGGCTTAATATTTTTCCTTGATCTTTGCAACAATCTTTTCATGAGCTCAAACAACTTTAGTTGAGTTCCTCATCCTTCAATCTATCCCTAGGATTTTTCTGAGGATTTTTCTGAGCTCCGAGCTATTTTTCGTGGCTTAAAAAGCAATTCTAGATTTTCTGGAATTATTTTAATTCGGGATATTAAAATAATCCCAAAACCCTAATTTTTCCACCGACCCAAATCCTGCCTATAAATACTTGCCGATGTTCCTCTCGACGTAAGGGTTCTAGAAGTACAACCCGTTTCCGCAACCGCCACCCGTAGCCTCCTAGATCGGACGCCGAAGTTCGGAAGAGGCTAGGTTTTCGACGAACTTCCGACGAGCTTTTCTAGGCAAACCGTCGTGTTCTGGCGACAACCACCACCACCATGAGGTAGATCTCTTCGTTCTCTATACCGTGGTATATCCTATTGCACGAATCCATCACCGTTTGATCGTTTTCCCATCTATTCTTCCTTCTCCGGCGAGTATCACCATGGCTAACTCTTTCCTATGTTCTGTAGGCCGCCGCCGCCGCTCTCTGGCCGGCTAGCCAGCCTCCACGGCCGGCCCAGACCCTCTCCCCAGCGGGCCACCCCCTCCCACAGCCGGCCGAGCTCGGCCCTAGCTCCCCACGGCCTTCCCTTCCCTCCCTTTTCTTCTATGTTGGCCGCACATGAACAGTACCATGGTTTCTACTGTAGTGATCTGATCCAGAGGTTGAAGATGGACCCGATTGTAATTATTTATTTTTGGGTTTTGCAGATAGGTCCTTGGTTCATTCAATTTCTATCCTTTTCATCAATTGTTCCTTCATATCAAATCCGAATTCAATTCTTTCAGTTTCATCTTTTCAATATATATTTCTATCATCGTTTAACCATGCCAGTACTATTTATTTCATCTATTTCAGCGTGTTTCACGTGAAATACCTGAAATGCCCTCCTTCCGATAAATCTTTCGGAGTCCGTATCTTTTCTGTCCGATCTCCGTTTTCAGCGGTTCTTGCGCTCACGTGATCGTAGAAACAAGACCTACGCGTAAGTAACCTTTTCATAAGTTGTTTATCATGTTTGGTGTACTGCTTTTATTTATTTATATATGTTTGCTTGTATGTCTGTGCGCCTGAAGATTTGCCGTGATGGAAGAGAAGTCATCGGTGGATCCCGAAGACCTAGAGTTCAAGTTATTATGCGTTTCTAAGCCTAAGGCAAGTGTCCTTGACCATCTTGCTCCTACATTTCTTTTACTTTGAGTTAGAGTAGTTAGACCATTAGTTGCATGCTGAGTCATAATTTGAATCCTATGTTAGGGTTTACTAGAACTTGATATTATCATCCTTGTAACCTAGGTTGGTTGGGTAGCTGTCTTGCTTAGCTTGCAGTCTTGGGTTGGAAAGGTTATCATTTAATATTGATTAATGATCTATGTAACTTGGGTTGGTAATGTTTATAGCAACATGGTGAATAGGAATCCGGCAGGATGGTTGGTTTTGGTGGAGGTGTGTGTCAGATTTTGGGTAAATGTTTTTTGGGGATTGTTGGAATTGGTGGAATGGATTGTGCTCGTTCCTACTTGGATTCTAAGGACCGGTTCATGGACAAGTAACCCAGCTTAACAGCGCAACCTGGAGGGCTATATGGCTCTGGCCCTAGCCAAGTAATTAGTTTCCTCCAAGTTATGCTACATTGGGTCGGTTTGTGTGGCACAAGAGGGGGCTTCTGCAGTGGTGTTGGTACCCACTGTTAGCGGTTAGAAACCTTAGTGAAGGTGTAAAACAGACTTGGAGGGACTTTGTAAAGGCCTTGTAGTGTGACCCTGCTGAGCACCTAGGTAGTGTGAAGTGTGATGGGGAAACATGACTCATGGTGAAAGTGTGCAACCTCTGCAGAGTGTAAAACTGATATATTAGCCATGCTCACAGTCAAGAGCGGCCTGGACTTCTTCTTGATTAGATGGCTCTGGTTCAGTTGGGAGGCTTGGATGGAATCCAAGTGTTGGTTTGCTTGGATGGAATCCAGGTGGGGTGCTCGGATGGGATCCGAGTGTTGGTTTCAGTGGTTCTCTGAGGAGAAGGAAGATCTCACCTAGTTAAATAGGTGCTTAAGGTTTAAGGTAATAGGTGTGTTGCTTAAGTGCTAGTCTTAACCTCTGTAAGCCTATCCTTGTTATAAGCCTCATATCATATTTTCCCACACTTGCGGAGTACATTTTGATGTGCTCACCCTTCTCTTTGTCCCCTTTGCTACCCCACCCAGCGGTTCAGACTAGAAGATGGAGTTTCTAGAAGATGGTGTTTCCTGAAGACGGTGTCGATGCTAGGCTAGTGTACCCCCGATTAGCTGCCTGAAGGGATGGAGACCCTGCTCTACTGGAACTCTGATGTAATTTTGTGTTTAGACCCTCTGGTCATTTTTTATATATGTAATCGCTTTTGTAATAAACATTGCAATGTATCATTTTGTTGTCGCATGTATGAATAAATAGATCCTGGCATACATGTGATGTGCATTCGGTTTTGTTTTATGAAACTGGGTGTGACAAGCCATCAAATCACCTCTGGAAGCTCGTTGGTCTCTCCTGGGTGGAGATCCCGTTGTTGGGCCTTTCCAAGTCCCACCTGGGAAGGCGGAGGGCCGCCTACACATAGTTGCACTTTGTTTCTTGTGCTCGGCATATGGAAGTGGCAGGCCATACCTAGGCTACATCCCGTCTAACCAAGCCTCATTTCATCGGGCAGGGTGTGTCCCATCGGTCAGGGCGCGTCCCGTCGTTTCCCATCCGCATTGAATGGGGGAAAGGAGAGGATTTTTTGCCCTAATCCCTCACATTGCCCCAACTATTGTGCCTCCTCCTTAAATAGGGGAAGGGAGAGGACTTTCGTCCATTCTCCTATTCCCCATCTGCCACCTCTCCTCCTTCTTCCTTCTCGCTAAGAGCGTTTGTGTGCTGTGGCGGTTCCTTAGTGAGAGAGAGGGTAAGTGAGGGGGAGAACTCATAGATCCGTTCGTGGATCTAGAGCGTAATGCCAAGCTGGAGGCCATCCGAGGCGGTGCTGGCCGCTTTCACCGACAACGGTCGGCTTCTGCTGAAGGAAGTGGCACACTAGATCCTATGCGGGATCCTTGATGAGTGGGGCCTAGAGCTACAGCACCTCAATCCGACTAGGGTGCTACACGTCATTGGCTTCGTCACTGTCTGTGAGGCCTTCTTTGGGATGGAGTTGCATGTGGACTTTTTTCGGTGGATCTTCACAGGGCGAGCTTTGTCGGAGGGGAAGCCACTCGGGACCGCGCCGATGGAAGGTTTCGCCCCTACAGCTGCTCAGGCCGGCTAGTTCATATAGTTTGATGAGATGTCAAAGACATCCTCTAGCCCTAGCGGCCATACTATGGCGGGCGACGTCCTTGTCTTGGAGCTGCCCTATCTGTATGGGAAGGCCTAGAGCTCCATGTTCTTCTGCTGAGCATCTATGTGTGCAACACCCTTGAGGTACCCGTTGCGCTTGCCAAAGTTGAGGGAGCAGAACTAGGCGGGGCCCTCATAGTGGTGGAGGCTCATCTTGCGAGCGTGACTAAAGGCGTGTGTTAAGAAGATGTCACCTAGCCTGCAGATGGGGTGGAGGTCGGGTTGGAAGCTCTGTTCGAGCCGAGTGTTGCCCCATCGGAGGGTGAGCAGCCTTTATCTTTGTCGGTCATGTCATCAGCCGATGCTGCCGGGCGGCCACAGTAGAAGTAGCCAGCAGATGTAATAGTTTAAGTTCGTGGGGGACCCTATGTGAATAGTTGTATTGATGAATAGAACAATTTTCATTTTGTGATGAACTACTTTGTTCGGGGAAGCTTGTCCCGTCCGTTCCTTATTTTTTATTCTTTCTTTTTTGCACCTGCTTGTTCGACCCATAGGCTGCAACCTTAAGCGCCTAGGTGTGGTCCACGAGGCTTAGCTACTCGTAACCATAGGTAGAGGTGGGGTGCGATCGGTCAGAGTATTGAAGCAAAGTTACATAAGATAATTAAAGGAATGGACTATCCTTTTGTTTGGATAAAAAAGTATTTACCATATGATAGTAAAAAAGAGGTGGTATCGTACCCTTGAGGAGCCCCCGAGTGACCCAGGCCAAAAGTGTTCGGGCCGAGGTGCTTTGCAGGAGCAAACATTTGAATGAAAGAAAATGGTAAAGACCAAATTTTTAAGGGAAGAAACGATGTAACTGTTCGATGTTCCAAGTGTTGGTGAGAATGTCGCCAATGTCGTCCTTCAGTCAATAGGCGCCTAGTCGACCGTGTCTTGTTTAGCCTCCATAGCTTGGTCGTGGTCGAAGGCCTTCACTCTGGGGGTGTTGTGGTCGAGGTCAGAGGGCAGCACTGCTTTAGCTCCGTAGGCTAGGAAGAAGGGTGTGAACCCTATGGATTGGTTCAGGGTCATTCTTAGGCTCTAGAGGATTACTAGGACCTTTGCAACCCATCACCCAGTGTACTTGTTGAGTCAGTCGAAAATGTGTGGCTTAAGTCCTTGGAGGACCATGCCATTGGCACATTCGACTTGGCCATTAGTACATGGATGTCCGACCGAGGCCCAGTCGATCCTGATGCTGTATCCATCACTGAAGTCCAGGAACTTCTTCCCGGTGAAGTTAGTCCCATGGTCAGTGATGATACAGTAAGGAATGCCAAACCAGTAGATGATGTCGAGGAAGAATATGGCTGCCTCTTTCATGTGGATGTTGGTGATGGGCTTGGCCTCTATCCACTTGGTGAATTTGTCCACTGCTACGAGTAGGTGAGTGAAGCCGCCCGGGCCCTTTTTGAGGGGCCCTACCATGTCGAGGCCCCAGACCGCAAACAGCCAGGTGATGGGGATGGTTTGGAGCTCCTGTGCTAAGCATAGAACCGACATCCCTCGCACCTGCGGATGACCTCCTCTGCATCTCATAGTGCGGTGGGCCAGTAAAAATGTTGGAGAAAGGCTTTTCCGACAAGCGGCCTCAGGGCCACGTGATGTCCACAGATTCCAGCATGGACCTCAAGGAGGAGCTGTTTCCCTTGGTCGATTGGGATGCACTCATGAGTACCCCCGATGGACTTTCCTTGTAGAGTTCATCATCGATGGCGACAAATGTCTTAGTGCATCGAGCGATCCATCGAGCTTCAGTCCTTTTGGGTGGGAGAACCTCCTCGAGGAGGTAGGCGAGTAGCAGCGCTCTCTAGTCGATTTGATCGAGTGCCAACATGGTGACATCGGTGGGTGATGTTGTCATGGAGGCACTAGGGTTAGAGCCCCCAAGCACTAGTTTGGCGTTAGGGTCAGAGCCCCCGAGCGCCGGTTTGGTGTCGAGGTGTGTCTAGATTGAACCTTCTAGGATGCGGGTAGACAGCTCATGGAGGTCATTGAGGAAGACCCCGCTTGGAGATGGATCCCACCTAGCGGCCAACTTTGTGAGAAAATCAGTGGCATCATTGTCCTTTCGAGGGACGTGATGTAGCTCGATCCCCTAGAATTTGTCCTCAAGCTTGTGCACCTCATGGTAGTATGCTGCCATGAGGGGGCTTTTGTAGGAGGATTCCTTCATGACCTAGTCGACAACCAGCTCCAAGTCACCATGAATGTAGAGTCATGTAGCATCAAGCTCGATGGTGATGCATAGTCCGTTGATGAGGGCCTCATACTCTACAGCATTGTTTGAGGCTAAAAAGTGGAGGTGGATGGCGTAGCCGAGCCTACTCCCATCCGGGGAGATTAGAACCACTCCAGCCCCCGAGCCAAGCACCATGATGGACCCATCAAAGTACATCATCCAGTACTCATGGGTGACATCAAGGGTCGGTAGCTGGACCTCCATCCAGTCGATAGCAAAATCCACGAGAGCCTGAGACTTAATAGCAGTATGGGGGATATATTTGATATTGTGGCCCATGAGTTCAAGTGCCCACTTGGAGATCCATCCTGCGGCATCATGGTTGTGGACGATGTCTCCGAGCGGGTATGAAGTGACGACTATGACTTTGTGGTCGATGAAGTACTATAGGAGCTTTTAGGTCGCCATCAGCACGATGTATAGGAGTTTCTGCACCTAGGGGTGCCAGACCTTAGGGTCAGTGAGTACCTTCCCAACGAAGTATATGGGTCATTGGACCTTAAGGTGATGTCTCAACTCCTCCCTTTCGATGACTAGGGTGGCGCTCACCACGCGGTCACTTGCCACGACGTAGAGGAGGAGAGGTTCTCCTCGTTTGGGAGCGATGAGGATTGGGGCCGACATCAATGATGCTTTGAGGCTCTCCAAGGCCTACTGTGCTTCTTCAGTCCAAACAAATGTGTCTATCCTTTTGAGTAGCTTGTAGAGAGGCATCCCTCGCTCGCTGAGCCAGGAGATGAGCCAGCTCAGGGCGGCCAGACAGCCGGTGAGCCTTTGTATGCCCTTGACATTGCGTATAGGGCCCATGTTGGAGATGGCCTTGATTTTTTTGGGGTTGGCCTCGATGCCGCATTCAGACATGATGTATCCAAGTAGCTTCCCCTTTGGAACCCCATAAACGCATTTTTTGGGATTCTGTTTGATGTTGAACCTTCAGAGGTTCACGAACGTTGCGGCCAAGTTTGCGATTAAGTCACAAGCTTGGGCCGTTTTGACCACTATGTCATCAACATAGATGATGATTGTTGGTTTTGGCTGCTCGGTTTGATTAGGCTGATCGAGCAGGTCGATTTGATCAGCGAAGCATTGCTGCATGCACCTTTGGAAGGTGGCACCAGCGTTCTTCAGACCGAAGGGCATGGTTACGTAATAGTACGAACCATATGGGGTGATGAATGAGGTTGTGAGCTGATTAGACTCTCTCATCATGGTCTGGTGATAGCCCGAGTAGGCCTCCAAAAAGGAGAGGATCTTGCATCCTGAGGTGGAGTCAACTATCTGGTCTATGCACGGCAAAGGAAAGTGATCCTTTGGACATGCTTTATTGAGGCTAGTATAATCAATGCACATTCTCCATTTCCTAGTCTACTTTTTAACAAGAATAGGATTGGCAAGCCAGTCGGAGAGAAATACCTCTTTGATGAATTAGACTGCTAGGAGTTTGGTGACCTCCTCACCCATGGCCCTATGCCTCTCATCATCAAAATGATGTAGGCACTATTTGGTGGGCTTCGAGCCTAGGATGAGGCATAGTGCATGCTCGGTGACCACCCGCGGTATGCCTAGCATGTTGGAAGGTTTTCATGCAAAGACATCATGATTGACACGCAGGAAGTCGATGCGCTCACATTCCTATTTGGCTGGGAGCTGGGTCCTGATCCGCACCACCTTGGTTAGATCAATGGTAATGGAGACAGGAATCCCGATCTTCCGTCAGGTGATGGTAACTATCGTTGTGGCGGAGAATGACACACCGATCCGGCTTTAGATCGAAAGATCGAACCCTGCAATCTTAGCACCATAGCTCCTTTGGTTATCAACCGAGTCACGGACCAGGTTGACCTTGCCAAGAAGGCTAATCCCTGCCTACGCAATGAAGAACACAAGCAAGAACAAGAAAGAACGCAACAAAATTGCAGATGAATGATTAAACTCATGAAGTTGGGGTCTCACAAACCGATGAACGGTGAAACTGTTCTTGACAAATTAATCTAAGCAAAACCTGAACCCTAATGGAGGGGTGGTAGCTGTTTATGAAGACTCTAGGGTCATGCAAGACCCTTGGATGAGCCCCTAATGGGCCCAAACTCGATACATGGTCCAACGGACCAAAAGATGGTGTCGCAGCACCCTGGTAGATTTCGGATGCTAAATTGTTTTGACGATTCCCGTTGATTCTGAATAGCTTTTGACGTGAAACCACTTGGATTGGCTTCCTTATCAAATTATCTTTCCATCGAAAATGAAGTCTAGATGCGTCCTGCGTAACCAGTTTAAGGCAGACTGGTCCTAGATTCCGAGGCAGACTCGACTTGAGTTGCTTTGGGCCTCCACCTCGGGGACTCGAACTGAATTAGCCTTGGGCCTCCTTCTTGACTTGGACACCCTTGCTGGCCTCCTTCCCCTCTATCTCATGTGCCCAACATGGTCATATGCATGGGTGTCATGTCCTCATCATCCTCCCCTTCTTGATGAAAAGCCGTCCTCGGCGTCGATTCTGCTTGAAACTGATCCTGCACAACATAAAGGAGAACGGGGTTGTGAGGACAAAAAACTGAAATAATTGTGAGAAGGAACATGACCATGTTTCCAAGTTTCTAGCATGTCATCTCGCATAAAAATTTCAGCAAGCATGTAGACTCCATGATCCGAATGCACACGATGTATGTCAACACTATCCTGCAAAAGATTAGAACTAACCAAAGACAATGCAGGAATAAATGGTCGAGCAGACATAGGTAGCAACCAACAATGCCCCCCTTCTTGGAAGTGAACTTGTTTCTTTAAGGAACATGAGAAAATGTTTGTATTATTATGACTGCCCTCTAAATGATCATAATCTTGTACAACAAAAGAAGAATTCATATTATTACGAATGTATACTCGATGTATCATATATTGTCCCTTGTTGTTATATCTGCCAATAACATGATATGTGTGTATAGAAAACCAAGGTAAATCAGCATATTTAAAAAGGCTCTCTTCCAAACAATCTAGGTTACATAAAACATCAAATTCAATGTAACCCAAAGTATGTAAAGAAGACAACAGTTTGAACTCATCAATTTTAGTAGCAATATGAATAACATGTTCATTTTCAGCATAAGTCACCGGTTCCAAAACTTGTAAAACTGAAGCATCTTCAACCAATTCATCTTTGTCACAAGGAATATCAAGCAAATTATCATGGGACAAAGATAAATCAAAAGAGGGTTTCACTAACAATTGCTCTATGACAGCATGGTTTGTGGAAAAATTTAGTACATTAAGACAATTTTCACCTTCCATGAGTGTAGGACCATGGGCATTACCTGTGTTCTCAGTAGGAGTAATAGGTGCATGGTAAAGTGATGGTTCTGAATTTGCATATGAGGTTGTGAGCTCCTCATTTTCTTCCATGTCATCCTCTCGCTTATGTACATTATTCTGCAGAAGGTTAGTTATAGTAAGAGGAATAACAACAGACTCTTCCTCTAAATGGTGCACCTTAGCATACGAAGTCAAAACAGGAGGTGGATTAACAAAGATTTCTCGTATAAGAAGTTTTATATCATTCTAAGTTTGAGGTTTATCAGAAGGATCTAAAGACTCCCACCAAGATAAAGCAGAATGCCGCAAAACACTAGCTGCATTTTTTACCTTCCTCCTTGGACACATAAAGCGAGTAGCAAATATGTTATCGATGGCAATTTCCCACTCCATGTACTCATCATCACCTATACCATCATAAGTCGATGGATACGAACAACCTGTCATTGTAAACACAAAAACAAGGAATAAATGGTGAAAGTTATCCCTACCAAATGACTACGTGGTTGCAGTGGTGTCACTTTTCACAGCAAGTGAAAGCGTCTTACCAAGCTCTTACAAAGTTCTTACCAAACGTGATGCCAAACATGACGGGTAGGTCAATCTACCTGAGCGGGTATGCCTACACTCCTAGGATCATGCCGTGGAAGGGAGAGCTCACCGGTTGGAGCTCTGACTAGGGGATGCGCATGGCATCGAGGGTGTCGACATAGAGGATGTTGAGGCCACTACCTCCGTCCATCATCACCTTGGTGAGGCGCTTCTTGTGGATGATGGGGTCGATGATGAGTGGGTAGCATCTTGGTCTAGTGACATGGGATGGATGGTCCCTCTGATCAAAAGTGATCAGAGATTCTGACTAGTGAAGGAAGGAGGGGATGGCTGTTTCGGCGATGCATGCCTCTCGGTAGCGCACTTTGTGCTGGCGCTTGGAGTAGATAGCATCAAATCCCCTAAAGATCATGATGCATTCCTCAAGGTCAGGGAAGCCATCCCCATCCTTGCCCACTATGCCTCCACTCTTGGTTGCTGTCTCCTTGCCTTTTCCTTCTTTTGGCCCACCAGCCTATCGCAGGAAACGCTTGAGGAGCTCACAGCCCTTGTAGAGGTGCTTGATGGGGTAAGCGTGGTTGGTGCAGGGGCTATCCATGAGATTGTTGAAGTGGTTAGGTAGGCACTACTGAGGATACTTGCCCACGTGATCAACTGCGGTGACCAATGTGAAGTTGGCCGATCGAAGCCGATTCTTCTTATTGCCCCTCTATGTGGAGGGGCCCTCATCTTGGTCCTCGCACTTGGCCTTGCCCTTGTCCCAGCCTCCATTGAAGACCACTCTGACCGCCTCCTCATCAGAGGCGTTGTTCATGGCAACATCGAGCAGATCATGGGTGGTTTGAGGCTTCAGATCGCCAAGCTTGTGGATCAGGGACTTCCAGGTCATCCCAGAGAGGAATGAGCTGATGACGTCTGTGTCAATGACATCAGGAAGGGAGTTGCACCGCTTTGAGAACCTATGGATGTAATCCCATAGGGACTCTCTGGCCTCCTGCTGGTAGCTCTTGGGGTCCTAGGAGTTTCTAGGGTGGACATACGTCCCCTGGAAATTCTCGACGAAGACCCTCTTGAGGACCGCCTAGTCGCGGATGTTGTCATGCGGGAGGAATTTGAGCCATGCTTGAACATGTTCCCCCATGCAGATGGGGAGGTACTGAATGATGAAGTGATCATCATCCACTCCCCTAGCTCGGCAGGCGAGCCAAAAGTCTTCGAGCCATATACCGGGATTCATCTCCCTAGTATATTTGGTGATGTTGGTCAGCGGTCGGAAGTGCTATGGGAACAGCGCTCTCTAGATGCACTGGCCAAAGGCCCATGGTCCAAGGCCATCCGAGCTAGGACTCTGATCATTGAGTTGGTGACCGCGCCTAGGGTGCATCTCATCGGTCCCCTAGATGGTCCGGTTGGAGCTCATGTTGTTTGCTCTCACTGCCACCCGATGGACGTCATCATCATGCCAGGCCTGACATCGGTTGCCGGTGACGCTGCGAGCGTCTTGGATTGGCCTAAGGCATTCATGCATAGGCGGTCGGTGTGGAGTGGGTGCCATGTTAGGTTATGGATCAGCTACGCCCTCCTATGCCGCGCCTAGCGGCTATAGTGGTTAGCGGATGGAGCGGTGTGTCTAGTGCGTCCCCTCTCCCCTAGTGGGGAGAGATGCCATGAGTCGATGGCGCAACGTGGAGCTCTCCGCCTATTGAATAGCGGTGGTTTCCACCAATGCCCTGAGGTTCCGGTGGATCACCTATTCCTAGGGGTTGTCCGGCTCAGGAAGGCCATGTAGGAGCATCACCGCCACGGCGATGTTCTAGCCAGCCCAAGCAAAATGCGAGGGATCATTCCCCCCATCGACAATATTGTGCTGGACCTAGTGGGCGCTACCCTAGGCACTGCTCGCCGAGTTACATGCACAAGGCGCATCATGGTGCACCGAGTGCGCCGGCGCACACATGAGGGCATCCATGCAAGGGTCCAGAGGGGTGTGGGTCTGTAGAGACTCCACTACCACCAGCGGCTATCCCAGGGCATCCACCATAGTGCACTTCTGGGATAGAGGGTGGCTAGGTGCCTCGACGTCACCGATGCTAGAGCCGTCACTCTCAACATCGTCATCCATGAGGTCATGGAAACAGGTGGGAGCGTGGCTCGCCATCCCCACAAATTTGGATGTGAGAGGGGGCAGCGCCAGCACCCTTCAAAGCCCCTAGGCATATGAGTCCATGGGGGACATGAGGCCATAGGGGAACCAATCGCATGGCGGTCGCGCTAGGGACAACAGGATCCCTCCAGAGAATCGGTGAAAGATAGTAAATAGCAAGTAAATAATAAAGCAACTTATAGTGGGGTTTGAGCAGAGCGTATGCTTGGAATGAAGCATAGGCGCCTCATCATTGAAGTCGTTTGGTGTCCCAAAGCCGATGGAGGGCACCCCTCCGATGGACGCCGAAACGAGTGCCTCCTCACGGAGGTGTAGTACGCTGAGCCGGCCAGCAATGAAGTCTAGGCTTTCGAAGAGGAAGGCCTAGGATGGCTCAAAAATAGGTAGAACCCACATCCCAATAGGTGGGAGTGTAGAAAACTCTAGTGAGCCGAAGTAAATCATATCACTTGAGCCTACCATGGCGAAGGTGGTAGAAAAGTGGGCCATCCGATGACCAAAAGCATGAACATACAACGTCTTCCCCATGGACGGCGCTAACTATCGGTGCAGAAAGTGACCAACATATAAATATTTATAGTTTTGCCATATGTTGTAATCGGATGTGGCCTAGCACTCAATGACACAAGGTTTATATTGGTTCAGGCAACGTGCCCTACGTCCAGTTTGAGTCGGTCGGTGACTTTATTCCTGAGCCCAGGTGCTCCAAGTTTGTTGTGGGGTTACAAATGGAAGGGAGAAAGATGGGAGGTGCAAGAGGTCTAGTCGGACTATGGCCTAAAGGGCCAAGGGTGATGGGAACTCTATTGTGTGCTAAGTGTTCAAATGTATGTCGTTTGTTGGGATCCTTGGTTGTTTGGATCGTGTGTGTGTTGCTTGAGTTATGACCTGATTTGATCTCCTCGTTGGGAGAGAGCGCATCCCCTTTTATAGATGAAGAGGATGGTCTTTACAAGTGAGAGAGAGAGAGAGAGAAAGTGAGAGTACGTATGCTACTAAGTCTTATTGCCCACGTCGTTGGGTATAGGATGATAGTAGGCGCCCATAACACTATTTGTGTTAGACACATGTGGGAGGTTTTACCATATTCACTGTGTATGGCAAATGACGGCGCCCACAACACTGTCAATACCCAGAGGCATGTGGGGGTTTTTACCATGTTTGACTGGTATAGGAATTGATGGCGCCCACAACACTGTAGGGCAAATCATCGACGCCCACAACACTACTCAGATTCGAACATGCCTAGAAGGTTGCAGGGCACCCTTCTCACATGTCTTATCGATACTATTCTGCAGGTGTACAAGGTACGGTCCTTGGTTTTGTGGTTGACTTGAGCGTCCTGCCATACTTGCTCTGCCCATTTCCTGGTCCTCACCGAGCGGGCGTCCCCGATCGGTTGGTTCTAGTCGGCTCCGACTGCGCCAGTCAGAGAAGAGCTGTAAGCAGAGGTTTGGTGTAACCCCGGTCGGAGACATGGGTTGAAGTCAGAAGCGTTGTTGGCCAGTCCTTCTAGTTGGAGAGGTGGGCCGGAGTCAGAAGCGAGGCCTTCCGGTAGGAGAGGTAGGCCAGAGTCGGAAGCGGGCGCTGTTCCTACCTAGCCAGGCCTTCCGGTCGAAGATTGGATCGCCCTTCTGGCCTATCATTAGGTTTTTTGAGCTAGCCTAAGAGTTGTGCATTGTTCGCAATGTCATCTGCTATGCCAAGCTTTTGTTGGGAAGCAAGTTCATGAGGGACCCTAGGTTTATGAACCCGACAGATTCAGTAGCTATTTAGGTCAAACAATTTAATATTCTAGATTTGTCCAGACGACAAGCAAATCTGATAGCAGACTTCTAACAGCTATAACTCTTAAAGCATTAGGCCTATGAACATGAACTTATAGGACAAGCAAGATGAGTAAGTTATCTATAACTTTGTTATTAACAAGTTTCATAGGAAACATCATTATCATCATGAAATTGTCACCATAACAGAAACTACACATGAAGCCATCTAGTTGAATTATAAAGCAATAATTAAGTAGCTACCTATAACCAATTAATTTTGAGCACAACTGCTCAAATCAATAGATCATATGCATCACAAGCACCACGGAAAACAGCATGGTTAAGACCAAGGATTTACTTAAATGCATTTATTAATTTCCTTATATAATAAGGTGATTTAAATATAAATATTTTGAATGCTCAATAAATCTTGAGAAAATTACAATATCCTACATATAACTTCGATAGTCTACTGTACAAATTTCATGCCATTTAGATAAGTATAGCCACCTCTACAGAAATGACAAGTTGCATTGGCTTGTTTTAGCAAAAATAGTTTAGCCTAGTGAAATGTGTCGAACGACAGATTTCATATTTTTCTTAATTTCATCCTAGCACCATAACACTGTGTAAAAATTTGCATGATCATAAGTTATGTATTTTACCCCATTTATTTTTTCCTAGAAACTAGCAATTAATCAAGGTTAAATAGGAAGATTGTATTTCAAGTATGCCTACTATAGGCTAATATTTTTTTTCTAGCTAGAGCATGTCAACACAAGACCAACAAAATTGGAATCACAATTTTTGCACTTCCCTAGCTCAAGATATGCGTTTTACAAGATGGAAACAAATTTAAAAGTACTTATCTAGCTCAATTTAATTCTCCTAGAAAAATATCTCAAATAGTAGGTTTCATATTTTAATCTAATAATACACTTCATGATGAATCCAGCAAAATTTGGTTCACTCAATTTGGACACTCCTAGCTCTAGATATGAATTTTTGAAGTTTGAATCAATTTCTAAAAAAGAATAAAGGAAAACTTTTAAAACTGAAATTGCTACGTGTACCCGGCTCACTACACCCGCTGCGACTGACTGTTGGGCCTTGTAGGTCAATGGGCCCCACATGTCATCGACACAGAAGCAGGCTAGCGGATTGATTGACGGCGAACTCACCGACGGTGAGGTCACTAGCGGTGAGGTCACCACTGACGTGCTCCCCTCAACACCCCACGTCGACTGCTACCCGTGATGAACTTAGAGGCACGTCGGAGCAAGCTCAACGGAGGTCATGGTGGCATGGCAGTGATGTGTGGCGGCGCACTAGCCGACTCCGGCCATGATGAGCTAGGGCGAGCTTGGCTATGGCTTCACGGTGACCTAGCAGACCTAGTGAGTGCAGATTAGGGTCAGTAGCAGCGTCGGAGGGGCATGGTTGCATGCATGGTAGCACGGTGATAGCGAGGTCACCATTCCAATGTGATGGTGGTTGGTGATGGGTCTCCGTCATAGGAGAAGGTGCTATGTGTCATGGTGGTGCAGAAACAAACAAAGGACGGGGAAGACGGGGTCTAGTTAGTATTGATCGTGGCAAGTGCGTGCTTGTGGCCACAGCAGACGTGCACGGTGGCATCGCGCATTCCCATGCGGTGGTGGCGGTAGTGGTTAAATAAACGATGACATAAGCATCAATGACCTAAGGTGATGACGGACCAAGGGAGAAGAAGGTAGGAGGAGTAGTGGATATGGCTGGCCACAGCGAGCTCGGAGCTCGGTGGCGCTCCGTGGCCATGGCGGCAACAGCGACGCACGATGTGGCTATACCTTGGCTCGAACGGTGACAATGGCGGGTCAGGGAGGTAGAGCGGCTGATAGCGAAGCTATGCACATGATGGATTGGATGGAGATGTGGCGATGGTGGCGCGTGAGCTTGGCGAAGGCACAGTGGTGATGGCGATGGTGCGTCTCCTCGGCTACGAGAGACCGAGAGTGAGGCAGAGCGAGGGCGAGAGTGAGAATGGGAGAGAGCAGCAGCTACGCCTCCCTTTACTCCCTCTACTGGCCAGATCGGCTGGGCCGATGCCAGCGAGCGACCGCCATGTGGTGCACGCAGCCTGTCAGCGGTTGGCCACGATGGCACGATGAAGGGCCGGTTCAGGCCATCTGACAAGCCAAATTTGTGTCTCCAGAATTCCTAAACCGTGTAGAATTAGCAAAACTATATTAGTGAAAGTTGTAGAGCTATGTGAGATCTCCAACTTTTCTTTAGGAACCATAATCTAATTCTCAATGGTTAGCCAGTGACAATGCTCCCAAGTGAGGCACATTGAAATTGTGAATGGCTTTAGGACTTCGCAAATTCTCCGAGTCCAAAAATAGAATTTCTTTGCTACTTTGGAGCTATTTTGGACTATGTTAGGCACTGAATTAGCTCATGACCCTTAAATAAAGTTTGTTACTCATGTCAAGAACTACAACTTTTATTAAGGGTGTATTAACATGCAAACAATCTATGCTATAGTTCAACTTTGGTCAAAGTAGGATCATGAAAAATGACATTATGAGTAAACTAGGACTTGAAGCAAAATTGGCCCATGTCATGAATGCAAACATTGTTCCATTTACCATCCTAGATATGTCTAAAGTGTTTTTATGACCTCACAACCATCTCTCACATTGGTCACACATGATCACAAGCATATGTACATATATAAGCAACAACACATGTGGTAAAGAGAAGATGAATGAAATAAAACTTCATATGCTCATGCTCATGAATGCTTGGATGATGCTTGTGCTCATGAAATGTAAGTGCCAAATACATGCTTAACACTAGGGTGTTACAGATACTGTCGGCGAGAACTCATGGTTTTAGGTCCATTGAGCAGGACATCTCCCTTGCTTTTAGCTTTTCTTTGCACCATCTAATCCTGGAGATGAGGATGCAGATAGTTGCATGCTCTTCTTCCATCAACCTTTCTTGATTTTTGTTGATTTTTGGTTGATGAGTTGGGTTCATTAGAGATGCAAACTCAAGTTCCTCTTTGATTGTCTAACGGCATGGCGAAGAGTTGTTCTTCTTTGTTTGTTGGCGATATGCCAGCCGTGTTGATGGTCAAAGAAGGAACCTCATTGATACTGCATGAAAGCATCATCTCCAATGACTAAGGGATGTTGTCTCATGTCCATGGTCATTTACGGCCTTATGAGACACCGTCAACAAACCTCATTGATTACCGATGCTTGTTGACACAATGATGCACACCATGATGTTGTGGCATCTCGTTGTCTTGGTCCTTGTTGCCAACACACACGCTAGTCCCTTTGAAGATGATGAAAATAGGCATATTCTGGCTAATACAAGGTGGGTTTCATCCTGCTTCTCATCAGCATCCTAGCTTGAGTCTTAGAAAGGCTCAATTCTAGGTCATCTTTGATGTTACTCATAGCCTGTCGATATGTTCGTCCATTTCTACTGCTGTAGTGGTGATTTCTAGATTTGTAGGTTCATACCATGAACATGCATAGCTTATACTCATTTTTTCTACAAAACGTTAGTGGACACATACCCGAGGGAATAAAACAAATTTGCATTACGGGTTGTTGTCCATAACTTTTGTAGTTTTTCTCTATGCTAATAAAAGGATAGTTTTAGGATGGCTTTAGCATATATTTTTTTTATTAACAAACTATATGTGTTAGCTGCATTCTAGCTTGGTTCAAGGCTTAAGATAACTTGCAACAAAGATAAGTGAATAAACCTTGATACTCGTAGTTCTTTCTTCCATGAAGAATGAGCTAGGTCGTCTTTGTGTAAAGTTTTTGGAATTCATATGCCTTGCTTCATCTCTGGTGTGAACTTATCTTAGGACTTCCCTAATTTTAGTTTGAGATTTTTCTACAGGGGTTAGTCCAACAAAAAAACCAGTATCTACTACAGCAAGTTTTAGTTCAATAACCAAACTAAACTCCATGTCTAATTTGATTAAGGAAGGCATTTTAACCTAAGCACCACGCTTAATTTAAAAAGCCTTTGGAAATAAGGTCACACACCTCTTGATTTAAACTAAGCACCATGCTTACTTTAAAAGATGTATAAAGATACTTCCAAACCTAAACATACTATAGTAAACAAAAAGTAATATTAAAGCATTATAGGGATTTTTCAAATAGAGATGAAAGCGCATAATCATGGTGAGAGATTTTTTTAATAAAAGATGCAAGTGGTATGAATGTATGGAAGGAACTAAATATGTTGTGGATTTGATATGAGAGAATTTAAACTAAACGGAGTGAATGCATGAATTATTCAAAGTAAACATGCAGTGGAATATAAAAATTTAGAGATAACTACTCATTAAATTTAAAGTCCATTAGCAAGACTATCTCACCTTTCTCGATCATACTTACCATGACTCACATGATATAATTTGTGAGTAGTGCAGCGTTTGTATTCGTCACTTGAGATATGATTTGAATTCTTATGACATCGACATTTTTCTCCAATCTACACATGGTTAGAATGATATATATGTGTGTGTGTGCGTGTTTATACAAACCTGTGAGATAGCAAGGTTCCAATGTTGGTGGATCTTAAATGTTTATGCACCCTGGATTCTTCAATGTTTCTTCTTTCTTTATTAAAACTCGCCAAAAGGTCACAACGGCGTCTGTTGTCCTGTCTTTTTCACAATTCATCAGAACAGGGGTAATCCCACAAAAGCTAGTTATAACTAGATTAGTAGATATCAAGCTAGTATCAAAATCTTTATGCCAATTGTTTCCCTGACAACGGCGCCAGAAAAGCTTGTTGGTATTTTTAAACGCACATAGATAAATCCGCAAGCGCACGGATACCGTTGTAGCTTTCACCCGAGAGTATTCCAAGGTATCGTATTTATCTACAGGGAAACAATGGTTAAAGAAATTGATAGTTCACCATCATGTATCTACTAACTAGTATACTAACTAAACTAAAGGGAATAAGTGTTGTTTATGATAAGAGTTATGAATAATAACACACATAAGAGAATTTCATGGTATATAAATGAGCAGTCTAGCTAAATTGAGAGGACAATGGTTGAGTTCAAGGTTCCTAAATACTTCTCTATTACTTCGGTTCTATTCCAGTTTAGACTAGAGGGTATAACTAAAGCATGGATAGATATAGCGATAACACATAATAGCACTTTGGGACATCGAAACACTAGCCACAGAAAGCGATGAGAAAGGGGCTAGGAAGCTCCGACTATGGTCCTACAAACACCAACCCAAGCGTGGTGGACTACATCGGCCATCATTGCTGTCACCACATGGGGCTACCACAACTATCCGGGGGTTGGGTGCAATCTCAGGTAACTCATAGTTTAGACACCATGTCTACACTACTAATTAGGGGAATTCCCTGTGAGCCATTAAAAAAGAGCGCAATCCCATATGAGTCATAAGAAAAGTTTAGAGGTCTTCAACATCACTACTCTAACTTTTTTTGCCCTCCATACCACTGCCGTCAGATTAAACTCTAATGGTGTCAAACTGCAGGTGTGAAAAGTCAAAAATACCCTTAAATTTAAATATGTCATTAATTTTTTTAAGCATCTTAACGACTTCAAATGAAAAAACTCAAAACTAGAAAGTTGTAGATCTCATCAAGATCTATAATTTTCATATAAAATTTATCTTCGTTTAATTCCGCAAAAAATGATATGATTAATATATCTTAGAAAAATACCGTTCGGCTAGTATTAAAGCCGGCTGATAAGCCGGCTGAAGCTGATTTATTATGAGAGATAAATACTTAAGCCGGCTGACAAGTTTAAACGAACAGGCCCTTAGGAAACTGACAAGCCGGCTGACAAGTTTAAGCGAACAGGCCCTTGGAAAACTGACAAGCCTTTGCAAAGTCTGTTCGCTTAAACTTATCAGCCAGCTTATCAGCTAGAATCTACAGTATTTTTCTTTCACAACAAATCAACTTCAGCCGACTTTAATACTAGTTGAACAGGCCATCCGCGTTGCACTAGGTCGTCACTCGTCAGAAATGGTCAGCGACGTGCATTCTCTTCCACCATCGTAACAGGACAGGTTTCCATCGTCCTGCCAAAAGGCAAGCATCCAGTATCCAATATGGCACGGCATAGATCACGACGAAGAGCATGGAAGAAAACCTTCTACGCAACCTGGCTACTTGAATGCTTAATTTGGGAATTGGGATGCCGATTGGCCTGCAATCCTGCATAGACTAAGGGCTTGTTTCGTTCTAAGCCTGAGCTCCAATTGCCTGGATGGAAGCTGCCTAGACCTTGTTTGTCTACCGTGTGGTTGCAGCACTGTAACCTTGCCTGGTCCACGCAATAGTTATGGCCTGCTAATCACATGGTTTTCATCATATCTCTTTTTTCTTTAACTAATATATGTCCGTGCGTTGCATCATGATCATAATTTTTTAATTGAACCTTAGTGATCAGAAGCGTGAGCTCCAAGGACTTCATATTGGACGCGGACATGTGGATCTGGTCTTTGTATCGGAACCACGAATGTGTAAGCGCTGAGTGGAGTATGATTCATATCAGACATGGACGCGTGAGTAGGGATCAAGATTTGGTATCATCGGGTAGATGATGACTTTAGAGTCTTTTTAGATGTTGAAATTGAGATTGAGTACACAAGTCATATGGATTGGACGAGACAAATGCCAAAAAAATAATTATTTCCTTTATTTTTTCATGCTCCACTCTAATTAAATATATCAAATACTAATTATTTAAATAATGTTATGAACTTTTAAAAAAAACTAATACAAATAATTTATCTCGATACGCAGACTATAACTATGTACATTGATCTTATATATAGTACAAAATCACCTTACTTTGGTTAGCATTCTCGAATACATGCATCCAACCAAACACTTTTTTTTTTGTGCAGCTTGCTTTTTTTTCCGGGCAAAGCCCTAAATTCTGCATTTGAGGAACCTGACATAAAGTTGCATTTTTTCTTATTAGGTGTGAAGCTGCTGAGAATGTTTAATCGCTCAAATTATGATTTTGTGTATTAATCAGCCCTGTTTGTTAGATGGGACTAGAGACTAGTGAGCTCAATTTAGTCCTAATTAGTCCCTAATTTGCCAAGCTGGGGACTATTAGAGAAACTAAAGGCCTCTAGTCCTGTAGTCCCATAAGGGGTGGCTATTTGAGGCTACAAGCCCAAAAGGACATCCCATGCCCCTCAATTATTGCCCTTCCACCCATCCTAAAATGTATTGAGTAAGGGTATCTTGGTCATTGTCCAACAGCTTTAATGTTCTTTAGTTTCTTGAACCAAACATGATAGAGAAATACATTTTTTTAGGGAAGCCACCTGGCGCACTTTCAGCCTGTTCGCTTGCTCGTAAACGATCGTAAATTTCCAGCCGGGAACAGTGTTTTTCTCTCACACCAAACCAGCCAGCAGTAAATAATCCACGATCGTTTACGGCCTCTCGAACAAGTTGTTTGTTGATTCGAAAATAGTGTTACATCATTCAATAGGGTAGGGGTATACAGTTTAGTCCATACTTTAGTCTCTAGTCTCTAGTCTCTTGTCTCTTGAACCAAACAGGCTCTAAATAAAGGAAAATCATCTTTCAGTTTCATTTATACATTTATGCTCATGTAACTCCCTGCAGATAATTGGGGAGCACCGAAGCAGAGACGTCCCTTCCAAGTTCCAAAGTTATTGCTATCTTTCTATGCTGATGTTAGATTTTGGAGCGTTCAGGGAAAAAAAAAAGGTAGTATGTGTTGAACTGTTGAAATAAGTCCATAGTGATGTGATCTTTTGCTAATTTTTAAAGAGGGGGTGACATAGCGAAAGCTTTTGACTAAAACTGTCGCCTTTTAGATTTTTTTTTTTTGCCAAAATTGCACTGCCTGAAGCTCTCAACTGTTTTAGTCCGTGTGATTAAATTGTCAAAAGTCAAGTTTTCTTGACTTATAAGCTCCTTGAGAGTTGAGACTTGACTGTACATATATATTTTTTAAACTCGGTCCCATTTGCTGTTGAAACGCATGGGTATGGCAGTGCTAAATGCAGAGCTTTCCTACGTAGTACTAGTATTATTTTTTAACTTAACTATTGGAAGGGAAGAAAAAAATGGAGAGCATAAGAGCAAGTATAATAGCATGCTTAAACCGATTAAATGCCGAGATGGAAGAGAGAGGGGAGGAGAGAGAGGAGAAGCAGGCTGTAAGCTTACAGCCGGCTTGAGCACAAGAACCAAGAAAATCTGTGAGAGAGACGAGTATGCCATGTATTAACTGTAAAGAGCTAACTACTATATAAGTGGGCTAAAAAAAGACTAAAAAAAAAAACTTTACAGTCAGCAAACTGACTGTATTATTAGCCTTACTCTAATAAACTTTTTCAGTGAATCCGCCGCGTGTGGATTTGGTTGTGGTTGGGTTGCCACGGGCCGCACGGCCACTGGAAAGGCGGTTCCGCGGCGTTGGGTCGGTAACCGTCCGGAGCAGGACGCACCAGCCAACCAACCATCGCACAATAACCGAGTAGCTGTGAAGCTTCAGCGTTTATTTATTTATTTTTTGTAGGAAATCCTACGATGTACTGTGTTGTTAGTAAAAGGAAGGAGTACTTGGGCCTGTGTCCAAGCAGGCTACCACTGATTCTTTTTTTCGTTTTATTAGTTGAGTACTCCACTCCATTTGCATGACTGAAGTTGGTACACACACCTGCAGCCTGTTCGGTTGGCGGGTTCGTTTCATTGTTGGTTCGTAAAGAAGTACTGCTGGTTAATTTATGTGAGAAAAAAATATTATTCCAGCTAAAAATTTACAATCATTTACGACAAGTCACGACCAAATAAACACGCCGCTGGTCGTTGTCGTCAGGCGTCAGCGTTGCCCTGACGGAGGCAAATGGACAGCGGCCAGCGCCGGCCGCCTGGCCGTCCCTTCACTGTGTCCCGTTCGTTTCGTACTTTTTTTAATAAAATAAAATAATAGTGTTTTTTTTATAATAAATTTTTTTAATAAAGTTTACGTCCAGGTGGACTTATGGTGCAACACGTGGTGACGTGACAGCAGGGGCCGTTAGCCCGTGGCTGGGTTCCAAACGGTCCCCGCCCAAACGTGGACCTGGAAAAACCACCGTGCAGTTGCCAGTTGCCACTGCACCACGTTCAGAGCTGGGAAAACGGAGCGTCGCCTCCATAACTCCCTGCGGTTATTAACAAGGAAAACAAACAGCGGATCGACGTGGGTGGGAAAACAAAACGCCCAGGCTCTATTCCCTTCCAAAATCACGACACTCCGCCCTCTTCCTTCTTCTCCCAGCAGGGTCTCTTTGCGAGGCTCCGCCGTCGTCGTCTACCTCTTTCGCTTTGGGGACTCCTCCTTTCCTCTTCTTGTCCCTTTTAGCTGGGGTCTCTTCGTCAAAGGCCGCGCTTCCTTTGGAAGTTTCCATTTTGACCACTTCCTCAAGCAATTTACACGTCCTTGTTCAGATAAGGATTTCCACGATTCTTTCTTTTGTCTGGGGCTCCTCGGCTGATCGATCGGCCCTCTCTTCTTCCTGCCTCTTGTGTTGGCCTGGCCGGCTGCACCCAGGTGTGGCGATCATCCTCCAGTTCTCTCGCCCGCGCTCCAGTAAGCTTGTAAGCTCTCTCTCTCTCTCTCTCTCTCTCTCTCTCTCTCCACCCCCGATTTGTTTCGTGCCTGCTCTTGGGGATATGCAACTCAATTTTAATCTTTGTGCTAAAACATGTGCATATATTCACAGGTGCTATGTGCTTCCTAGTCACCAGTTTAGTGCTGAGATAGATTTTTAGTCTCGATTTGATTTCACACGCAACATCTGTTCATCCCAAAAAAGGAGATAACTGAAAAGGTAGAAAGAAACAGCAAGAGAAAGGAGGGACACAGCTACATGGTAGTCTCTGGGATCTTAATAAGAAACCAGAAATATATACCAAAACCAGTTCCCAGCATTTGTTTAACTGTATATATTTTCTGTATTTCGCCGCATCAAGCAAGTAGTAATGACTAATGAGGCCAGTGCATTTTCTACATGTCGAGAAATCTCTTTCGTCAGTTTCATACTTGGAGTCCGATGGAAACGCGCTCATTTTGTGAGACATAAACATAACCGACGTTGTTTTGCATCGGCAGAAACCGAGTCCATCTCATCGCAGCAAGAAGCCACTCGATCCGTCCTCGTCTCGGCAAGAAAGACTGATCGGTGATCGGCGGTCGGGATGGAGCAGCTCCGGCAGCTCGGCGAGGCGGTGGGCGCCATCAACGCGCTGATGGCGTTCGAGCACGAGCTCCGCGTGAACCCGCGGCAGTGCCGCCTGCTGGCCGACGCGTGCGTGCACGCGCTCGCCGCGGTCACGGGGGAGGTGCGCGCGCACCTCCGCTTCGAGGAGCGCGGCGCTAAGTGGCGCGCCGTGGAGCCCGCGCTCCGCGAGCTCCACCGCGCGTTCCGCGACGCCGAGGGCTACGTCCGCCACTGCCTGGACCCGCGCGGTGGGGGCAGCTGGTGGGGGCGCGCCGCGGCGGCGGCGCACGGCACCGAGTGCGTGGAGCAGCACCTGCACGGCATCCTCTGGTGCGTCGCCGTCGCGGTTGAGGCCGTCGAGGCCGCTGCGGAGATCGCCGGAGACGACGCCGACGACATCGCAAGGAGGCGGGTTGTGCTCGCCAACAAGTACGACGGTCGGAGCATGCTGGAGCCCAGGCTGTTCCAGCACGCCTACGGCAAGCTGTACCTGGTGTCCCCGGAGCTCGTTGCCCGGATGGACACGGCGTGGAAGGAGGACAGGTGGCTGCTGTCGCAGCTGCTCGACGAGATGAAGTCGCCGGCGGCGCCGAAGCCACTGACGAAGAGCGAGCGCCGGCTCGCCGACGTCCTGGCCGCGCCGCTGGGAAAGCTGCACCCGGCGTCTGTCCTGCTCAACGGCGACTACAGCGTGCGGAGGCGCCTCGGCGGCAACCTCAAGGAGGCGCATTGGATGGGGGAGAGCTTCGCCGTGAAGCATTTTATCGGGGACGCCGAGGCCGAGGTCTCGATGCTCTCGTCGGTGGCGCACCCGAACGTGGCGCACGCCGCCTACTGCTTCCACGACGAGGAGAGGAAGGAGTACTTCGTGGTCATGGACCAGCTCATGGCCAAGGACCTCGGAAGCTACGTCAAGGAGATGAGCTCCCCGCGCCGGCGAATCCCGTTCCCCCTGGTCGTCGCTGTCGACATCATGCTGCAGATTGCGCGCGGGATGGAGTACCTGCACTCCAAGAAGATCTACCACGGCGATCTCAACCCGTCCAACGTGCTCGTCAAGCCGCGGCAGCCTGACGGGTACGTGCACGTCAAGGTCGCCGGGTTTGAGCGGCCGGCGGGCACCGTCACAAATGGCGCAAAGGCGTCTGCTAATGGCAATGCCAACGCAGACGCCGGCGGCGGCGACGACACCTGCATCTGGTACGCGCCGGAGGTTCTCGAGCAACAGGAGAGACACGACAGGCACACCGAGAAGGCGGACGTGTACAGCTTCGCGATGATCTGCTTCGAGCTGCTGACGGGCAAGGTCCCGTTCGAGGACAACCACCTGCAGGGCGACAAGACGAGCAAGAACATCCGCGCCGGCGAGCGGCCGCTGTTCCCGTTCCAGGCGCCCAAGTACCTGGTCGCCCTGACCAAGCGGTGCTGGCACGCTGACCCGGCGCAGCGCCCGCCGTTCGCCTCCGTCTGCCGCGTCCTCAGGTACGTGAAGCGGTCCCTGGTCATGAACCCGGAGCAGCAGCAGGGCCAGCAGCCCGACGCGCCGCCAGCCGCGCCGGCCGCTGACTACCTCGACATCGAGGTGCAGCTGCTGAGGCGGATCCCGGCGTGGCAGCGGGGCCAGGGCGCGCCCCCGCGCGTGGCGGACGTGCCGTTCCAGATGTTCGCGTACAGGGCCGTGGAGAGGGAGAAGACCGCCGGCGCGCACGCCAGCAGGGACAGGGCCACGGATTCCGGCAGCGAGGAGAACTCGCTGTGCAGCGACGAGAACGGGGTCAGGGCGACCACGCCAGACGACGACGCGTCCACCGTGTCGGGCGGCACCGTGAGGTCGCGCCCGGACAGCAGCGACGGCAAGAAGACTCCTCCGGTCAGGAAGGCGGACGGCAAGGCGCCGCCCAGACAAGGAGGTGCGTTGCATTCTGTCGCCACATTTTCTAAAGAAAACTTGATCGTATCCAATTATCAACGTGGTACTTTGAATTCTCTGCAGGGTCTCAGCAGAAGGTGAAATCGGCGAGCGCAGTGAAGCCTCCGCCGGCGACAAGGAAAACGCTGGGCGTGAAGCCGGAGCTTCCGGCGCGGCGGCCGACGTCCGGGCATGCCTCGGACTAGGAGGCTACTGCGCCTGAAGCTGGTGGACTGCTGGAAACCGCCGCCAGGAACTGACATGTTTGCGCGAGCGTGGAATGGTGTGCGTTCCAGCAGCTCGCTTTTGGTGAACAAGCTTTTTGCATTGGTTGATTTGTTCCATAGGTTCTTGGTTAGAGTCTTTGGTCTTGCATTTGCAATTTGCATAGATCCTTTCGCCTGCAAGTTTGATTGTGGCACCTGGATTGTTCTGGCACATTTATATTTTCTCTCTTCCGTGATCTAATGATGTGCCTGAGTGTTCAGAAAGAGAAACATTTTAGGCCTTGCCATGGTTGATTGATTTTTGTATCCGATTGATTTTGCATGAGTTTTTATTCACATGTTGGACCAATTCAAAATGATTATTCACAAAATGAAAAGGTACAAGAGAAGAAAATTTGAATGTCTGCATATTTTCCCAAAGAAAATTGCAACAGCACATGTAAACTATATTCTGAACTCTAAGAGTTTCGCACGCAACAATCTTTATTATACGGAAAATCTAGTTTCCGAGCGCACACGCGCTGCCCCCCAATGGCCGTCCGATAGTCCCCAACGGTCGTCCGATTCGCTCCTGCCTGCCATGCAGACGCTCTCTTCTCCCTCACCTGCGTCCAAGCCCACGCGCGCGCCGCACCAACTCATTGGAGAAGAAGCGCTGCACCAACTCGTCGTTCGATGCGCCAGAGAAGAAGCGCTGCCGCCGGAGAAAAAGGGACTGCCAGCGCCCCACCATGTGCCCGACCACGCCCGCGCCGGCGAAGAAGACGACGGCACCTAGGGTTCCGGCAAGCCCCTTCTTCTCCAACTCTAGCGGGTATAGAAGGGGCCGGGGGAGGTAGGTTGGCCAGGCGGTGGGGATGGTCGGCGGGCGGTTTTGGGGAGCTGGCGGCGGCAACGGCAGCCGAACCAGGTTGGGGCGTGGGCGCCATGGCCAGAGTTTGCCATGGCCGCATGCGGGAGGGGGCGGGGAGGGGAAGAAGGAGGTCACCGCCAGCGGTAGGGTCTTGCTGGAGTGGTGGGAGGTGGTGGAGTCAAGGGTAGTCATGCCGGATCTAGAGTTGGAAACACTCGCACAGCCGGGGAGGAGTGCGGAGGAGGAGGAGGCAGTGCACCGGCGATGAAGAAGAAGAAGGTGCACGTGCGGGGGAGAAGGAGCGTGCGGGCGGATTTATCCCCACCTACACACGCGCAGGGTAGTATTACCTTTGGAAACAAAAGAAACAGCTCAAAGGGCAAGTGAAGCACCATACTTTTTATTAAAAAACATCCATACATGCTTGGTGAAGATCTCCTTAACAATTGTTTCCATTGGACGACAAAAGCCTAATTCACCGTCGCATGAGCGCTCTCCTTTTGTAATTGGAACAAATAACAAGTCTATGAATATAAGGATATATTCTTTCCTTATCAAAAACAATATCATTCATGCTAGTCAAATATATAGACCAAACATACAACACTCTTTCACAAAAAAATGGAAGCATGTCTTTTGGTCTATCAATTGCATTCTACGGCGGTCTTAAATAAAAAAGCAATTTAAATAGTTCTCTAAATAAACACGAAAGATGCCAATTAAAAAATAGGTGTATGCTGCCTCTACTCCGCCTACTTCTTGTGCCGACTTCGCCATCCTCGCGGGGTACCGATTTCCTCCTGCTTTGTGTGCGTGCCATTGATTTATTGTTGCTGCAAAAGCAGCAATGCTCACTCCCATTCCAATTTTTCTTAACTAAATTGTCTTTGATTAAAATTACAACTTTTAGCAAAGAACCAAACAAATATCTTAATCATAAGAGGTGATTTTACCTTCCAACTTCCAAATGTTTATTTGTAGGCACCAAGTTGATATTCATATAATATTTATACAGTGATTGTAACGTAAAAATACCATGCTTTGTAAGATTCCACTTCAAAGTACGCGGTTGGTAATCAAGTTGTACAAACACAATTTTTTCCACAAGTTCACTTTTGGTAAATTTGTCCCCAACCAAAGCCTTGCACTTGACTTGAGATATATGTGCAATTGCCTAACCGCTTATCTTTCCAAAACCATAATTAAGTACCATTTTGTAGAGCAAATATGGATAGATCTAGGAAACGGCCTTTTACCTTTGTAAGGCTAGACAAAAAAAAGAGAGAATATCTAGGTTTCTAATACACTTCACCAATAGTTTTGTCTTAAGCACTTCTTCCTAATAAATAAATTATTACCTATGACCATCCTCATTTATAAATTTGTACATCCACTTGGTTAATAAACATTCATTTGAAATTCCAGGTTTAGATTTCATAGACCCTCTTGATCTTTTGGCACTGAAAGCATCTAGGCCCCTAGTTAGGTTTTAGTGATTAATGACAATACACGATTACTATGACTAATGTGTGTTTTGTAGAGGCAATTAAGTTATGTCATGGTAATGGAGATTGATTGGGCTATCATGGTGCTCATGCCCCTACGATGGAAATCGTTTCGGTTTTCAAAGGATGGAAGACAAGGTTAAGGATGGACTAGTTCTAAGTGTCGATTGGAGTTGAAGAGATACTTAGAATAGATTAGGAATTTGTTTTTCCTTTGGCCGTACTATTAAGGGGGGTATGGACGGGTAGCTTGACCTAGGTGAGTCTAGTGGGTTAGGTGTGGTGCACACTTGTTAAACCTAGCACTAGGTAGCTCCTAAAAAGCCCTTAGATCCATTGGAGCAAACTTCGTTTACGTACGTTCGAAAGTTGGAAGTGAATGGAGGGTCAAATACTGACCGGACGCTGGCTTCGGTGTGACCAAACGCTGGCGCAGAGTCCAATCACCTTATTTGATCAAAGTCGTCTAAAAGTGATGGACGTTGAGAGGTGAAGTGACTGAACACTGAGGGCCAGCGTCCGGTCGACTCCAGTAAGGTTCCAGAGAGGGAAAATCACGACCGGACGCGCCCGGTCAGTGCTGACCGGACACTGGCCAGTGTCCGGTCACACATTAAACATTGGAGTTCGGGGTGAACTGACCGGCGCGTCTGGTCAACATGACCGGAGTGTCCGGTCACCCCGCAGAGGCACATAATGGTTTGTTTTTCAGTCTATGTTATAAATACTTCCTCTATTCGTGTGTGGAGAGACTTTTGCTCATTTCAACAGCTAAGAAACACCTTTGAGAGTGCCAAGAAGAGCAAGGTCCTAGTGAGGTGATTGAGATTTGAGAATCCCAAAGAGAGCCCTCATTAGTAAGATCAAGAGTAGCAAAGTGTGCATCCACCCTTCTCCTTAGGCTTGTTGTGGTCAAGTGAGAGTTCGTGCTTGTTACTCTTGGTGATCGCCATCACCTAGATGGCTTGGTGGTGATTGGGAGCTTGGTGATCATCCGGCGGAGCTTGTGGATGACCCAACTCAAGTTGTGAGCGGTTGTGGGTGATTCACCATGATGGAGTGTCAAAGAATCAACCCATAGAGAGCACTTGATCCTTGCGCGGATCAAGGGGGAGCTACACCCTTGCGTAGGTGCTCCAACGAGGACTAGTGGGGAGTGGCGACTCTCCGATACCTCGACAAAACATCGCCATGTTCCTCCTTCTCTCTTTACTTTGAGCATTTACTTTGAGCAATTCAATACTTGTCTTTACATTCATAGAATTGCCATGGTAGAGTATGATTGGAACTTATGTTGCAAGACTTTTTATGCGATAGAACCTTAGAAACACTTTCTAGGCACAAGGGGTTAATTGGGCTAACAATAGGATTTAATTATTGCAAAGAAATTTAGAATTAGCCCAATTCACCCCCCCTCTTGGGCATCTTTATTCTTTCAATTGGTATTAGAGCCTCGTGCTCATGTATTTAGGCTTAACCGCCTAGAGAAAGATGTCTCACGGAGATGGACCTCCTCCTATCTGTGAGGGGGATGATTTTCCATATTGGAAAATTCACATGGAGGCGTACTTAGAAGCTCTAGATGTTGGAATACTTAGAGCCACCTCACATGGCTTTCCAAAACCTTAGGATGCTACACACCTACAAGGCGATGAGGTGAATTACAAGAAATGGAATGCAAAGGCTTGAAACACCATCTTTAGAGGCCTTTGCAAAGATGTGTTTAACCGGGTGAGGAACCACAAAGACGCACATGCACTATGGTCAGACGTTTGTGCGCTCCATGAGGAAATAAAGAGTGAGCGTGAGGAACGCTATCATCTTGTTATGAAAAAGCTTAACTCTTTTGAGATGCTTCCTAAAGAATGTGCTAATAAAATGTACTCACGCTTGAATGTTCTTGTAGAGAAAGTCAATGGGCTTGGACTCACTCAAATGCAACCATCCGATATTGTAAGAAAGATCTTGAGTGTCCTCTCTATTGACAAATATGGGCATATTGTGACCATGCTTCATCAAGGTGATCTTTCCACCACTACACCAACATAAATCTTGGGAAAGATCAATGCTCATGAGATGTATATGCACATCATACCACAAGATGGCTCATCCTCTATCAAGAAGAAAGACAAGGACTTAGCATTCAAAGCTAGCCAAGAGAAGGGCAAAGCAAGACTTGAGTATGAGAGCTCAAGTGATGATGAAGTTGATGATGCAAGTCTTGCCCTCATGGTGAGAAAACCACCAAGATGCTAAAGAAGCTCAACAAGAGTGGCATCAAGTTCGATGGCAAGAAGAAGAAGTTCTTCACTAGCTCTAGAAGAAAACCAATCTCTGAGATGGATTGCTACAATTATGGAGAACTTAGTCATCTAGCACACCAATGCACCAAGCCCAAGAAAGACAAGTTCAAGAACAAGTATAAGGGCAAGAAAGATGACTCAAGTAATGAAGAAGAAGATGAGAAGAAGAAAAACAAGCCATACAAGAGGAGAGATGGCAAGAAGGACTTCCATAAGAAGAAGAAGAGTGGAAAGGCATATATTGTTGGTGATTGGCTCACAGATATTGATTCATCTAGTGGCTCATCCAATGATGATAGTGACAACAAGAAGGTGGCCGCCATTGTAATTGACTCTTCATCATCTTCACCGCCACCACCGCCATCATCCTCTACACACCTATGCCTTATGGCCAAGGGCGATCGTAAGGTATCAAATGATGATGATAGTAGTGGTGATGAACATGCCAGTAATGATGATAGCGATAGTGATGATGATGAATATGAATCACCTTCTTATGATGATCTTGCTAGATTGCTAAAACAATACACTAAGATCATTATAAAGACTAAAGCTAAGAATGAAAAGCTAGAAGCTAAGAATGATTCACTTTTAGCAAAATGTGATATGGCGGAAAAGGCTAGTATTGAGCTTAGAGAAGCAAATGATGTTATATCATACAAACTCAAGGAGCTCAAATCTTCTAAAAAAGAGCTTAGAGATAAACATGATAAACTTGAGAGGATACATAATGAGATGAGCTCATCACTAGCCATAACAAGCTAAAAGAAGAATATACAACTCTAAAGATCAATTATGATAATCTTGTTATTGCTCAAGAGTTCTTATCTAATGAGCCACATGATGCTACTAACAATGTTGTTAAGATTGATATAGCTACATCATGTGTTGATTTGATCATTGAGAGCATTGAGCAAAGTTCTAGTAGCAAGGGCAAGCAAGTGGTTGAGGCCGATGATTATGATGAGTTTGTCAAGCTCAAGAATGACAATGAAAAGCTTAAGAAAGATCTTAAAGAGATCAAAAGCCACAACACTATTGTGCAAGAAACTCTTGATCATGATGTTGACTTGATCCTTAAGAATGAGAAGCTCAAAGAAGAGAACAAGAAGCTCAAGGAAGAGAAAAACAATGATGCTCTCAAAGAAGAAAACAAGAAGCTCAAATTGGAGAAAGAGCATCTCAAGATTGGATTGAGCAAGTTCACAAGAGGCAAGTATCTACAAAGTGAGCTACTTATGAACACAGTCATGAAGATGGATAGAAGTGGCATTGGGTATTTAGCAAACCAAGAGAAGAAGACTCAAGCTCAACAACAACATAAGTCAAAGCCAAAGCCAAAGAGATGTTTTGAGTGTGGACAAGAAGGTCACTTTGCCCATGAGTGCCAAACTCCACCACCACAACCCTTGCCCAAGCATGCTAGACCTTTTGCCTTCAATGCTCACTACATGCTTAGAAAGGATTCTAGTGGAAAGATGAAAGTCATGTTCGTAGGACCTCCAAACAAGAATAGGCCTAAGAAAATTTGGGTTGTGAAGTCACTTGTTGAGAAGGTGAAGGGCCCTCAACAAGTTTGGGTTCCTAAAGCTTGATCTCTTGTGTGTAGGTGAACTACAAGACCGATGGAAGTCATTGGGTTATTGATAGTGGTTGCACACAACATATGACCGGTGATCCTCGTATATTCACCTCACTAGATGAAGAAGTACTTGGGCAAGAAAGAATCACATTTGGAGATAACTCAAAGGGCAAGGTCAAAGGATTTGGCAAAGTGGCAATATCAAATTATCATTCCATCTCCAATGTGCTATATGTTGCTTCATTGAGTTTTAACTTGCTATCCGTTTGACAATTGTGTGATCTTGGCATCCAACCGCATATTCTTTCAAAAGTTCCTTGGCAAGACACCTTATGAATTGCTCAATAGGAAGAAGCCGAACGTCTCCTTCTTTAGGATGTTTGGTTGCAAATGCTACATCTACAAGAAGCGGCAACACCTAGGAAAGTTTCAAAGACGTTGTGATATTGGTTTTCTTGTCGGTTACTCATCAAAGTCCAAAGCATATAGAGTATTTAATCATGCCACCAGCTTGATTGAAGAAACATATGATATGGAATTTGATGAATCTAACGGCTCCCAAGGAGCACATGAGAATCTTGATGATGTAGGTGATGAACCATTGAGGGAGGCCATGAAGAATATTCCAGTTAGAGACATCAAGCCTAAAGATGATGAAGATGATGTACAAGTGATTGATCCACCTTCTTCATTAAGTATGCCACAAGATGGTGATAAAGATGGAAGAGTAGAAAATGAAGATACTCATGTCTCCCATGATCAAATGGTGGTACAAGCACAAGATGTTGATGCTCCACAACCTCCTCCTCAAGTGGTCAACAGAAGAAATATACCTCTACTATAAGATCATCCACAAGATCTCATCATAGGGAGTCCATCAAAGGGTTTAATGACTCGCTCACAAAAACTTGCTTTATTTATTGCTCATCACTTTTTTGTCTCTTGCTATGAGCCTACCAAGGTAGAAGAAGCTCTTCAAGATCCAGATTGGATAAATGCCATGCATGAAGAGTTGAACAACTTCACCCGCAATGAAGTTTGGACTCTTGAAGAGTGGCCAAAAGGTGCAAGAGTCATTGGAACAAAGTGAGTGTTTCGCAGCAAGCAAGATGATCAAGGTGTAGTTGTGAGGAATAAGGCAAGACTAGTTGCAAAGGGGTTCTCTCAAGTTGAAGGATTGGATTTTGGAGAGACCTTTGCACCGGTTGCAAGACTAGAAGCCATTCGTATCCTCCTTGCATATGCATCACATCATGAAATGAAACTATATCAAATGGATGTGAAAAGTGCATTTTAAATGACTTTATTAATGAACTAGTCTATGTTGATCAACCTCCCAGGTTTGAAGACCCTAGATATCCTAATCATGTTTATTAGTTGTCTAAGGCATTATATGGGCTTAAGCAAGCCCAAGAGCTTGGTATGAGCGTCTTCGGGACTTCCTCATTGAGATGGGCTTCACCATTGGAAAGGTCGACACCACACTATTCACCAAGAAGCTTGATGGGCACATCTTCATTTGTCAAGTGTACATTGATGATACATCTTTGGATCATCAAATGAAGATTCTTGCAAAGAGATTGGTGATTTGATGTCAAAGGAGTTTGAGATATCAATGATTGGAGAGCTTACATTCTTTCTTGGTTTTCAAGTCAAGCAAATGAGAAAAGGGATTTTCATCTCTCAAGAGAAATATACAAATGATCTTCTCAAGAGATTCAAGATAAATGAATGTAAGCCAATCAAGACACCAATACCAACTAATGAACATCTCGACCTAGATGAGGGAGGTAACACGGTTGATCAAACTCTCTACCGCTCTATGATTGATAGCTTTCTATATTTAACTGCATCTATGCCCCACATCATGTTTAGTGTGTGTATGTGTGCTAGATTTCAAGCTAATCCTAAGGAAACTCATTTGATAGCCGTTAAAAGAATCCTTAGGTATCTCAAGCACACACCAAGCACTGGTCTTTGGTATCTCAAAGGAGCTATATTTGAATTAGTTGGCTATTCCGATTCAGATTATGCCGGTTGCAAAGTTGATAGAAAAAGCACATCTGAAGGGTGCCATTTGCTTGGTAGATCACTTATGTCTTGGTCCTCCAAGAAACAAAATAGTGTGGCCTTGTCCACCGCCGAAGCAGAATATATTGCCACGGGTGCTTGTTGTGCACAAATACTTTATATGAAACAAACTTTGCTAGACTATGGTGTAGTTCTAGAAAAAGTACCTCTTTTGTGTGACAATGAAAGTGTGGTAAAACTTGCAAATAATCTGGTTCAACACTCTCGCACCAAGCACATAGATATCCGCCATCACTTTCTTAGAGATCATATTGCTAAAAATGATATATCATTAGAAGGTGTAAGGACCGAGGATCAATTGACGGATATCTTCACTAAACTGCTAGATGAGGCAACTTTTTGTCGATTGTGGAATGAGCTCAATGTTCTTGATTTTAGTAACTTCACAAAAAATGAGCTTGTGTTGTCCCTTGCATTGCATTGTAATATATAACATGTTTAATTTTTGGTAATGCATATAGGGCTTGTCTAACATGGTTAAGATAACCGTAGTAAAGCGTGTGAAGAAGCTTAACCTTGGATCAAACTTGGCAAGTAACTAGATTTATCTTCAAGTATTGCATTGCATATGCATGAATGTTGTTTTGTCATTTATCTTCAATTGCCCTCTTATTGCCTATTTTCCTAAAAAGAATTATAGCCTAAGGCAAAATATTTTGAAAAACTCGAGGGTTTGAGAGAGGTCACTCATATCAGTCCCAATTGGTGTTTATTTGGATCTTATTGGAGTTGGGACTCGATTGGGAACAGGCAGCATGAAGGACTTTGAAGATTTGCTGAAAAAAGAGTGACCGAACACTGCACCGGACTCTGATGTCCAGTGTCCGGTCAGTTCACAAGAGGTGAACCTGATGCGAAGGAGTGACCGGACACTAAAACACTGTTCTCCCAGCGTCCGTTCAGGTGGTGATCCAGCGAATTTTTTACAATTTGGCCTTTTTTTGAAAGTTTCTCACAAATAGACCCCTGGCAGAAAGAATTCAGGAAATAGACCCTTAGCTCGGCGCCATTGATGCTGGCGCCGAGCTCGGCGCCACCGTCACTGGCGCCAAGCTCCTGGGCATGGTCGGTGACCTGCCAGGGGGCTCGGCGCCATAGTGACTGGCGCCGAGCTCAGCGCCAGTCACTCTAGCGCCGAGCTCGAAAATATCTACCAAGCCCACGTCGGTCCTCTCTCTTCCTCCTCTCGCGCCCTAGCCATGCCGATGCCACCGCCCTTGCCCGCGCCGCTGCCGTGCTCACGCCTCGCCACTGAGCCCGCGCCGCCGTGCCTGCTTCCGTGCCCGCTCCCACGCCATGCCGCGCCAAGCCTACGCCACGGCTGCCCCCCCCCCCCCCCCCCCCTCGCCCCCTGCCCCGCGCCGTGCCCCTCGCCGCTCTGAGGCCACGCCTGCTCTTGTGCCCGAGGCCATGCCTCTGCTGTCCTCGCCTTACCCTCCACCGTCGGCCCTTGGTTGCGCTCGTCGAGCCAGACTCGCTGCGCGTAGCCCCGGCCATCCCGCCCTCGTCGCGCGCCACCGATGTCGTCTACCGTGCCACCGCCGGCCTGAATCTTTAGCCTGACCCACGCCCATCGTCCACCGACCCAGATAGGTAAAAATTATGAATATGCAATGTACCTACTTAGTTGGTATTTATTATTTATTAGTTAATGTGATGACTCAGGTAGTTGATTTAGTTAGTGATCTAGTGAGATATATATGTAGATAGATAGAAACATAGACACATAGGCACATAGATATAGTTAGATAGCTACTTAGATATGTAGTTACATTTTTAGTTATCTACATATGATCTAGCTATTTAGTGAGTACATTGTAAATATATTCGTAGTTATTATCTTGATTACTTAGTTTGTAGTTAGAAAGTATTTGTTAGGTACTATCTATCATCTAGTTTGGACTAAAGGACATGTGTTTCGTTACTTATTTGAAATAGATGGACAATCTAGTGACCATATATCATGGAGGCACCATTGAAAGCGATCGCTATGGATATGTTGAGTTTCTTGACATTTAAAGCGTGCCTGTGCTATTCAATGATAGGCCTTTATTTAGTGACATGGTTGCAAGGGCTCAGGAGGAGCTACATTATCTTGGAGATGATGGCATTGCAGTTGATGGTGTACTGCACCTAGGTTGTCCTTCGAACATCTTCAGGCGAATGATCTCAATTGGTTGTGGATCAGTGGGAGAACTATGTAAGATCAGCTATGAAGAGTCAGCTGCAATGTTGGATGTGGTTGTGCGTCGGGTGTTAGTTGATCCCATCCCTCATGGGTTTACCCCAACAATGGATCATTAGGCATACATCGACCCTCCCATTCCAAAACCTTACCTGCATGTGCAGATTGTACCTACAGTTCCCGATGCTCAATTTGCCCCAAATGCGGTATTTGGAGATGGTTGTCAGACTCATTTTTCTATGGCAGATCCTCCTTATGAGATCCCTTTGACATAGAATCATCCGAGTAAGTGTTTTAACTGCATGGTTTTTGGGAGCTTACCCCATTCCTTATATCTATTTCTTTCATTCTTTCCTCATTTCTGTAATGATGTTGCAGGAGACATTCCTGAGAATGTGGATGTGCCCCCTATTGCTGCGCAAGTGCAGTTTGGAGATGAATTCCGTGGGTCAAATAGTGTTGAAATTATGCATGATTCGGAGCCATATGAGATGGCTAGGGCTCTTGATTCTGATGACGATCGCCCTGTTGGAGAGCTGATGGAGAGTGACATTGAGATGATGAGGCATATTTTTCCTGGCCACCGTGATCCTAGAGTTCATGAGTTTAGCGATCTTGCTCATTCCGATCAGGCGTTTGTAGAAGGATGTGATGATGAGCTCTTAGAAGCTCTTGAGGCCGGTCCTAACATGGTAATTGAGAATGGGAGGGTGTTCAATGACCTCCCTACTTTAAAGAGGTGGCTACAGGCTTTTGCAGTGATATGAAAGAGGCCTTATAGAGTATTGCATTCATATGTGGAGCGTCGTTATACAGTTGTGTGTGACAAGGAACGCTACCCATGGAGGGTTTGTGCAAGGAAGCAACAGGTAACTGAAAAATGGAAGATCACAAAAGTTGTTGGGCCACACAATTGTACTGACCATGAGCTAACACTGAGGTATCGACAGTTGACATCTACCCTCATTGCCAAGCGGTTGATAGGAATTTCATAGGGAGAACCCAACATGAAGGTGAGGACAATTATCAAGACCGTTGAAGCATTGTATGGAGGATATGTGATAACTTATGGTAAAGCTTGGAGGGCTAAGCAGCGAGCATGAAAGATGATATATGGGGACTGGGAGGATGGGTATGAGCAGCTGCCGGTTCTTTTCAATGCAATGAAAGCGGTGAATCCAGGCGTGCATTATGAGTACATCCCAAAACCTAATGCATGGAAGGATGGGAGGCAGATATTCTTCCGTGTCTTCTAGTGCTTCCCTCAGTGTGTCGAGGCCTTTAGGCACTGTTGTCCCATCTTCTCCATTGATGGTACGTTCTTGGTTAGCAAATACCAGGGCACACTTCTTATAGCCATATCCTATGACGCGAACAACAAGTTGGTTCCTTTGGCATTTGCCTTGATTGAGAAGGAGAACAATGACAATTGGGGATGGTTCTTGAGGCTAGTCCGGATACGCATGGTTGGGCCTAGCAGGGATGTTGGCCTCATATCTAATAGGCATTAGGGCATACTTAATGCCATGCGAGAGCAGATAGAGGGGTATGCATCGTTGCACCATCGTTGGTGTACTCGGCACCTTGCTGAGAATCTACTCCGGAAGGATGGTGTCAAGGGTAACTTTGATCTATTCTAGGAGGTTGCTCAATAGCTTGAGGACAAGTACTGTAAGGAAAAGTTGGAGTAGGCCAGAACCGCATCAAATGCAGAAGGTAGACAATGGCTCACAGGTTTGATGAGGGATTTGGAGAAATGGACGAGAGCTCACGACGCCGGTGGCTGGAGGTACGAGTTTCAGTGTAGCAACATGGCAGAGTCATTCAATAAGTTGCTATTGGGGATACATGGTATGCTCATGAATCCAATCGTTCAATTCACCTTCTATAAGCTTGTTGCCTGGTTCAACAATAGACACACCCATGCATTGCAGTTGCGGAGTGATGGAGAGATATGGGCTCCGAAACCAAAGGCACACCTAGAGAAGGCAAGAGAAAGGGCTAGCACACATGAGGTTGCATGCTTTGACCATGCCATAGGGACTTATCCGGTTGAGCATAGGGGTGGTACAATGTCCGATGGCGAGGTCCGAGAGTCGAGGATACATGTGGTTGTCCTCCAAGATTTCAAGTGCACTTGTGGTAAACCAAGGCAATACCACTTTGTATGTTCTCATTTGGTGGCAGCAGCTAGGCATTGCAACTATAATATTGAGAGGAGGATACCTCACGAGTTTAGTGTCGACACGCTTGTGAACACATGGAGCCCCCGCTTCGTGCCTTTTCGAGACCATGGAGAGTGGCCTCCATATGATGGGCCAAAGTACATTGCGGATCCAGCTTACTGTTGGAACAAGCGTGGATCAAGGCAGAGGACGAGGCACAAAATGGTTATGGATCATATACCCAGAAGAACTAGGCATGGGAGAGGAACTCCATTTGTTACTGATCCCGAGGAATACGAGTGTGGCAAGTGCGGTAGACTTGGCCACAACTCACGAAGTTGCCGTTAGCAGATTAGTGAGGTAGGACTATTGGTTTATATTATTATTTATATTTATCTTATTCATATATTTAATTATGCATGTCTCAATTTATGCTTGTATTTGTGTCAATTACTTATACATTTCTAAGTTCATGTTTCATTGTATATTGGAATTCTAATTCATTAACTTTTTTGTAGGATGGAGCAATTCCACCTGCTCGACCCGACGTACGAGGCGACCCACTGAGGACGTCTCGTTGCGCTGGGGCAGGTAATAATCTATAAGTTTTATTCATACATGTGTTCGTGAAGTAACAGGTGACTATGTTTTATTCGATGTAGGACCTTCCGCACCTTCGTTCTAGGACCCACAGTGGGTTCTTGGACATTCGGTACGACGATAGGTACACTCCTTTCCGGCAAAGAGCTAGCCTTGATGTCATCTCTTTTCAGGTTCATCGTGGGTTGCCCAAGTTCAACTCAGCGGCAATAACTGCATTGGTAGACAGGTATTAAAGTGAATCATTGCCTCCATTCATGGCCATTTGTTCATATGATTGACTTTTTAACAAGTAATCTTGCTTTGTCTTAAATATAGGTGGCGGCTGGAGACTCACAGCTTCCACCTACCTTTCGGGGAGATGACAGTCTTGCTCTAGGACTGTCAAAAGATGCTAGGCCTAAGGATTCATGGGAACCCAGTCACCGGGCAGTGCAGGTCAGAGGGCTAGAGAGCACGAGTGGAGGCCTTCCTTGGGAGTGAGCTTGGCGAGCAAGGGGCTTGCACTTCTGGAGTTCCCATCTCCTGGCTACGTGTAGAGTTCACATAGTGCTCTGAGGAGGCAGATGAGGAGACGGTTGGGTACTACTACCGGGCGTCGATCCTACACCTTTTTGCTTGCGTTCTCTTTCCCGACACCATGGGTGACAGTGCGTCCTGGATGTGGATCCACTGCCTCAGTGACTCAGACCAGGTGGGTCAGTATAGCTGGGGCTCTATAGTCTTATGTTTTCTATACCGGCAGCTATGCGAGGGGTGTTGTCAGTCTACGTCCAACCCGTCACTTGGTGGATGCATGTACCTGTTACAGCTGTGGATGTGGGCTCATCTTCTAGTTGGTCGTCTAGATGTTCTGGCTCGTCGTGAGTGGTTCCAAGGTCAGCCTCCAAGTCACTAGCCAATGTGGGCGTACCTTTGGGACTAGGTTAGGGTTTCGCACACAAGGATAGACTAGGCGTACATTGAGTACACGAACGAGCTAGATACACTGACGGCGTCTAGTGTAAGTAAATTTTATTTTCCATGCTACTTTGAAAAGGATTAGTATACCATCTAACATCTTATTTGGACATGTTGCAGGTGGAGTGGGAGCCATATGGTGGAGAGGACACACTTCCTTTTCAGCTAAGCAACGTCTGTGGGGTCGACGACGACTTCTATAGGATGAGGTGCCCTCTAATCTGCTTCTATGCTATCGAGTACCACCTACCAGATAGGGTTGCACGCCAATTTGGAGTGAGACAGCTTTGGCCTATGGCTCTGTTCTCGACTGGCGTTGACTTACACAAGTAAGTGTTTTGATATTTCAAATGTCTCATGATGATGGTCCATTTCTATTAATATGGTGCATGTACGAGGATTCATGTAACGATGACATACGTGCAGGTTGGATCATCAGAGGAACAAGAAGATTTTTGACTAGGAGAGGCACCACCAGTCCTACATTGAGGAATGGGAGGAGATGCATGACAACATGGATGATAACAACGAGCCACACACGAACCGTGAGTTTAGGCGGTACCAAGCTTGGTACCAGCATGCGACACGGTGTAGGCTGAGGCTATAGTGGACCAAAGCTGACTACGCCGACATCAAGTCCTCCGACGATGAAGACACGACGTATGACCAGTCGACTCATGCAGGAAGGTAGGTGCAGGCAGGACCAATCTTGGATAGAGTGGTAAGCCAATCGCCTTATTTTTGTACGTTAAGTTACATAACAATACATTCGGCATTCTTGGATCGACATTAGGAGTTATCTATTGTAGTTAGTGCAACCTTCGAGCCGTATAACCCTTCTAATAAGTTAGATTCTTGTACAAAAGAAAACAAAACTAAATGCTATCTGTTCAGAAGTATTATTATTGAGAACTTTGTTTAGGGCAATACACTAAAATGCTCAGTTGAAGAGATCAAGCGCGTTTGGCCGAGAGTCAATGATGACTACATACTTGGCTTCCTAGATGTAAGATTAAAAATATTCTTTCAAATATATCATTAATATGTTATATTCTTTCAGTTAACATAGTTTTGTACAACAGAGGCTGTCACATCATCTACGCCATGCGGCTGGTCGTTGTGGTTGCAGGATAGACACGACGCAAGATGTGTACATTCCTTCCGCAGGAAGAGGAGGCTTGGGTTCCTCTAGTCAAGCAACTACAGGGGATGGGGACAAGGATGAGGAGGACGATGACGACGATGACATGGACAAGAGGCATGATGAGCTTGGCCCCTCTCAGCTCCATGACGCTCCCTCGACTCATCCTACACCGCCTCTAGGCACTAGGCGACGTCGTCCGCATGACCCTTACACTCTAGGCACCAGCGCTCTGGGTCACAAGGGTAAGGGCAAGAGTAGGAGGCAGTGAGGGATGTGGTAGGTGTTAGTATGAACTATTATGGATTTTGTATTTACTTTTCTGTAACTATTCGGGATTGTATGGACATTGTGGACTATTTAGACTTTGCATGACATATTATGTTGGTTGTGATATTCATTGTGGTTGCATTATGCTCCTTGGATGATTAAATGTTTGGAATATATATTGATGTCTCTGTTTGTAACTGTGGATGCTTGTGATCTATGGTCATCTAACTTCTCCTCCTCATACCTTGCACGAGCCACCTCTGTGGCATGTTCCCCGCTGCAACCAATCCCTTCATATATAAAATGCAATCAGTTAGCAACGTGATTATATTACATTTAAAACCAGGCAACAAAAAAAGGTTTTCAAGCACTCACTGGCACATAATGTAGCAACATGCTCATTCAAGACCTACATCTATACTCTTGTCTCCTCCCTTGCCTCATTCCTTGCCCTCTCCTCCTCTAACACCATCCACCTCTCTAATCCCTATTTGTTAAGCCCAACATCGATCGGGTTACAAATACCGCGCTGTCTAGCAAACTCATGCATCTTTTCTTTGTGATGTTTAACGAATAGGTTGACGTAGTCAGGTCCATATCCCCTCTTCCGTGCAATTAGTTGCCTCTTCTTCAGTTCATCCAAGAACTTAGCTTGACCATCATAACATTCCCAACTACATTTCCTAGTGCTCTGTTCAAAAGAAATATTATATCATATATGTCTTAGCAAAACAAACAAAATACGATTTCATGTTTACCAGAAAAATAACGAACCTCATCATACTCAATCATATGGCCGCAATAATGGCCCATTCCAAGCTCTGAAGGGACTAGGCCATAGTTGGATTTTACACCACATTCGCACATGACAGGAGGTGCTTTGTAGATTACCCTTTCTTTCTTCTTTTCCTTAACCCTTCGTGGTTCTTCCGGCCATTGGTTCTTAGGACCATACAACCACTCCTTGAAACGACACTTCGCCATTGAAAACACCTAAATAATGAGACATTAGTACATGAACACATATAGCTCAAGATTTTAACACATACACTTTGCACTTACTTCATGCTTGTTTGGACACACAAACTCCAACGTATTCTCAGGGTTTATCATAGCTCGATCTCCGCAATCGCACAGAGAAGGTTCCTCGAGTCATCTAACTATGGCTAGGTGCTTCTCCTTAGCCATCATTGCCGGAGGGTTAGGGGGGTGAAACCCACCGCTTGAAGTGCTCACGTGGATGTCTCCCTCTAAACCAATCGTCAAAAAAGTGGTACCTAGAATCAAACTTGTCTGCAGCATCGATCCACTGAAAGAAAAAGCACCTCTCATGGTCCTACACAACGAGATTCCAACAAAATATTAGTACCATACTTACACAAATAAAGAAAAAAGATAGTGCAAACAATTTCTTACATTAAACCGACTACACGTGTAGAAGCAATGCGTGGCTGTGTCCAGATGTTTCGATTGAAAAACATGGGTTAGGAAACCATAGTCACAGTTAGGGATAGGAAGGTCAGGAGGGACGGGGGCATCTTTGCTAGACGTGTCAGGGTATAATTCTCGAGGACGACCCCGTTTTCACCAAAACTCCTCCCAAAACATTTCTTACATCTAACAAAATAGATATAATTTAACAAACATAAATTAAAACATCACAAATAAATATCAATGAGAACCATAACTACAATACAACCAATTTCATTCTAAGAACCAAAAGCAGTTAACATTAAACCCTAAACCTAGGGTTTCCCATTTGATGCACAACCATGAACCCATAACATAACTACATGTGCCTAGGTTTGCTAGCTTTTCCATGCCTTGGCATCATCCTATGGTTGTATAATATATATATTGAGGGATACAATGAAACCCTAAGTGATGACGATTCTTAGGTTTAAAAATCTGACTAATATATACCGAATCGATGCGAAAAAAACGAGGAGGTGAGCGACGATACCTTGCTCTCAAAGATCTATGGATCAAATCAAGGTTTTCAATGTCCAATATGTCGATTCATGAGGTAGGGTGAAGTGGGGAGAGAAAAACTTGAGAGGGAGGAGAAAGTAGAGGAAGAACGCTCGGGCAAGAAGGTTGGGCCAGGGTTAAATGCAGGGAGCTCGGCGCCACTCACTACGGCGCCGAGCACGGTGCCAAGATCTACGACGTCGAGCTCGGTGCCAGTCACTGTGGCGCTGAGCCCCCTGGCAGGTCACTGACCGTGCCCAGGAGCTCGGCGCCGAGCTCGACGCCAGCATCAATGGCGCCGAGCTAAGGGTCCATTTCCTAAATTCTTTCCGCTAGGGGTCTATTTGTGAGAAACTTTCAAAAAAAGGGCCAAATTGTAAAAAATTCGGTGATCCAGCGTCCGGTCGATCGAAGATGATGAAGGCAGCTTGCACCGGACTCTGGCTACGTCTAGTCAGTGTTCACCGGACGCGTCCAGACACAATTCCAGGGGATTTGGGTCTCTCTAGAATCGACCGGACGCTAGGTGGCAGCATCCGGTCGCTGACACCAGAGCATCCGGTCAGTAGAAAACATGTGGGATTCAATCTCTTATCTCGTTTCCTTTTCTATCATGGTTGGGGGACCCCTTATAACCATACAGCATCATGACCTTGCCCTAGAACTGTCGCCTCTCTACCACGCCATTGCTCCCTACGTCGTGCCCGCGTCATCACTCCCTGCGCCCTACTCATGCCGCCGCCCGCAGCACCCCGCATCGCCACAACCTATCTGTGCCGCTGCACCCGAGCCGCGCCATCGCGTCGCCGTTTCCTTAGCATAGCTCCCACGCCAGCATCGCCTCCCTGCTCTATTTTAGCATTGGAGTCCCTACCGCTGGTCCTCGTCGACCAGCAAACCCTAATCTCTAGTTGCCAACCTGTTGGTTCCCCGTTCCATTCCTCTCCTCATCGTTTCGCCGGTTCATCAGGTAGCAAGCCTCGTTTCCAATTTCGTACCTAATTGCTTGCTTCCTGGGGTTTTGTATCTCTAGATGAATAATTATAATTATCTGTATATCCTCTATTCTATCACGCAGCGAGTCGGTGCCATTGAGGTCCTATTTGCAGTTGTGAGTCAACTCGGGACCAAGCTCGCGAGTATAGATAGAGGCCAAGCCTTGAAAGTGACAGTTGGTAGTTGATCTTCGTCAGCGATAGTTGTTCTTTTCAGATCCATCAGATGGTTTGTGTCAAGAATGTTGGAGGAGGTCTCGGTGATGAGGATCTGAGACACCCGCCTCGCTTGCCTATAGATCCAAAAGGCAAGGCGACAAAGAAACTTGCAACAAAGAAGCAAAAGTATCTAGATGCAGACACAACTAGAGCAGCCGTAGTTATAGCAGCAATAGAGCGTGCAGAGGCAGGAGGTGCTAGGAGTGGAGTCTAGATCACAGATCAGCTCTCTCCTACTAGAGCCGCACTTGAGCAGGTTGAGCGTCGTCATGGTGGTCTAGCTGGGACTGTCATAGTTGTGGGACGGCAAGTAGTCTTGGATGAGAGTTAGCCTCAAGGGGGTCACAGCAAGAGCCACAGCTAGTAGCATAGACTCAGGAGGGAGAGTAGGCCGTGGAGATAGAGCAGGCACCTCAGCCACAGCTTCATCGCTCTAGACGTACCCATGTGCCAGTCACTCTGAGGTCAGAGACTCAGCAGAGGGGTTCACATCCACCACCTAGACCACAGGGTCTGCCCCTAATGACCCACATGGATTTGAGCGCCGCCACGGCCAAGAGGTTCAGCAGCTCAGATTTGTGGATTTTGAGCAGTGGTTTCCACCGAGGGGGGATGAGCGTGCTTTAGAGGGCTTCTACACACCTCTACAGGAAGATTTCTATAATGCATATCTTAACAGTGGGGCTGTATTCAGATCTCAGAAGGTGTGTAACATTGAGACCATTGTTGCGGCAGCTGGAGAGCACATTCGCCCCTACCTATCTTACCTACCAGGGCTAGTAGATTTACTTGGATGGACTTGATTGTATGTTCTATCTTGGGTCCGTCAGTTCTATGCTTCTCTCTAGATTGACCCATAGCACAGATTCATACACTTTGCATTCAGTGCTAGAGATTACAGGCTGATGAGCACTAGGGTCAGAGAGATACTTAGGCTTCAGGAGCAGCCCGTCCGGCTACATGAGGTTTGCTATGGACAGACAGTACCCCCCAAACGTCCTCATGGCAGTATGGTGCCCCCTATAGATCTAGTCCGCCACTGCTTCACAGAGCCATTCGGTGAGGGGTCTAGCAGGACACCCAGTGATCTCACTCCCACTGCTAAAGTGATTGATGCCATTATGAGGACACTGCTTCCAAGGATGGGGTATCGCGAGGACTTGACTCACATATAGTTGTGGTTACTAAACTATCTGATGTAGCAAATAGTGTTTGATATTTGGGATCTCCTTCTATCAGAGATGGAGGATACTATTGTAGAGGGGTTTAGGGGTCACAGGCAGCTACCGTATGCTCACTAGATTACATTCTTGATCCATAGGGCAGTTACTGTGAGGCCACCAGAGATGCTGGCAGAGTACAGTGGTGCCACTACAGAGTTTCCTGCATACAACATGACTCAAATGATTCAACATAGTGCAGTGAGGACACCCAGCTAGCTGAGCCGACGACCAGAGGTGCTAGAGACTGCAGCTCAGTAGGATGAGACTATCAGGGGCATAGCAGCCATAGAGGAGGAGTAGCTTGATGCTCAATAGGAGGGGATGGTCGAGAGCGACCCTAGTGACAGCTCAGATGAGGACTACCGGGATATTCCTCAGATGCCTCCATGTCAACATGACCATGAGGCCGATAGCTCTAGTTCAGCTCCACCTGCACTGTAGACAGACCCCGCTCTACTTGCCATACTCAAGCGGATGAGACAGGATCAGGCACGCCAGGCTCAGGAGATCGCCGCTATGTTTACACAGTTTTAGACTTGGCAGGATGAGTTTCAGGGGCAGCAGCAGGCCATACAGCAGTAGCAGCAGGCCATGCATCAGCAGCAGCTCCTCATGCAGCAGCAGCTCCTTGGATTTATGCAGCATGTAGTGATAGCTATTGGGGTTCCACCGCCACAGCCTTCACCCCAGCTTGGTCAGCTTGCCACCACTTCTATGACTCCAGCTTTATAGCCTAGTGGGCTTCAGAGTCAGGGACAGCCACCAGCACAGTTTGCTTTACCTACAGAGCAAGTGTCCTAGTGGTTTGCTTCGCTCATGTTAGCCCTGTAGTTCACACCTCTCTAGACAGGTTTCACACCGGCTTAGACTTCCTCGCTACTAGTGCCAGACACGTCAGTCTCTAGGAGTCCTGGAGCGACTTTTGGTGAGTTGACAGGGCAGCCTACTCCGCCATATTTGCATGTCCTAGGTCCTTCTATAGTTGCACTTATTACCAGGACTACAGAGACGCTCCCTTCCTTAGTGGCATCATCAGAGCCAGCTACTCCAATCATACCTGCACAGTCTACAACAGCTCCAGTTGTCGATCCAACCCAGACTGCTTCAGCGTCGCTTCCAGCTATAGAGGGTCAGACAGCTCAAAGCTCTAGGTCAGATGATGATGGCACTAAGTTCCAGCTTGCTCCTCGTACCTCAGTGCCCAACTCATCTGTTGCAGCCCCGTCGACCGACCCTTAGGTTTTGGTGTTTGACGCCAAAGGGGGAGAGGGATCGAGTATGATAGTCTTAGGGGGGCGACATATCTAGGGAGAGCTTAGTTTATCTATTAGACTATCTATTATATTTGGTTTTTATGTGTGATACACTATTATACATTCGTGTGGGCATTCGTGTGTTTACTTTTATGCATCAAACTATATCTATGTGATAGTGATATCTACGTAATCGTGATATATGACATGTGTACTCTCTACTTTAAATTATTTATATGTCATATCACTTGTGCTATGCTCATTTGCTTTGCTTCCGTGTTTCACTCCGATGCAAATGAGCTTTATTACTTGTACTCATGCTTATTTCATATCTTTTTAGTACATCATGTTGGCTTGGGTCATATAAGCTTGTCTAACTCTTTTGTTCTTATTGTCAAAAGCTTATATGAACCAAGCATGTTAAAAACCTCAACTCGTTCACATACTCGAGGTAGTATTGTCATCAATCACTAAAAAGGGGGAGATTGAAAGCATCTAGACCCCTAGTTGGGTTTCGGTGATAAATGACAATACACGATTACTATGACTAATGTGTGTTTTACAGAGGCAATTAAGTTAGGTCATGGTAATGGAGATCAATTGGGCTATCATGGTGCTCATGCCCCTATGATGGAAATCATTTTGGTTTTCAAAGGATGGACGACAAGGTTAATGATGGACTAGTTCTAAGTGTCGATTGGAGTTGAAGAGACACTTAAAATAGTTTAGGACTTTGTTTTTTCTTTGGTCGTACTATTAAGGGGGGTATGGATGGGTAGCTTGACCTAGGTGAGTCTAGTGGGTTAGGTGTGGTGCACACCTGCTAAACTAGCACTATATAGCTCCTAAAAAGCCCTTAGATCCATTGGAGCAAATTTCATTCACGTACGTTCGAAAGTTAGAAGTGAATGGAGGGTCAAATACTGACTGGACGCTGGCTTCGGTGTGACCAAACGCTGGTGCAGAGTTCGGTCAGTTCATTTGATCAATGTGAAGTCGTCTAGAAGTGACTGGACGCTGAGAGGTGAAGTGACTGGACGTTGAGGACCAGCATCCAGTCGACTCCAGTATGGTTCCAGAGAGGGAAAATCATGACCGGATGCGTTCGGTCAGTGCTGACCGGACGCTGGCCAGCGTCCGGTCACACTTTAAACACTAGAGTTCGGGGTGAACTGACCGGCGCGTCCGGTCAACATGACCGGAGCGTCTGGTCACCCCGCAGAAGCACATAACAGTTCGTTTTTCAGCCCATGTTATAAATACTTCCTCTATTCGTGTGTGGAGAGACTTTTGCTCATTTCAATAGCTGAGAAACACCTTTGAGAGTGCCAAGAAGAGCAAGGTCCTAGTGAGGTGATTGAGATTTGAGAATCCCAAAGAGAGCCCTCATTAGTAAGATCAAGAGTAGCAAAGTGTGCATCCACCCTTCTTATTAGGCTTGTTGTGGTTAAGTGAGAGTTCGTGCTTGTTACTCTTGGCGATCACCATCACCTAGAGGCTTGGTGGTGATTGGGAGCTTGGTGATCATCCGGTGGAGTTTGTGGATGACCCAACTCAAGTTATGAGCGGTTGTGGGTGATTTATCGCGACGGAGTGTCGAAGAATCAACCTGTAGAGAGCACTTGATTCTTGCGTGAATCAAGGGGGAGCTATACCCTTGCGTGGGTGCTCCAACGAGGACTAGTGGGGAGTGGCGACTCTCCGATACATCAGCAAAATATCGTCGCGTTCCTCCTCTCTTTATTTTGAGCATTTACTTTGAGTAATTCAATACTTGTCTTTACATTCATAGAATTGCCATGTTAGAGTATGATTGATACTTAGGTTGCAAGACCTTTTGTGCGATAGAACCTTAGAAACACTTTCTAGGCACAAGGGGTTAATTGGGCTAACAATAAGATTTAATTATTGCAAAGAAATTTAGAATTAGTCCAATTCAACCCCCCCTCTTGGGCATTATAATCCTTTCAGGCACACCCACCTATTTAGCTAAACTTTTTTTTTTCTTGTGGCTTAAAAAATCTCCCTTGATATTCTTGAAAGTTTAGAATACCAATCAGATTATAAAACCCATAATGGGCCAACTAAACGACCTGCTGAGCTAGGGAGCTGACGATTATGAAACTATGGGATTGTTTTTTATTATATTTTTGTAATATACAAAAATATAGTAGGAATCTCGTTTTTTTTTAAATATACCTAAGTCGTCTTCCAGGTGGACGACAGGTGGACGAAAAGTATCATTCGTCGTCCTATCGCTCTGCTTCCCAGAAAGTATAGAATATGATTTACTTCTAATCGGATTTTCCGTGAAGCATAGCAGAGCGATGGAAGAGTTGTATCCTTGAGATCAAAGGGAGATAGAAGCCTTCATTCAGGGAGGATTCTCTATCCCGAAGATCAGATGAACAAGTATAACTAATTAATTATCCCATAGGATGAAAAGTAAAGAAATAGTTCTAGCGTGGAAACATTAGTTAGAAAAATGATTTTTATAAACCATTCGTTCTAGGGTAGACGAAAGGTACCTTTTATCTAGCAGTTATACAAAAGGTACCTTTTTATTTTACAGGTAGACGAAAAGTGCAGCTATTAGCTAAAATATATTTTACGGTTTTTTCCCAGTGTTTTAGCTATATATTGCAATAACTTAAGTTAGGGGTGAGCCGTAAAAAGAACATGTAAAAAATAAAATTTTACGTGGCCTGTTGTTTAATCGTTTCTATAGAGTGCTACATGTACGTCATACTAGGTACGTTTTGGCCCACGGAAGTATAATTCAAAGCTTATGCAGCCCACGACGGAGGGAGAATTCCGATTTCACGCACAATTTCAGTTTGAACTTATAACGGACTTATTTCTTTTTTTGGTACATGTTTTAAGCCCATGTCAGGTATACGTTTCAGGCCGATAATTCATTTTTTGTTTTCCTATTTATTTCCTTTTTCTATTTTCTTCCATTACGTGGTTTTTTATTTTTATTTTTCCTTTTCCTTTTTCTTTATTTTCATTTTTATTCTTTTTGTTATCCTATTTGATTTTTTTTCTTCATCTTTTTTTACTACTCCTAGGTATAGTATTATTTATTTTTGTAGAAAAGCACATTACTCCTAAACTAGATCATGTAATTTTATTTTCCCTTTATGTTTTTTTCAATATTTTCATGTGTATTTTGAATTGTTCTCACAGTATTGTTGAGATGTTTCATGGTGTGTTATAGTTGTTCTTATGGTATTTATATTTTGTGGTGTATTTTGCAATGTTCTTATAGTGTCCATGAGATTTTCATGGTGTATTTGTTGTTCGTGTAGTATTCATGGATGTCCCACGGTATGTTTTCAAGTTCCTACAACATCCATGAGATGTTTTATGGTATATTTTGGGTGCCTGTGGAGTAACCATGAGATGATCGATGGTGCATTTTTATTCTTTCCACATTCTTCACTAGATGTTTCATGGTGTATTTTTTTATTTCTTTCACCTATTGTTTTCTTTCTTTATTAATTCTTTTAAAATGTCCTCCCATCATGATTTAATTTCCATTTATTTCCTGATACCTTGTATGTTCCTTGTACATCATTAATTCATTGTGATTATCTCATCCATTATTATTTTAATCAAGGGATATTTTAGTTGGCAGTAGAACATTTGTGTTTTAAGGTGAACATTTTCTTTAGAACCTAGAATATTTTTCTCATGAAGCGAAAAAGTTTCTCACCTAAACCTAGAATATTTTTTACCTGGCATGGTACATTTGACTTAGGACATTTTTCTCATGACCTAGGACATTTTACGCATGAAGCTAGAACATTTTTCTGCGAACCTAAAACATTTTTTCTCTTAAATATAGAATATTATTCTTCTGAACTAAAGATAAAGGTGCTAATGGGCTGGAAATCACACGATAACCAGATAAAAATATTTTATAAAGACGCATGGCTCCGTGGTCTCCATCTAGCCTCTTGTTAGTGGCGGTTGTTTGGTGAAGAAGAAGAAGAAGAGAACTAGAGAGAAAGGAATGAACCAGAATAGAAAGAAGAGAACTAGAGAGAAAGGAATGAACCAGAATAGAATTAATAGTTCAGACTTCGAAATCTTTGTTTACAAACCTTTGCAGGGATGTGCTGGCGCCCGGACATTCGACGGGATAGGATTCCATCGGACGGCCGTTTCCCGCGCGCGCCTGCACAGCCTGCACCCCCGTCCGCTAATTCGTTCTGCCCACATGCGCATCGTGTCGTCGTCACGTCCGTACGACTCGCTCACAATCCGCCTCGATTCGACTCCCCCCCGCAGGCACACCCCCACCTCCATCTGTTGGCCCTGCCCCACAGGCGCACCTCGCCCCGTCATGCCCCCGATTTCAAGCTCCGAACCTCATCATACTCAATCATATGGCTGCAATAATGACATATTCCAAGCTCCGAAGGGACTAGGCCATAGTTGGATTTTACACCACATTCGCACATGACAGGAGGTGCTTTGTAGATTACCCGTTCTTTCTTCTTTTCCTTAACCCTCCACGGTTCTTCCGGCCATTGGTTCTTAGGACCATACAACCACTCCTTGAAACGACACTTCGCCATTGAAAACACCTAAATAATGAGACATTAGTATATAAACACATATAGCTAAGATTTTAACACATACACTTTGCACTTACTTCATGCTTGTTTGGACACACAAACTCCAACGTATTCTCAGGGTTTATCACAGCTCGATCTCCGCAATCGCACAGAGGAGGTTCCTCGAGTCGTCTAACTGCGACTAGGTGCTTCTCCTTAGCCGTCATTGCCGGAGGGTTAGGGGGGGTGGAACCCACCGCTTGAAGTGCTCACGTGGATGTCTCCCTCTAAACCAATCGTCGAAAAAGAGGTACCTAGGATCAAACTTTTCTGCACCATCGATCCACTGAAAGAAAAAGCACCTCTCATGGTCCTACACAACGAGATTCCAATAATATATTAGTACCATACTTAAACAAATAAAGAAAAATGATAGTACAAATAATTTCTTATATTAAACCGACTACATGTGTAGAAGCAACGCGCGGCTATGTCCGGATGTTTCGATTAAAAAACATGGGCCGGGAAACCACAATCACAGTTAGGGACAGGAAGGTCAGGGAGAACGGGGGCATCTTTGCTAGACGTGTCGGGGTATAATTCTCGAGGACGACCCCGTTTTCGCCAAAACTCCTCCCGAAATATTTCTTGCATATAACAAATAGGATGTAATTTAACAAACATAAATAAAAACATCACAACAAAATATCAATGAAAACCATAACTACAATACAATCAATTTCGTTATAAGAACCAAAAGCAGTTAACATTATACCCTAAACCTAGGGTTTCTCATTTCATCCACAACAATAAACCCATAACATAACTACATGCAGCTTGGTTTGCTAGCTTTTTCTACGCCTTGAAATGAACCTATGGTTGTATAATATATATATTGAGGGATACAATGAAACCCTAAGTGATGACGATTCTTAGGTTCAAAAATCCGAATAATATGTACCGAATCGATGTGAGAAAAACAAGGAGGTGAGCGAGTATACCTTGCTCTCGAAGATCTACGGATCAAATCAAGGTTTTCAAGGTCCAATATATCGATTCGTGAGGTAGGATAAAGTGGCGAGAAAAAAACCCGAGGAGAAAAAAGAGGAAGAACGCTCGGGGAAGAAGGCTGAGCTGGGGTTAAATGCAGGTGGCTCAGCGCCATTCAGACTGGCGCCGAGCTCGGCGCCAAGATCTACGGCGCCGAGCTCGGCGCCAGAGTGGCTGGCGCCGAGCCCCTGGTAGGCCGTTTGCCCGTGCCCAGGACCTCGGCGCCAGTCACCGTGGCGCCGAGCTAGCTCGGCGCCACTCACGCTGGCGCTGAGCCAAGGGTCCATTTCTGGAATTGTTTCCGCCAGGGGTCTATTTGAGAGAAACTTTCGAAAAAAGGGCCAAATAGTAAAAAATTCGGTCAACTGGTACACTCCTGATCGATGCTCCACTAACTAATGCAATGCTGGATAAGTCGTGCCCTAAGTCGTTTGTGCTGATTTGTACGGCTGATTTGTTGAGAGAGAAAAATACTATATCATAGCTAAGTCAGCTTATAATGACAGCCGAAAAGAGCCTTAGCCTGGAGCCTGTGCACCAGGGTGGGTCAATGTGGCTTCGCCCCTGGTGATGGACTTCCCAGTTAGCACCAGTGAGCCGTCTCCATCGGCTATCCTCTGGATGTAGGACTCTATGTCACCAGGGGCGGATCCAGGGCCCGGGCTGCCCGGGCTGCAGCCCGGGGCGAGTCCATGTAGCCCTTGTAACATATGTGGTGTTTAGCCTAAAAAAATTATGATCTTAATTAGACAAAAGGAGGCCTAGGAAGCAAGATCAGACTGTTTTGAATGTGAATCAACAGCTCAGTCCGGGGCGCAGCCCGGGGCGCAGCCCCGTTCTGGATCCGCCCCTCTATGTCACTATGCACACATAGAGGAATGCAGGATTTAAAGCTCTTGGAATATGTCCTTCCAAGATTGAAGCGATTCAGATACTCAGCGTCACAATTCAGTTCAAGAATCTTTCTCAGAGTATCCTGCTGCACGCGTCTAGCATCACGGTTAGCAACTCAAACTCATCAATGATTTCTTCACTGCTGCAGACTGTCATTGGAACTTGTACGTCAGAACCTTAGCACCTGCTTGTGCTGAAGAGGAAGGTCTGCAAATATCCAAATCGGAATAAAACAACCACATAAACCACTTGAAGAAGCTAGTCGAAAAAAAAACCACTTGAAGAAGCATTGCTGCAAAGAAAATTTAAATCGAATGCCTGGAAGTTATAAAGGGAAAGACTATCGATTCAGGACATCAGTCTGTTCGGTTGGCTGGTTCGTATCGTTGCTGGTTCATGAAGAAGTACTGCTGGCTGGTTTGTGTGAGAGAAAAATACTGTTCCGGCTAGAAATTTACGATCGTTTATGATAAGCCACAGCCAAACGAACAGGCTGCTAGAATTACATGTTATTCATGTGCATCATTCTACATATCTAAGACTGAGCTGGATCCAGCAGTATACTTGGGGTCAGTACTAGAATGGAAAGGGAGTACAAGCAACTTCATAACCGACAAATTAGGCTACATATCATGAACTTTGCCATGAAATGGGTGGAGGAAACAAACATGTGGATACCTAACAAAGCCAACGACCAAAGAAGGCAATCTTTATGAATACATGTCAGTGGACGACAGAAAAGTAGCGAGTCTTCACATACAAAAATAAAGGGAGAAATGGACGCCCACTTCTACTGAAGGGTGAGAGTCTTGATCTCATGATGTCCTCCTATCCAAGAGAAGTTAATCACATCCATAAAGTCTACTTCGGCCACCAATTTTACAAGCCAAACGACAAAAGTTGTGACAAATTTTTTTTTGAGAAGTAACTATCTATGAGTAACTGCTCAAAAGTAATAATGAGCTACTTCTGTGAGAGGCAAATTTACCAAGTCGACCATGATACACAACGTCCCAATATAACCCACCTAAAGCTGTCTCCAACCGGAGACCTATAGAGAGACACAAACTCAAAATGGGTCTCCAACATAATACCTATAGTCTCCAACAGAGTACCTATATAGAACAACCTTTTTAGGTGTCTATAACCCAAATCTGAGTATTCTCTCTCCTGGAGAACCCATTTGCAGAAAGTGTTTTCTTTTAGATCTTGTTGTTGGAGAAGACTAAAAATGAGTATTGAACCTTTTAACTGTAGCGCTACCCAAACGTGAAATAGGTCTTGTGTTTTGGTTATTGATCGTTGGAGACAGTCAGCGTAAAATTTGTGAACTGTTTCTGCATTTCTGGAAGAGCCAACACCATGAAGAGGAGGCGACTAGTCAGAAGCAGATTGTCACACACGTTTAGTGGATTGCTCAGGGAATTGCACGCAAAGAAATGAGTGAAGTACAAAGATTGTTTCCCCATTCAAAGCACTGATGCAACTAAAATGGCAAGAGAGGTACATAGGTACAGACGCTTGAAGCATTTATTCTTTCGTTACATCTGCAAATAGAGGAAACATGTAGGCCTACTATAAGCCCCCGACAAAAACATGGGTAGTTGCTTTGACCTACATAGGAGGAAAAAAAAAAGGTAATATCCCAGCTCCTAGACAGCACCTCTTGCACACCTTGCTGGCAGAGAAATAAAACTGCAACACACTACAAAAAAGAGAGATGGATAGACAACCCTGGATCCCCAAATCAAGGAGGTTGATTTCCAACAACTCTGGCGACGGGATTCCTCGACTAGAGAGACAGATAAATTTTGGGGTGGGTGCCTTCACCTCAACAGGAATTGGAAAAGAATCATGCTCAGATCCAAAGGTGGGGGGCGGGGGAGCGGCTTTCCCAGGCATCACAGGCGGCTAGTACGTATCAGCAGTCCGGAACTGTTTCGCCCAAAAAAGGTTGGGCAAGGCAAGAGGGTAAGAGCTAATCGACAGAGCAAAATATGAATATTCATGCGGCATATACCCACTCGTTCATCGAGCATACACCGGCATATCGCCTCCCCTCCGACTCCGAGTACCATTAAGAATCGAACTTTTCTGGTTCCTTTCAGAAAATTCCATCGGTAATCATTTCTTTAAAGTTCACCCTGAGGCCTGAACCAGCAAATTCCAACCTTTTCGCAATAGAGAGGACCGGCAGGCAGGCAGGCACTCACCGAATAACAGAGGTGCTGAAGAGGCGGCTTGCGTGAGGGGGACGGGGCGAGGAAGCCGGATGTCCGGAGGTGGAGAACAGTCAAGCTGTCGCGGATTAGTGGACGCTAACCGGGGATGCTTGCTGCGTGCGTGGGGACTGGGGACGAAGCTTGCCGCTGCTTTTATAGCCGCCCGGCGACAGCTGCTCACTCCAGACTTTGGACTAGAGGCATTTCGATCGTCGTCTGGAGTCTGGTGCGCTATTGGCTATTGCACTTGCGAGTAGCATGTGACAGGTGCTGAGGTGCGTAGTAAAAACACAATTTCAACCCCCCACCCCCAACCAAACTTCAATAATCAATAGTAAACCACATACACACATTAACTTCTAAAAGCAGATAAAATACCCCTTGATTCACCATTTTCAAACGCAATTTGGGTGATTTTGGGCCCACTTGCCATTTGGTTTCTTTCTTTCATAGCTTTTTCATATGGAGTCGTATAAATATATACTTTATATCTAAGTTGTAGAGCTTGATGCAATCTATAACTTTGTAGTTATAACTTGTAATATATTTTAAATTGGATTTCAAAATCTAAGAATTTAAAATGAACATTTCAGCCTCTAAATGACCCTAGATAAAAATATTATCAGCTATGAAGTTGTAGAACATATTGACATCTACAACTTTAGTGTAGAGCACGTCAACATCTGAGGTCATTTAATTCATAAAAATAATTTCAAAATTAGGGAATTTAAAATAAACATTTGGACCTTTAAACAATCTTAGATAAAAACGTTGCCAAACTACAAACTTGTAGATCTCACTAGGAACAACAACTTTGATATAAATAAACTATGTCAACACCTGAGGTCATTTAAAAATTTCAAAAAATTGAATTCTAGAATCTAGTAACTTAAAATAAATAGTTGAACCTCTAAAATATATGAGATAAAAAATGATCAACCACAAAGTTGTAAAACCTATCAATCTCTACAACTTTGACATAAAGTTTGTATTCACACAATTTAATATGGAAAAGTTATGCTTTTTATATAAGAGAAGGAGGGAGACCAAATGATACGTGAGCCGCCACAACCAGTCAGCAAAACAGCCCAAGAGACCCCTTTGACATGGTCAAGGAGATATTTTTTTTCTAGTTTTGAAAGTTAAGGTGTGTATATTGTCTGTTACTAAAGTTCGAGAGGTATGTGTTAAATCAACTTTGCGGTAGAAAAAGGGTAAAATGTCGCTCCAAAACCTTATTTGTGGATTTTGATTTCTCTCCATAAATCATGTTAAGCTTTCTCCCTTGGAGCATCTCCAGTGGCTTCCCTATCCTGAGTAACTATTGTATTGGGAGAGTTTAGTCTAATTTTTTGCTCCGGTAGACCCCCTTTCTCATCTCCTTTTTAGGTGGCCACCAATATTTCATGCCAACTCCCCCAAATTGACACCAATCTCAATTGCTAGATTCCTCACTCCCTCATGGGCATGGACATGCCATCCCGTGCCTGCAATTCACCGAAGCTAGTCATCTGTCGTTGCCTTGAGCACGTGCCGCTCACGTTAGGCCCAACCACAATCACCAGGATCCATTTATGTTGCACTAAGCTCGTAGAGACGGCCTTGGCCTTGGAGATTGCAGAGCGGGAGAAGGGACAATGAAGAGGCATGCCGAAAGTGAGGTAGGAAGTGGTGTTCCACGCGGTGGAGAGTTGAGCCGACGTTGGCATTGAGAGGAGAAAGGTGGGTGGAAGCGCTAGCGGCATGGTGGTGGGTCAACGATGGATGAGGCTGGGTCAGGGAAGTGCCAACTGAAAGGATCAAGATGCCCAAGAGGGGGGGTGAATTGGGCTAATTCTAAATTCTCTTGCAATAATCAAATCCTACGGATAGCCCAATTAACCCCTTGTGCCTAGAAAAGTATTTATATCAAACAAATGCACAACAACCTCGCAACCTATGTTCCAAACTTACTCTAGCAAGCAATTCTATGAATGTAAAACAAGTATTGAATTGCTCAAATTAAATACTCAAAGTAAGTGCTCAAAGTAAATAGAGAGAGAAAGGAACGCGGCGATGTTTTGCCGAGGTATCGGAGAGTCGCCACTCCCCACTAGTTCTCGTTGGAGCACCCGCGCAAGGGTGTAGCTCCCCCTTGATCCGCGCAAGGATCAAGTGCTCTCTACGGGTTGATTCTTCGACACTCCGTCACGGCGAATCACCCAAAGCCGCTCACAACTTGAGTTGGGTCACCCACAAGCTCCGTCGGGTGAACACCAAACTCCCAATCACCATCAAGCCGTCTAGGTGATGGCGATCACCAAGAGTAATAAGCACGAACTCTCACTTGACCACGCGAAGCCTAATGAGAAGATGGATGCACACTTTGCTACTCTTGATTTGCTAGTGAGGCTACTCTCTTAGATTCTCAAATCACAAACACCTCACTAGGACCTTGCTCTTCTTGGCACTCACAAACGTGTTTCTCAGCTGTTGGAATGAGCAAAAGTTGCTCCACTCACGAGTGGAGCTTCTATTTATAAGGCAGCCTGAAAAACGAACCGTTATGAGCTTCTGCAGGATGACCGGACGCTCCGGTCGTGATGACCGGACGCTTCGGTCAGTTCAACCCGCGAACCAGTAGTAAAGAGTCGACCGGACGCTGGCAGGGTCCGATCAGCACTGACCGGACGCGTCCGGTCGCATAAAACCCTTACTGGAACCTTACTGGACTCGACCGGACGCTGAACCCTCAGGGTCCGGTCAGTATCGACCGGACGCGTCCGGTCACACTTTCTCAAGTCTGGACCCTTACTGGAGTCGACCGGACGCTAGCCCTCAACGTCCGATCACATGACCTCTCAGCGTCCGGTCACACCAGACTTGATCTCCATGGTCAAATGAACTGACCGGACCCTGCGGCTAGCGTCCGGTCGCACCGAAGCCAGCGTCCGGTCAGTGTTTGACACTCCATTCACTTCCAACTTTCGAACCTATGTGAATGAAGTTTGCTCCAAAGGATCTTAGGCATTCATAGGAGCTACCTCGAGCTAGTTTTAACAAGTGTGCACCACACCTAACTCACTAGACTCAACTAGGTCAAGCTACCCGTTCATACCCCCCTTCATAGTACGGCCAAAGGAAAAACAAAGTCCTAAACTACTCTAAGTGTCTCTCCAACTCCAATTGACACTTAGACCTAGTCATCCTTAACCTTATCGTCCATCCTTTGAGAACCAAAACGATTTCCATCGTAGGGGCATGACAACCTCGATTGCCCAATCGATCTCCATTACCATGACCTAACTTAATTGCCTCTGCAAAACACACGTTAGTCATAGTAATCTTGTATTGACATTAATCACCAAAATCCAACTAGGGGCCTAGATGCTTTCAATCTTCCCCTTTTTGGTGATTGATGACAATACCACCTCGAGTATGTTATGGGGTGAGGTTTTTGACGGGCTTGGTTCATATAAGCTTTTGTCGATAAGAACAAAAGAGTTAGTCAAGCTTATATGACCCAAGCCAACACAATGTACTCAAAGGATATGAATTAAGCATGAGTACAAATAACAAAGCTCATTTGCTTCGAAGTATAAACGTGGAAGCAAAAGCAAATGAGCATTACACAAGTGATATGACATATAGATAAAGCAAAGTAGAAGTCACACATGTCAAATATCACAACCACGTAGATAGCACTATCACATATATATAATAGTATGCATGAAAGTTAACACACGAATGCATAAGTAATAGTGTATCACACAAATAAAACTCCAAATGTATATAATAAGCTAATACTAGATAACTAGCTCCCCCTTAAACTCGCTCCCCCTAAGTCTACATACTCAAACCCTCTCCCCCTTTGGCGTCAAACACCAAAACCTAAGGGTCGGTCGGCGGGGCTGCAGCGGACGAGTCGAGCGCTGAAGTACGTGGAGCAAGATGGAACTGGGCGCCATCATCATCTGACCCTGAGCTCTGAACTGA